>NC_046316.1:28486587-28787212 GCF_009819535.1 Lacerta agilis
GCTGCCTTAAGGGACAGCAGCATATTCCTGCATTGCGGGGGGTGGGGGGTGGACTAGATCAGTGTTTTTCAACCTTTTTTGGGCAAAGGCACACTTGTTTCATGAAAAAAATCACGAGGCACACCACCATTAGAAAATGTTAAAAATTTTAACTCTGTGCCTATATTGACTATATATAAAGTAATTTTTCAATTTTTCCTACGGCACACCAGGCAACACTAGTGTGCCGCGGAACAGTGGTTGAAAAACACTGGACTAGATGACCCTCAGGGTCCCTTCCAACTCTGCAATCCTATGACTCTCAAGAATGGAACAAGCAAAGACTGTAAAACAACTCAAGAGAACAGAGATACAGAAACTCCCTGCACCCCCCCCCCCCGCATAATACTAAACGGGTATGAAATTCTGACCAGACCCCCTGAAACGTTGTGGCTGCTTCTTCCCCTGAACGAATGCCCTCCCGCCAACCTCATTTCAAGGCTTAGCTGCTGCCATTTTCTCTCACCACGGAGCTGTAAGTGTGTCCATCGGAGCCACAGACAGATGCGAGCTGGGTCATGTGACAAGGCTTGCACAAGCTCTCCTTGTTTCCATGGAGTTTCAGGGCAGGCTGTTTGATTCTGTGGGTGCACAGGAGGGAGAAATAAGAAAGAAACAAATAATTTTTATTAAAGGAGGGATTACCTCGCAGCAAACACGCCCTCGGGCACAAGATGCGCTCTTCTCTGTTTGGCCCTTGAGGAATGTGAAATATCCCGAAAATGCAGGCCGGAGAGTGCTCCTCAGGTATCACTGTGGTGCCTGCAGTATAACAGGCAGGGATCCACAAGTGAAACTTTTCACAGAGCCGTGAGGAGGAAAAGCTTCACCTATGGATTTCTGCCTGTTGTGCTGCCACCACATACAGAGCTTCCGCCTGCCAAACGGCGACTGTGGAGAACTAGCCTCATGCCAGGTAGGGGTTAAGTGTTCTGACAGTTAGAACCCTCAGGGGCGGGCTTAGCCTGGGTATAAAACACCCCTCCCAGTGGGCAGTAAGTCAGTTGAAGTGTGGGCAGGAGGAGTTAGAGTTAAGTGCGGGGAGTTAGAGTTGGAGTTGAGCAGTGTGAGTCAAGAGATAGAGCTGGGAGTTTAGAGTCTTAGGTGGATGTTAGCAGAGAGGATAAAGAGATTGTGAAACGCATTGTTATTGATATTTAGTTTACTATTAGAGGTATTAGGCCGGTAATATTTAGAGGTATTAGGCCGGTATAGGACAACTGTTATAAGCTTATTGAACAACCTTTTATTTATCAGCAACCACAAGCTTTGTACGCAATAAACATCTTTTTAGTTCACAATATCCTCGTCTGTGGTGAATGAAGTAAGCAGGATCCAGCCAGTAGTCTGAAGGGCTGCATGCTGGGGACTGTTTGTCGTTGGTGCAGCACTCATAGACCGTAAAACGTCCGGGGGTGGGCTGTACAGGGCGTAGGGCCCGCGACATTAAAGTGGTGGCAGCGTCGGGACGAAAGATAGTCATAAAGTGGTGGTCACGTTGAGATCAAAGATCTAAAGTGTTGGCAAGAAGTGCCAAGGTACAAGAAAGATTTAAGGGTGACGCATTGTGTGAAGTGTGAGGCTTAAAGACGATTTAAGCAAACTTCTGTGAGACTCTACAATCTAGTCAGGAAGGGGATCGCATACACCTGGAAAGGGAGAAGGGGAATTCAGAGAGGAATTACCTGGCCCTAGGGTGTGGTGTGATAGCGCCTAAGACTGTGAGATTGTGAGAGAGTTACAAAGATACTTTGCGTTTGAAACTATTTCAGGCAGAAAGGTTTATAGTGAGAGGTCGGAAAAGTATGCTGGATAAAGTGCACTGAGGTAACTTTAGGCGTGACTTTGGACCTAAACTGGGGAAACTGAGCCTGAAGAAATAGTTTAACTGAAACATCCTTGCTTTAAGTACAGAAATAATACCACCAAATAAATAGAAAATGCCACCTAGGAAGACAAAAACAGCTCTTAGGGACTCACAAGTAGAAAGCTCTGAAGACGAAAATGGGGTTTCCCAGATGGAAGAAACCAGTACTGAAACAGTTAACAAAAATCCTGCTGAGGGGACTAGTTTTAAAGCCTCAGAGGAATTTGAGAAATGGAAGTTAGAACAAGAATATAAACTGAAGGAATTAGAATTAAAGTTACAAGCTGAGGCAAAAGAGAAAGAAATGACCTTAAATATTGAAAGAGAGAGAGAGGCAAGAGCACTAAAAGAGAAGGAAATGATATTAACTATTGAGGCAAAAGAGAGAGAATTAAAATTACAAGCTGAGGCAAAAGAGAGAGAACTGAAAGAGAAAGAAATGACCTTAGCTATTGAGAGAGAAAGAGAACGGGAAGAAAGAGAATATTTACTAGAAATGAAAAGACTTGAATTATCAGCTGTAGAAAATAGAAACAACAACAATAGTTCCACACAAAATCCTAGCAGGGTGGATTTAAAAAGATTCCCTGACTTCAAAGATAAAGACGATCCTGAAGCGTTTATCATTTCTTTTGAGAGGGCTTGCGAAGATTTTGAAGTAAAAGATGAGGAGAAAATGCAAATACTGAGAGCTCGTATTAGTGGAACATTAACAGAGATTTATTCTCAAATGCCATCTGATCAATCTAAAGATTTTGAAGCATTTAAACAGTTGGTTTATGTCAGATTCGGAATTACTGCAGAACAACTGAGACAAAAATTTAGAACAATAACAAAAGTGCGTGAGGAAACATTTGCTCAACTAGGAGCTAAAACTACAAATTATTTAAACAAGTGGCTAGAACAGGAGGGCGCTGATTCTGTGGCGAAAATAAAAGAGGTGTTCGCATTAGAACAATTTTATGACACGATTAATACCCATCTGAAGTATTTAATTAAAGAAAGACGCCCTAAAACCATCCTGGAAGCTGCTAATCTGGCAGATGAAATAAATGAAATCCGAGAACACGCTTATGATGCCCCAAAATATAAGGACAAACAGTGGGAAACAAATAAGTTTAAGAGAATGCAACAGCCCACAAAGTTTACCACAGAAACTGCCAAGAAAATTTTTCCCGCCAATGCAAATGTTCCCCATAACACGCCTATGACAACGGGGGGGACTGAGGGAAAAGTAAATAAATATAGTGAGGGTAAAAGGCCTGAATTAATCTGTTGGCAATGTGGGAGAAAAGGCCATCGACAGGTGGACTGTAGAACTGAAATCAGAACTAGGAGTGCAAATACTATCCCTCAGAAGCAGACATATTGTGTCCAAACTGTGGAGACAGAGCCAACTGCCAACATGGTTGCCACGGCAACCGAGGCCCAGTCAGAGGCTGATGAGTTACCAGTGGCCCAAGTTGTGAGGTGCTATATAATTCAACAAGATGACATGCTATTACACAAAACAGGAGAAGAAATTTGGGTGAATGGTAAACAATATAAAGGCTTAAAAGACACAGGGTCTCAGATTAGTATTGTACATCCTGATTTGTTAAAGCCAGAAGACTTTATTAAAGGCAAAACAATCAGTTTAAAAGGAATATCAAAACAGCCAGAAATCTTGCCAGTCGCATTAGTTAATCTGACATATAAACAATGGTCTGGAAAATGGCAAGTAGCAGTTTCACCAGAAATCCCAGCTCCAATGTTAATCGGGTGGGATCTACTTGACCATGTACAGAGTGCATTTGTGAAAACTAGGGCACAAAAACTGCGACAGTTACCTCAGGAGGAAAGGCCTGATACAATTGTTGAACTGACACAAGATACAAGTATAATGCCAGTTACAAATAGTCAAGCAGCTAGTTTTGCAGCCAAGCAGAAACTAGATACAGATTTACAGAAATATTTTCAAGCCACAGCCGTGAATACAGTATTAACCCCTGAAAGCCCGGAGCGGTTTATAGTCAACAATGGGTTGCTATACAGGGAGATTCTTTTAAAGCCTAATAGAGGGGGTAATGAGATCCACAGGCAACTGATAGTACCTACTGAATTTAGAACCAAAATAATACAACATGCACATGGCAGTATCTTTGGAGGTCACTTGGGAATCACCAGAACCAAACAAAGGGTGTCCCAAAATTTCTTTTGGCCTGGGATGGGCAAGCAAATAAAGTTATCTTGTCGAACGTGCCATACTTGCCAATTACAAGGACATGGGCAAGATAAGACGAAAGCACGTGAGAGATCTTTTGAGCCAGGACAAGATATTTTATTAATCAGATCAGTAAACAGTGACAAGTTACAACTGACATGGGAAGGTCCTTGTAAGATCATTTCAAAAATGAATGATATAAACAATATAATTCAGCATGGTGAAGGGAGGCGGGTCATGCATAAGAATATGATAAACCCAACCCAGTCACTAAACCATGAACCCAATCTAGACTACAGTCGTCACGTTGTTGAAAAAGCCTGTGATATTGGTAAAGGAGTGTCTACCTGCAATGTGACCAGTGACCTATCTGTGAGATCAGTTAGAACAACTAGTCAAATTTATGATAAACCATTCATCAGTTGGAAAGATAGAAAGAAAGACGTGCTAGAAGTTATAGCTGGCATGGGGTCCCATCGACTTTCTATGAAAGTGAAAGTGTTTCCTACACTAGAGACTGTGTGGTGGGAGGATGGGTACCCTGCTGCTCATGCAACACAAATAAATGTCCAAAATGAATGTAGTTACACAGCATTAACAGGGCTACCACGTCAAAGGCATACAAAAGTAATCTTAAAATTGCTCGAAGTGGGAACTAATAAATCACTACAGACCAAAGATGAACTGACAACAAGGGAGATTGCTATGAGCAATAAGCAATCAGAGCTTGTTAGCCTACTTTCATTAAGAGATCACGCTTGCCTAGAAAGCTTCAGCAAGCTGACTAAAACAGAAGATATCCACAAACTTCTGCAAATAGTTCCCAGTGCATTTAAAAGCCAGACAACCAGCGTTTATGCAGCTTATGATGACCTAGAGATGTGTGTACAAGTCTGCGAGCTTAAGCATTTAACAGAGATCCTGAAGGAGGGAGAGGTTGAACTAAGAGAGCTTTTGATCCTGAGAAACAAGGACTCTACCCAGCTTGAGATCCACAATCGTTACAGACGCCTCGAGTGCAGAGATCGGAATGGGACTGTGTCATCTGGCCGGGGAAGACAGCTTACATCCCATCACGTTTGGCCGAGAAAAGACTGGTGCCCAGAGAAAGATACTTCTTGCGACGGTTAAGGAGCGTGAAAGGATCTTAAACATCATCGCAGACGCCTTAACACGAAGACCCAAAGACAAAGGTTAAAATGGACAGTTACGACTTTTCTTGCAATAAAGACCTAATGCTGCATGAACTATTGTATATAATGTTCACAACCATATGTACTTTTACTGAAGATGTAACTGTTTATGTTATAGATAGGTAATATAGGTAAGAGTTATAAAATGTATTGTTTATGTTAATGTTTAAAAATGTTGTTTGTATCAGAGGGATACTTTGGCTAGTAACTCCTCTGATACAAACCTAAAAAGGAGGGAGGTATGTGGAGAACTAGCCTCATGCCAGGTAGGGGTTAAGTGTTCTGACAGTTAGAACCCTCAGGGGCGGGCTTAGCCTGGGTATAAAACACCCCTCCCAGTGGGCAGTAAGTCAGTTGAAGTGTGGGCAGGAGGAGTTAGAGTTAAGTGCGGGGAGTTAGAGTTGGAGTTGAGCAGTGTGAGTCAAGAGATAGAGCTGGGAGTTTAGAGTCTTAGGTGGATGTTAGCAGAGAGGATAAAGAGATTGTGAAACGCATTGTTATTGATATTTAGTTTACTATTAGAGGTATTAGGCCGGTAATATTTAGAGGTATTAGGCCGGTATAGGACAACTGTTATAAGCTTATTGAACAACCTTTTATTTATCAGCAACCACAAGCTTTGTACGCAATAAACATCTTTTTAGTTCACAATATCCTCGTCTGTGGTGAATGAAGTAAGCAGGATCCAGCCAGTAGTCTGAAGGGCTGCATGCTGGGGACTGTTTGTCGTTGGTGCAGCACTCATAGACCGTAAAACGTCCGGGGGTGGGCTGTACAGGGCGTAGGGCCCGCGACAGCGACAACTTTACTTTAACCTTCAGTTATACCAGGCATGTCCAACAGGTAGATCACTGGACATCTGTGGTAGATCACTGGCTCCCCCCAAAGAAACTCAGCAACTTTGGCTCCCCTAAAAAAGCTCTACATCTTTGCCCTGAACCCCCCCCAAAACAGGGCTTTCCTTCCTAAGCAAAGCTCAACTTTGACCCGAACCCCCCCCAAAACATGGATGGCTTTCCTTCCTAAGAAAGCTCAACAACCTCGACCTGAACCCCGCAAAAGGGGGTAGATCACTGCCAGTTTATAACTCTGCGAGTAGATCGCAGTCTCTTGGAAGTTGGCCACTCCTGAGTTATACGATTTGTTCGCAGCAGAAAGGGGCAAAAAGCTATCGAGGGAGAAATGAAACAAGAGACCCAAAGGCCTCTTCAGCCATTTGGGGCGAATGCACATGGATTGATAGAGGCTGGGGCATGCACAGAAACCCCTGTCCCTACGTCACCGCATGGGCCAGATCCACTTCGCACCATCCTGCATCGAGAACAAAAGTCTGAAGGGAGATTTTAAGGGTGTTCAGATGAATGTGTGCGTGCACCTGCTTTCTCACCCCGTTTTTAGCTCACAGGAGTTTGTGCGAACGCTTGCAGAGAGCTCATGTGTAAACACCTTAGCCGCAAGGAATGAGTTCACCTGCGCAATATGGCCTCCCTTAGGGATACTGCCTATTCCTCCTCTGCTTTTTAACTCTTAAATTTAAAAAAGAAAAAGAAGTTATGACTTATGGAAATTGTGCAGGCAACTCTATACCTGCTTGTTCAGTGAGAACAGGCAGTAGGGAGCAGGATCCGGCCAAGGGGCCAAATCCTCACCACCCCCATGGGCCATTTCGAGAGATGGGTGGGGCCTCCATCACATGACGTCAAAACGATGTCGCATGATCCGAAATATACCTGTTCCTGAGTTTCAGTGTCCTGGCTAACAAGTGTCACTTCAGTGGGTGGCTGAGAAGCACTTGGCACTTCTAAAAATATTCATTCAATATCCTGAATAAAACAAATCACTTTTAAATCTACTAGCCAACTGTATTTAAGTTTGGGTTGTCCTCCATTGACTTGTAACAGCTTCCTTCCTTCCTGGTGTGCCCACCACAAAACGACTCGCAAGAGCAAGTCACTCAATAACACATATTGCCCCACCAGGGACTCATGGGGAGGCCAGCTGCTTCCTTACCTGTGCTCCAGCTTTTTGCGGCTAATGCACATAGCCCGCTGGTAGCCCTGGGCGATGCACACCTTGTGACGGCTGCATTTCACTTTCTGGCAGGGATCCTTGGTGGTGTCCACACCTAAAGCCAGAAGTAAATGGAGTGTGAATGACTAAATGCTCCTTTTTGTAGCACCTCCGCAGAGGTTGCTGCCTGATATAAAGCAGAAGCTTGCAGACAACCACACACAACATGCTAAAAAACCACAAAGCAACCACGGTCTGCAATACTTCGTTGCATGCAACTATATCTGGATCAGAAGCTGTTTCACAAGTCACACCCATTTGTAGTGCCATCTTATTAATAGGGTTGCCCTACATCCGGGACTCCCGGATGTACGGCAGTGTCGGAAGTGTTGATTTTGGGGGCAAATTCCCTTAAAAAAATAATAATAGCACAGCAACTTCATTTTTTTCATTTATTTATTTTTTGAGATTTTGCAGAAAAAGCTCAACAACTCTTGTGTTCAGATATTCGCTTTTTGAAATATGGCAACCCTATTACAAACAACTTTGCTACAATTTCGAAATTATTTGCACGCAGTGTGCTGTGTACTGCCGACTGCCTTTGCAAACAAACCTAAGCTGACAGCTTCAGGAAGACAGCTCCTCAATATGCAACGGCAATGAACCCTTCTGGCTGTGTGCTCTCTCTATGACCTGCGTGGATTCCCACCACATGCAAAAAGGTGCTGCGAGAGAACCACTTGGCATAGTTCGTATAAGGATTCACATTCCCATCTTCACTGAGGAACGGGTAGGAATGTGCAGCTGCAGCTGTCCTGCACGGACAGTCACGGGTTGCCTTACACTTGTCATGTGTGCCTGTCAATATGCAACCAATGTGGGCCTCGACAAATCACCCAGTTTACTCACCTGCAGCAGTGTCCAGTGCTGAACTACATATACTGAAGGCTCTTTGGGTTTGCATTCAGGGCGTGGTTTGTGTGTGATGGAGGACTTTGTGCAAGAAAAGCCCTAACCACGAGGGTGAAATATCTGCTGGGTTGAGACCAATATTATTGTCATGGTTCTCTACAGAACTAGCACCTGCCACCTGAATTCTAGTCTCTAGCCACTCCCCTTTCAAACACATTTTTGTTTAGATTAAAAAAAAAACCAACCAAAATTAAGCAACCTTAAAAAACACACAACCCTATGCATCCAAACATCTAAATCCCGAATCGGTGATTCAGGTAATACGCCCACAACAACTAATCATCACTAAATTTGGGAAACAGCTATAGCTCAGTGGTAGAGCACATGCTTTGAATGCAGAATGATCAAGGTTCGATCGCAAGCATCTCCAAGCAGCTCAGGGAAAGACTCCCTCCTCGAAATCTGGAGACCTGCACCCAGTCAACGGAGATAATCCTGAGCTGCATGGACCATTGGGCTGACTCAACAGAAGGCTGCTTTCCATGTACGCTGTGTCAAATCTAGAATAACAGACAAGTTTCAAGCCGTGTGCTCTAATCCACCCTGAATGACTGGTCTACTGAAACAGCCTCCTGCTTGCATTTGTCAACGAAGGTACACATCTCCATCTGGGCTGCAATGGTTATCTACCCTCTACCAAACTGTGGCATATGTAGTCTGAAACTTCCTGAGGGCACCTGAGGTTGGAGGAGGATGGGCTAGATCAAGGGTCAGCAAAGTTTTTGCGGCTTGGGCTGGTTCATGGTCTCGCAGACAGGGCCGGCGCGTCCATTAAGGCGAACTAGGCAATTGCCTAGGGCGCCAAAATGGAGGGGGCACTGGCCAGGCTTGGGCGGGGTGGTGGGACGGGCTAGCAGCAGCTTCTCCGCTGTAGCGGAGAGGTGCTGCTTGCCCCCTACACCACCCCCGGCTCCCGCTAAAGCAGGCTTTGGTGGGGGCGGGGGGCGCCAGAAGGTGGTCTCGCCTAGGGCGCAAGAAACCCTAGCACCGGTCCTGCTCGCAGATACCGCGGTGGGCCGGAGTGTGTGTGTGCACACATGCACAAACGCTATTTCCGGCGCTCCTTCCAGCGCAGAGGAGGCGTGCACAGCCTCCCATTGACTGCAGGAGCTTCCTGCAGCCAATGGGAAGCCAGCCAGCGTTGTGGAAGGCAGTCCCCGCTGTGCTCCGCGCTGGTTTAGTGCGGCGCACGGGAGCCGACCGAGTGGGCGGCGGGGGCCCATGGGCTGGTTAAACTACCCCCATTGGCCGCTTGTGGCCCATGGGCCTTAGGTTGCCGACCACTGGGCTAGATGCATCTTTGGATGGAAATGGAAGATGTGCCTCTAAATCCAGCCCCTCCAGCTACACGTCACTAGCTGCCCGTGATTGCTGTTGGATTTGGGCTGCAGAGGACAATGCAGCATAGAGCTAAGCGCCCTTAAGCTTGCCGCTTTCAAAGGGCATAATGAGCATGCTTAAATCTGCGTGGGTTCAAAGCCAGCAAACTTTACAACAGCAGGAACTTTGCAGCCTGGATCAGGCAGCCTTTGAAAAACAAAATGCTCTTGCACTATTTTCTGAAGGTCAGCAAATCAGTATTCTGGTCAGGCCAGAGCAGTCAAGGCATTCTTTAAATTGAATTGCCTTTATTTAATAAAACCAAGGGAGATCAAAGGACTGGTGCTCAAGTACTCAATTTTCTAAAAGTAAAAAAAAAAAAAAAGTCTGGTGCCAACAGTGATTGGAAGATCAGGCCGTGGTAACCAGCGAAACTCCAGCTCCTCAAAGCTTGAATGTATAAACCTGCTTTATACAGAATCAGGACCTCAGTCCATCTATTTCAGTTCTGCCTATAGCAAGATGGAGGAATTTGTGGCCTCCATGTGCTATGGGACTCCAACTCCCATCATCCTCAGCCAGCAAGGGATGATGGGAGATGGGAGTTCCCCATTCGTAGCCTACACAGACTGGCTCAGAGAGGAAACTTTTCCAGCTCCATACCTGGCGATGCCAGAGACTGAACCTGGGAGCTTGGGTATGCAAGCTTACTTCTTTATGTGTCAATTTTACTTAAATCAACCATGTCTACACCACTTGCCACCTGAGCCTCTAAGTGGTGTATGGGAAGGATAAAAGGATGCAATGAAATTAAAGCCAATTAAAACTGACCCGTGAATTTTTAAAAAACAATTTAAAACTATCTGCAATTGAACTATGGTCTGTTCTTGTAGCTTGAGCATGCTGTTCTCTTGCAAGCGCCACACATTTTTCAACGGTTTAGAAGATCGCGTTGCTCAGGCAACATGTGGATATACTCAAGTTTCTTGCCATAGAACACATGCTTTGATTGCAATCCCCAACATCTCCAGGGAGAAGGATCAGAAAGCAAGGAACAGGGAAGGCCCTGGTGCCAGTTGAAGTAGCAGAGTAGACAGACCCAATGGTCTTGCCTAGAAAAAAGAAACTTCCTCTTGTTGCGTATACTCTGCTCCAGGTTGGCTAGGAAGCTTAAGTTTCGTAACCACACCACATCTAAGTCAGCAAACTATTCCACCCATTCTCCCTGGCTGCCCCATATACGTACTTTCCCTAAAATAGGGAAAGGGAAACCTCAGCTCCAGTGGCCCCACCAGCGCTCTCTTTTGGACTCCCAGAGCTCTCCACCAGCCACATCCCCTCTCCCCAGACCACGATTGACAGTTTCGGCTTTACAACCTCCTTGAACGTTTTTCCCAGTCTGGAACCTGCTCCTGAACTCTATACCAATTGTTCTACCTGTTTTGTTTCTGTCCTGTCCCCGCCCACTTCTGGCATGTGGCCCTTGGGACATTGCCCAGAAGGGAATCTGGCCCTCTGGGTGAAAAATGTTTCCCATCCGTGTGCTAGAATATCTACGCAGTACCAGTGCTGCCCCCCCTTTTTTCCTCCCAGTCTCCCTTTCGAAAACTAAACTTTCCCATCATGCTTTTGTTACTTGTCCTGTTTACATAAATGTCCACAGCACCCTTCAGTAGAAATTCCTACTGAAGTGTGGTTTACATGGAAAGGCCAATGCGAAAAAGAATTAAAATGCACGTGAAGAATCACATAAACACAAAGGGCGAAAAGGCAGCCGTATCTGAAAGCTGTAATGCTGCCCATCAGAGGAGCACAGCTGCATTTACCCTCCCTGCACAACAACTGATCAGCGCAACTGCAGTTGATGTGACAGAGCTACATGCGCACAGCTTTGGCTCGTTGCATGTGAATATTGTTGGATCCATAACAACTGCCCCACTTGCAAAAAAAAGGAAAGGAAATAATACAAAAAACCTCATATCCCACTACAACGCTTAGATTAAAATTAGACCAAATTTGGAAAACCTTTAAGCACAGGAAGGTCTTTAAAGCAGATTTAAAATTAATCAGAGGAGTTCCCATTTGAACTTCTCTGGCAAAGCATTTGTGCAAACTGCAGTACCACCTCTGAGTCGGCCCTGCAGCATCCCAACTCAACTGCTTTAAAACGGTTGTGGACGTTTTGATTCAGCCATTGATTCAGATTATTTCCTCTCCTGCATGAAATTGAGTAGTCCTGCACCATTCCACTTTTTTATTATCTGGACAGCTGCTCAGAGCTCAACTCTGTGCTTCTACTCCGCAAATTTCTCCTCTGTCACATCAACCACCCACCCAATAATTTCGGATCAATCATCTGTGAAGTCACAACTCTGGAGGCATCGATTTCAAATAGCAATTAAATGATACTAACCAAGGAAACCAAACCTGCAAACTGTAAACATTTAGAAGTAGGTGTCTCCACTAACATAAATGTGGGGCTATTTCCATCACTCGCATAAGCACAATCAATTGCGCTCAATGGCACACAACAACCTTATCTAACGTGCAGGGAAATAGACTTAACTAACCAAAACACATGAAAGAGCATCAGAATTCACCCCAGAAGAAAGTGATTAAGGCCATGGGTAGCCCACTCTAATGAATTATCAAGGGCGGGGAAAACTTTGGCCTATCTACAAATCGCCTTTGTGTTTTTAAGAATATGCATTGGCAGGTAGATTGTATATGAAAGACTACTGCAGCTCGGAGGTAACACCATGCTGCTAATGGAACAGAGGGAATGGAAGATTAAAAAAGAAAGACTATACCCTCCACTTAGAAGGAGAGTTGCAATTCCTGCATTGTACACACATATTTTTTGCAGCTAGTAAAGTAAAACCGGAACCAGGGAACACACTTCTCTTCAAACACGCCTGTACTCTGGCTTGATAGTCTTGCCTTCAAAGTCATTTTCAAACGTTTTAAAAACAAGATGAAAGTAAGGTAGAGGCAAGTGAGATTTGCTCCTATATTTACCATCTTGCAGGGCAGGAGGAACCTTGTCCTAACAAGGTCTTGGGCACTTTATTGCAACAGGTCCTTTAAAAAGATTAAGCGGAACCAAAAAAAGGGTACCTTCATCAACTGGCTGATTATCCTCCCAGCTTTTGATGTAGTCATCCTAAATGGGGGGGAAAGGAAAAATGACAGCCTAAAGTGAATTAGAATAGTTTAAACAACAGAAAATGTCAACTATAATAATCCAGATGCTGAGAACTCCAGGCAAATCAAAATCCATACAGATAATGTTATGCAGAGGATGCGACAGTGATGCTTCCTTGACAGACTGAATTGCAGGAAAGGGGCTCTGCTGCTGTAATTTCTCTTGGCTTGCCCTCTTTGTTCCCTTTTTGCAGCAGAGGCTCAACGGTTTGATGAGCTGGTGCTTAAGAAGGCTGAATCTTCTCAAATCCTCGATTCTCCATAATGCAAAGAAATGGACTAGGCTCTGTGGGATTTGTCCATTCTTGAACAGCGATGGGAAACCTCCGTACTATGAGCCTAATCAGCCCCCCCCCCAACTCCGACCTCCCCATTTTGACCCACAAGGCCATTTCGGCCAGGCCACACTCACCTGACATCACATATGATGTCATGCTGGTAGAGATGTGTCAGGTGCGGTGCAGCTAAAGACCTGACTTAGCCAAAATGGGGTTTGCAGGCACTGCTGATCAGCTGATTGGCTGCCCCTGCAAAGTGATATGCCCTTTGTACTAGCAAACTTTGGCCATCAGCTGATCAAGGTTTGCTATGCCAGGGCTCAGCCATTGCAAGACCCTACAGCGTAGAACTAGGAAGAAGATTCAGGCATTCCAGAACACGAGGTCATATTCTCTTGTCCCTCGTGACCTTATTTTTACTATTTTTTTTTAATAAAAAAAATCTTTTCACATTTTCCAAGCTAGCAAGCAATCAGAAGTTAGCAGCCCACTGCAAATCAATGAAGCCATTTTCTGCTTTAAAGTGTTATGCAATCAGAAATAAACATGCTCTATCAACCAGAAAAACAAAATAAAAGCGGTTTAATGATAGAGCCCTTGGCCATCCCGCTTTCATCAAAATGAAGTGTGTGGGGATGGAGGGGGGGGGGAATCCCCGAACCTCAGCAGTTTTCTTTCATCCTTTTAAAAAATCTCATCCACTATGGCTCTGAGCTGACCAGTCAGAACGCCATTATTATTATTATTATTATTATTATTATTATTATTATTATTATTATTTGGCCAGAATGCTCTCCCCCTCCATGTGGTACAGTGGTCTTGTGAAGGCACTCCTGTGTGGCAGCACATCTACATTTTTATTTTTTAAGGATATGGGAACTGGTGATATTGCCATGGTGACAAAGATTGTGTCACCTGACAGGCAGCAGAAGGAAAGGCTTGCCTGTGGAAGAGAGGGTTGCACCTAGCCCTCTTACTGGGTTCTCACAAATATGCTGCCAGGCTCTGGCAAGAAGGGAGTCGCACCAATGTCACGGAACCATCCAGAACGTCCCTCTAGATGGAGGGTCGGATTCCCTCCAGACCAACCTCTGGAGGGCCTTATGACAGTGGTGGGCAGGGCCAACTGGGTGGAGGAAGACATGGGACAGAAATATGCCACGTAAGAGCCAGAGGTTTCTAAACACACACACACACCTCTCAATTGTCCACCGTTCCAGCCAGGTGAAAACATCTGACGGGGCACAGAGGAGAGTCTGAGAGGGCCGCATCCGGCCCTCAGGCCCATCAGCCTCCTCTCCTGCTGTCCATATTTTTGAGCAGATACCTGATTCAAGATGGTGAGCCAGGGCAGACGTTAACTGCCAACAGATGCTGGCGCAAAATAGTAATTTGCGCGAGCAACGCCATGTCAGGCCTGGAGCCCATGGAAGGTCAGAGCAACATGTGACTGTTTCTAAACACAGCGTTGCATGATTCCCTGCTTCACATGTTATACCACTGAAGAGATACTGGAGCTTATCAGGCAGCTGCAGGACTGTGCCAACTCATCCATGCAACTTTAAAGACTGTGAGGGAGCACAAGGGAGCAGGCGGTGCCTAAGGTGGGCAACCTCCATTGTTTCAAAGGGGGAAGGCAGTATATGGGCAAAAGAGATTTATAATCTGACTCGCGGCAACATTCTCCTTAAAGGAGCATGGGGCGTGTTCTGCACCCCCACTCCAGTCACCTTGCTGCAGAAAAAGGTGCTTTTGAAAAGACTCAGCTGGAGCTCAAAAGTTCCAGAAGAAATGAGAGTGCGTGGCTGGGTGTGGGTGGGTGTCCCTTATTTTGTCGAGAGGCTGTGGGTGGGTGTGGGTGGGTGTCCCTTATTTTGTCCTCCTCTCTCCTTGTGGGCTCAGGATTTACGAAGGTGCGTCACATGTAAATGCAGACTACACTTGTGTTACAGGTGAGAGACTTACCTGCGTGGAAGACCCTGTGTAAAGCAGAGGGTTGGGCTTAACCTCTTTTGATATATTCCAGACCTCTGATTCGAGAAAGCAGAACTAGTTCACCAGGCGGTTGTTGGGCTAGCTTCCCAGCAGGCTGGTCGCTCCTGCTCACTGGGAAGGAGCGAGGAGGCAGCCAGGAGGTCAGCACGGTGCAGGAGTAGCAGCAGAGCCAACATGGTGCTGATCCTGGTGCATTTGCACCCTGCCAACCTCCTCACCTCACTCTTCTCCCTCCTGGTAATCAACAGGAAGCTGGTATATCAGTTGTGCTCCACCCACCATGCCCTAGAAAGCTCTGTCCTAGCCAAACCACACAGTCAGAAGAACCACATGGCAACATCCCTTGCTGAGATCGGCCACTTCCATCCGTAGGTGAGAAATTACATTTTGGGTTCTCCTACCACATAGAAACAAAAAACAGCTCAAATCTCTCTGCCACAGAAAACAAGCATGTTGGAGACAACACTTTTTTCTTTCTTTCAGGGTTTCTACCCAAGGAACTTTTTCATGTCCTTGGAAGTCTGAAATGGTCTGCCCAGCAAGAGATACCTGCCATGTGATTCTTTCATTCTTGTAGCCTGGCTGTTAATTCAGCTCTAAAGCACACCATCCTTGACGCGGGTTTATAGCAAAATTGGATTTAGTTTAATGCAACCTTTGTGCTGTGCCAGTTCAGGCACCAGTGATTTCACTGCAGGCAGATGGACGCAGGTATTGAAACATGCAGAGCCAGGATGACTGGCCAATTTTTCACAGACCACATTCAACCACTTAGAAGGTCCTCCAAAATAAACCAGAACCAAAATGAAGGAGCTGCAGTAGAGGACAGAAGGAGACGATACAGATGTGATGATAAAATGAAACAAGATTATAGAAAAATATATAAAAAAATCAATACTAACCTCCACCTCCTGGATAATTCAGAGCACAGCAGAAGGGCAGCAGAAATAACATGAAAAGGAGAGAAAAAGAGAAGTAAAAAATCCCACACATGAAGACAGCATTACATAGCAGCTATACCAACAAGCCAATGCAGCCACTGCTATTCCTCTGCTTAAATTCAGAGTAATGTCAGGATTCATTTCCCAGAAATGATGCTTTATTAACCATTCTACTAATGCAATTTTTGTTTTGTTTTTTCCAATTTGCATCTATTAAGCCATTTGCCTGTAACAGTGAAAGCCGTGGATTCGTGTTGGAAGGGATATAAATCAAGACAAGGGCCTGATCATTCGGGGCATTTATTAAGCAGGCGGTGTCTTCCTCAGGAGGTTTTCTGTTGCCTACAGGGCATGAACGGCAAAGTCTTGGAAGGATGCGCTGGAGTTGCGCATCGTATTTCATGCTCTTTCTGACACCCCCACCGATACATGCGCTTGATTATTTCCCCCTTTTTTGCCTCCGCCAGTAAAGGACACGATTCAGACTATCTGTTGGCGGCAGCCATTATAGTGCTAGCCTGCTATGCCACCTCCCTCGAAATGCACCCGCAAAGAAGTAAATTAAGAAACAGGGAAGGGAAGGGATATATATGGCTGGGTTCAATGCTCTGTAGCTATATACGCTGCCCATAGAGAGACTGCAATTGAGGTCAACGATCCACCCACGCTCTTGTCCAAAGGGGTTTCAACAGGGCAATCCAACCCCACACCCCCAAATCCACTCTGCTAGGTATTTAGATGTGGTGGACGTGTTCCTCCACCTGGCTCCATTCTGCGTCTGCTAAAACCACAGGCAAGAAGCTACCCTCAGCAACAGTCAGCATAAGCCCTCAAAACAGGGCACAGAGGAGAAGGCAGAGCTGAGCCTTCCAAGGACCTGCAGAATTCTATGGTGGTCCAGCTGCCAGTGATGGGCCTGATCCAGCCCTCTCTGCTCTGCCAACCTGGAGCTGGTAAAGAAAAAAAAGAGGGGTGGGTTGGGGGGAAGCAGCCATGCAGTTACTGTCCTCCCACAGTAAACAGACTCGGCTGCTCCAGGTTTGGATACTGCAACGACTAAGGGTGCAATCAGTTCACACACCCAAATAATGTAAGTGGTAAGAGAAATTCTTAAGACAGTGTTATTTCCTCCCCATCCTTCCATAGAAAGGGGTATCTATTCTGAAATCTGAGGGGTCAGCACAACTAGCAGCTAGTGATAATTGAGGCCTTTTGGTACGAATGTGGTTTTAAGGTTTTCAAAACACTCCATGGATATGAATGACGAGGCTTTACTACCACTGCGAAGTCGATTGCCATGTATCCCTGATTAAAGGAAAAGCACAAATCCCTTCCAGTGCACTTCTATCCTATTTGCCCCGAAAAAACAATTAATTGTACCCCAAAGTGAGTGCCTGTCTTTGATAAGCCTACTGGGGACATTCTTAAAAGACCCAGAATGGGTATAGGTAGGGCTTATTGAAGGGAGGTGTGCATATAGCTGAGAACTGGGTATGCAGCCGGAAGCGACAAGCCACTGATCTGTTAAGAAAGTGGCTTGCCTCTTCAGCAGCGAGGAACAAGTGTAGTCAGTTGCCATGTCTAGCTGTGGATCATCAAGGCCTGGTTCACATGGACATATGCATCACTTGATATAAACACCTGCCAGTCTCGTGCTGTCTGTCAATGGGCAGTTTTAAGTGGTCTCTCCTTCAGATCCAAGATCTCAGCTGTTTCTCAGCCCTTCAGCCAGCGATCCATTTACGAGCAATGCCAGGATCTGTGCTGGGCAAAGTCTGGCTCGGCCAAAGTCTGGCTCGTCCACCTGCCCATGATAGGAAGCTGCCTTCGAACTGTAGGCACCTAACCTTTCGCTGTGCCTTGGCTGAATTTTGGTAGTGTGGCCATGAGCAAAACAAACAAACGTCACCCTGGTGGCGGGGTAGTCAAGATGCTGTTCTTGACTTATGGCAGGGATGCCAAGCCGGTTCCCCTCCAGATATTGCTGAACTCCGGCTCTCATCAGCCTCAGCAAGCATGGCCAGTAGTAAAGGATTATGGGATTTGCAGTCCAGACACACCTGGAAGGTCACAGGTTGTCTTCAGGGAACATATCACCAGGGCCTGTTTCATGGAAATCAGCAGAAGCCATTCTCCAACTACTGCACCTGCCACACTCCAGAAAAGTCCATCCTTTGAACAACCCTTTTCCGTCAACAACCCTTTAAGCATTCGGCCCCCATTTCCCCCTCTCCCCCTTTCTGCCTCAGGTCCCCAGCGAGTCCGTTCATCTTCCCTGTGCACACCTCTGCAACGGCTCTTCCTTCACCCAACTGCCACTCTCTTTCAATGCCCTGGCTCTGTCCCCAGCCTCTTTGCCCTCTTCTGTGTGTCTGCCCCACCCCACAACACACACACACACACACACACACACACACACAGCTGGAACACCAAGCCATGAGGCAAGGGGTCCCTGCAGGTTGAAGGAGCTGCGCCATCAAAGGCAATTGTGTGCTTCCTCCCCGCCTGCCGAAATCTGCCATCCCAGCTCTTATAGCGAGGCTGGCAATTGCGAGCCAGGGAGAACAACAAAACCAAATTATTCTCCACTGCACGCTCAAGACTTCCAGGGCGTTCCACCCCCCACTGGGAACGTTTTCAATAGCACCAACCGAAAGGGAGAACAGGGAAGAAGAAAAAGCAGCATAACAATGTCTCTCCCCCCCCCCCTTCCCTTAGTTCTCGCTCTCTTTCTCTCCAGCCCAACCCGACAGGAAGCGGCACATTGTCAAAGCTGGCACCCTGCCACTCTGCAGCAGCCTCTGCCAAGTGAGCAAATGAGGCTTCACATCGGAGATGGTGGCGCTGATGTGCTGTGGAGCCACCTGCCGCTCTGGGGACTGCTTGTAAGCACAGGGAGGGGGGGGAGCTCTCTGGGGTGTGGGCAGAGGAAAAGGAACGATCCAAGGTGCTCGTGATAAGATTTGAATCCACACCTGGCGTTCAGTGGGTGACCTTGAGCCACCATCCCTCTGGGTCAATTTAACCCACCTCAATGGGGGGGTGGCCTTCCAGACCATCGCCATTTTCGGTGGGATTCAGTCGCTGCGCGATTACAGCCGATTGGGAGGCAACCAGCCTGCTCCACCCCCACCCAAAACCAGAGCTTTTGCCACAAGGAAAGCAGCTGGAAAACGCACAACACTGTCCAAAAACAAATCAGAATGAACGTTCATCAAATAGCATCGCCTGAGCTCCTATCGAGATAAATGCTGAATGGACAGGTCGTGTGGAAGCAACTGGGGTTGTCGGTACCAAAGCAGGATAAAAAAAACAGCCTGTGTGGTGTAGCAGAGTGCTGAACTAAAACCTGGGAGACCGGGGTTCAAATCCCCACTCAGCCATGAAGCTCACTGGGTGACCTTGGGCCAGACACTGCCTCTCTGTCTAACCTACCTCACAGGGTCATTGTGGGGATTAAATGAGGAGAACCAGGGCTTTCTCCCCCCCCCCCCCTGCCGGAACTTGCCGGAACTCAGTTCCAGCACACCTCAGGTGGGTGCCATTGCCATTCTAAGAGAACAAGGGCAGCGTTCATGGCAAGTTCCGGCTCCTCTTTTTCTAGAAATACAAGCCAGCTCCAGCTCCAGCTCCAGCTCACCCCATGCATGCTCCTCAAGTGCTTTAGGAAATAACAAAATTAGATAACCTCAGATTTCCCAGGGCAGACACAAAACACCAGGAAGCTGCAGAAACCTTAAGAGGATAGTAAAGTACTGTTAGCAAAGCCACCCTCCATGTACGTCTCTTGCAAGGTGGCCGTTTTAAAGCCCCTCCCCCCCTCTTTTAAACTCAGGAGCCATGCTATGCTGCGTAGTGGCTACAGAGGGCTGGGCGAAAGCCAAGGAGACCTAATTTCAAATACCCACCAGGCCACAAAATTCACTGGCTGGCCTTGAGTTAAGTCACTATCTCTCGGTCTAACCTACCTCACAGGGTTGTTGTGAGGGTGAAATGGTGGCAGGGACGGGTGCAGGAGAACCTGCCTTGAGCTCCATGGAGGAGAGCCGGGATAAAAATGTACTGGGGCGAGCGCACGAACCCAACGCTCACGCTTCATGAAGAAAGATCATTCGGCCCCAAACGTTTGGTGATAAGCAATTAAGCGACCCGCCGGCATGTGTGCGGAACAGACACCCCCAGCCACAACTGCAAAGCAGTTCTGTCAAAGGCAAGCCCTTCTGATTCCCCCCCCCCCAATACATTTAAACAATCCTTTCTAGTCAGCGCTTTCTGTTTGTGTCATGCACTTTCTGGAGGGGGAGAGAGAGGACTGTTGACAGGGTAGGTCACTCGAGACAGCGGCTCCCTCAGGAGGTCAAACTACTGAAGGAGACTGCGCCTGACCTTGGCGCTACTGAAAGGGAAGCGTGTTTGCTCAGCAAGAGGAGGGAGTTACCAACGGCATGCTGGGAGCTCAAAACGCTCTTCGGCCTTTATATTCTGTGCCGGCTTCTGTAGTGTAATAACATCAAAATAATCCGCTTTGAGAGCAGGTCTACATCTGAGGGCTCATCTTCAAAGCCCCACGCAAGGCTTATCGGAAAGGTGGGGCAGTCCAGCAGTGCCCAGAGACGAGACCGTTATACCGCAGCATAAAATAAAAACAGCACCTGTGTGTCCGGTCCTTCCTCACTCATCCGTGATGTCTAAGACATCTCCGTACGATTCACTGAGAGTTTCTCTCACCTTTGTTAGCATCCGTCTGTCTCAAGAGACAACAGAGTACGTCTCAAACCAGCCTCAAACCAAGCAGCTCTGAAGTGACCTCCCCCAGGGCACAAGCCTGGGCAGTATGTATGGAGGTCCTGGGATGCCCAGATGACAAGACCCCTCTCTTGGCCTTGCTGATGTGGTCCCAAGGAAAGCAGAACAATGTGTCTCTCACCAGCTTCGCTGCACGAGTTGCCGGAAGGAGGCATACAAGGCGCCACCCAAGTGTCATGGGCACTCCACTCTGGATTTGTCTAAAGTTTTACTCCTTAGCCTTTTCTCCTCCCGAAGGTGTCCTACAAGAAAGTGGCTACAGATTTTTCCATGGGGTTTACTTTCCCCAAAGCTTTTCTCATCAATGAGTAGAGCCACAAGACAGCGGAGGTTTAGGACCAGAGCTTTCCTCTTCCTAGATGGGCTACCTTCCTAGGTGGACCAGCCCCATCTGCCCCTTCGTTCTCTCCACAGCTCACATGAGCACACATATGCCACACATTATGCTGTGTGTAAGAGAGAGAGACGGGATGCACATTCTTCCTATTCCATCATACAGAGTATTTCTCTTTTTGTGTGAAGCAGTCAGCAAACTTTTTCAGCAGGGGGCCGGTCCACTGTCCCTCAGACCTTGTGGGGGGCCGGACTATATTTTGAAATAATAATAATAATTATTATTATAAATGAATTCCTATGCCCCACAAATAACCCAGAGATGCATTTTAAATAAAAGCACACATTCTACTCACGTAAAAACACACTGATTCCTGGACCGTCCGCGGGCCAGATTTAGAAGGCGATTGGGCCGGATCTGGCCCCCAGGCCTTAGGTTGCCTTGTTGTTATTCAGTTGTTCAGTCGTGTCCGACCCTTCGTGACCCCATGAACCAGAGCATGCCAGGCACCCCTATCCTCCACTACCTCCTGCAGTTTGCCTACCCATTCTCTAAATCCTATACTTCAGCCCTGCATCGTCATGGAGCTGTCCAGCAGAATAGCTCCTGAATCCATCTCCTCTCATCTCATCCACTAGTATTCTCACACAATTCATAGAATTGTAGAGTTGGAAGGGACCACAAGTGACATCCAGTCTAAGCCCTGCAATGCAAGAATCTTTTGCCCGACGTGGGGCTCGAACCCACAACCCTGAGATTAAAAGTCCCACTTACACAAAACCCTAAATGTTGGCAAGGGGGAGCTGCTCCTTAACTTTTTCTCTTTTTCAAAAAAAAAACTTTCAAAATCTGCCCATTCCAGCTTTATGGAGTTCTGGCTGCTGCTGACATCTTCCTTTGAGAGGGAGGGAGGCAGCTCTGTTGGGAAGAAGCCATTGCACTCAAGCCAGCAATATTTCGATGATGAAGGCAAAACTCCCCATCCGCTCTGTTTCCACAGAAAACTCTCTTCCCTTAAAAATCACTTCCAGGTTAAAGAGTCAGCAGCCACCCAGTTAATGGAGCCTCAAAGTGGGCATTTTGGCCCACTCTTTTATATACCCCGGTTCAATGTGTTTGGAAAGCCGGTTTAGCAATGGAGAGATAAGTCTGCTGCTGTCAGTCAAACAACCACCACTTTATCATGAGCACAGAGGACGGGGCGGGGGGGGGGGCAGGCAAGGTGAGGAATCAATCCAAATCCAGTCATGCTCAGAAAGCTAAACATTAGATAGTGAGCTGTGTGTCAACGGTTCAAATATTGCCTCAGTCATGAACCGGCAAGGCCTCTCATTCTCCTCAGGATTCCAGATTGGTGATCTGAGGGACACTGTGTAAGAAAATATGAAGCTGCCCTATATCAGTTTGGACTATTTGTCCCATCTTGTCTACTCTGTGGCACCAGCTCTCCAGATTCTTGGGCACAGATCTTTCCCCATTTTGCTAACTGGTCCTCTGTCACTGGAGAGGCCAAAGATTGAACCTGGAGCCTTCTAAATGAGAAGCAGCTAAGCTGAAAAATAAAAATGCACACCAGAAAGGAATCTGCTTGTGTACCATCACTCTGTTCTGGCCAAAGGAGGAAACTACAAGGAAGTCAGCCACAAAACTAAAGGAAGCCTCATGATTACAATAAGCTAGAGCTGGTCAGGTGATGCTCCTGGGGGCCCCATAGAAGTCTCAAAATCAAGCCTTCTCAATATCATGAGCAACTAAGATGACCTGTTTCTGGTGACTACAAACCATATTTGCCTTTTACACAATCTTGCTCTCTTTCTCTCTCTCTCTCCACCCCCCACAGGGATTGAGTCACTGAAATGTTCTCCCAGCTGCAGGGGACCAACTCAGTTAAGCAACTCCCACGAGGCTGAGAGAAAATGTAGATAGAGGACCCCGTGAACTTCCTCAGCAGGGAGCTATCGCCCATCCCACGTGGCTCGCCAAAGGACGTCTCTGTGCAACGCACACGTTGACAACCCCATCTGCCTCATGCATACGATCTGCAGATTTAGATGTTGCTTTGGGAGTAGGGTGTAACAAAACAAAAAAAATGCCATGTGCTAAGGGAACCTTGTATTTCAGGTGATGTAACTTAGCAGGAAGGGTGGGCTATTTGCTTGCACACTTTTTCATTGCGGTGGCTACTGATCCCAATATCTGCCTCCCTGCTTCCATCGGTTTCAAATCTCAACACCTCAGCCAAACCAGAGAAGTGTTCCCAGTGTGCCCCCCTTGACGCGATCTGCCACTTTGCCCAGGAACGGCGTCCAAGCTGCCTGATTGTCCTTTCCTAAGCCACCTGCCTCTCAAACAGCTCAATGTTCTATTAGCTTAAAAACCTATTAAGAACCCTTTTAATGAGGCGATGTTAGGCAAGCAGGGGGGAGGGAGGGGAGAGGAAGAGAGAGAAGAGACAATATCGTGCTGCCAAGGAACCTTTCATCTCTCTGCCGCCAATTCAAACCCACAGCAGATCAGTGGTGGCCAAAAACGAATTTTCCAGAACACATTTACATCGTACAAAGACTCACGCGCATGACCCAGCAGCTCCCTGGGGTGGTCCGGCCATAGCGTCCATTTTACGCGCAGCAAAAAAAAAAAAGTGTATAAAATTTTAATGACAAGAAGAAGGCAAAATGATGGTTCCCATCACTCTTCAAGCAGGCGGCTGCTGCGTATTTCAAATATATGCAGCAGGGGGTGGGGGAAAGCAGCAGAGAATAAAATCTTGTACTTTTATCACAGGCCATTAGCTACTTTTCAGATAGGACATGGGTTCTTTATGAACCATGTGGGGCAGGGGGAGCTAAGGTAAAGACCCTGGTCCAGCATCAACTAGGGGAGGGAGCATAGCTCATTGGCAAGGTGCATGTTCTGCAATCGGAATACACCTCTGCCTGAGACACTGGGGTGCCACTCCCGGTCAAGAGTAGGCAATATTGCCCTAGATGGGTGAACTCCATACGAAGGAACTCTGCTGGAAGTGCATAACACCGGTCCTAAAATATCTACATGGGCTCCCAGTATATTTCCGAGCACAGTTCTAAGTGTTGGTGCTGACCTTTGAGGGTGCACAGAGTGCCACCTGCATTGCAGGGGGTTGGACTAAATGACCCTTGGGGTCCCTTCCAACTCTACAATTCTATGATCACTTTTATCCCCAGAGGCCACACTTTACTTCCAGGTCAGCTCACTGCAGCCATGATTCTCTCCTCAATCCAGCCTCATCCCCAAGTTGTTCTTGTTCTTCCTGTCCAGCTGGCTACCCACACTCCCAAGCTAAAGGTTTGTTGCTGTTTTTCAAGGACTCCTGCCCTGTCTGTTCCCTCGCTTTGCTGCACCAGAAGCCAAAACCACACAGGCATAAATCATGGCAAAAAAAACGCCACTGCCCATATTTTCACACAAAATAACCTGGAACTTCCATTGCTCTTGAAGAACAAAAGGGCCATAAAATATTTCACGGAACGTCTATTTGCACCTGGCTGAAACGTATGTCTGCTGCAGCAAAAACAATGTGATAGGAGTTATAGATAAAGATGAAAGTGTTGGGATCTTAAAGACACTCTCGGGTCAAACTGGCACGTTAAGCAAAATATGAAAATGGCCTCCCATCTCCCACAAAGACTACAGTTCCTGAATCTGGAAGTGTCCGTCCCCCCCCCCAAACAATTTAGCCATGTTTTTCCAAGACCCACTGACTATAGAGCAGGGAGAGGCCTTGGCTGGTTACTTAGTCCCAGCTCTCTTACGGCACCCTCCATGCAGACATAAGAGGATATCAGCAAGCTTGGGGAGACCCCAGGGTTTGCAGAAGTGCAATTTAAAAAATCAAATACCCTAAGCAGGGAGCGGGGCAATCTCAAAAACAGCCTAATGTTGACTAGGCATACTCAGAAGACACAGAATGCTGAAAGATTGTTTGGGGGGAGCAGGGGAGCCAGAAAACAGGGTTGCGGGTGGAATGGAGTGTCTGGAATCCTGAAGAGCAGCACTCCACGCTGCAATGCTATGTTGCAGCTCCCAGCTGCAACATTCTATTCGGCAGAAGCCGCACAGTTGGGCATCTTATGAATGCATAAGTGAAAAGAGAATGCGAGAGTGTTCTTGGTCACTTCCTTAGCGACGCTGCCCTTCATATACCCATGGAAATATATATATATATATATATATCAGGATGAAAAATAATAGCAATGAGAGGGTATATATATATATATATATATATATATATATATATATACACACACCCTCTCATTGCTATTATTTTTCATCCTGATATTGTGCAGAACAGCAAGGAGCTAATCCCAATCCCCGCCAGGATAAACAGTGTAGATCTGGGAGGCAGCATTTGCATTCCGAGTCGAAATCGAAAGGTTCATTTCTTGCAATGCTGAATAAGAATAATGCAGAGGGACCAGCTGCTACATCCTGCCGCTGCTGCGTTCACACATACATCACATTCACAAGAAGAGAGGGGCGGCTTCCACGCAGGAAACTGATCCCAACATTAACCATACAGACTTAATCATCCCCAAACTGACGTGTTATCGGTGTGCTTTTAAAGGGAGGGCCACTAGGGCAGAAAGCTCCATCCTTCCTCAAATTAATAATGTACCTACCTACCAGTAGCAACTGATAATCGCAAGCGTGCAAGCTCTGGGGAAAGACTCAATTCACACCTGCCTGCAGTGGCACAGTTGCTTCTCCAAGTTGGTTTGGCACAGCAAGGAAGGACTCCATAACGCCATTGGTGGCTGCATTGTACGAGCACCAATTGCCCATGAAATCAACAGACTCAACCAGGGAGCAGCGCATGGGTGGCCAATCAGTGCAAGACATGGCGCCAGCATCATAAATTTGGGCCCCTGCCAGCACAAGGGCTGTGGGCCATTTTATTTTATTTTTTTTCAACAAAGCCAGGCCTGCTCTACTTCCCCAGTGTTGCGCTCCTGCGTAAGACGAGCCCGGCTAGATCAGGCCAGTGGCCCATCTAGTCCAGCCTCCTATTCTCACAGTCGACAGCCAGGTGCCCATAGGAAGACCATGAGAAGGACCTGAAGTGCCTAGAAGTGATTCCACTTGTATTCAGCAGAGGTAGAACACGGCCATTTTGGCTAGCAGCCATTGATGTCTTCCGTAAATTTGTCTAATCCTCTTTGAAGGCCATCCAAGCTGGTGGCCATCTCCAAATAGCGGATTCCATAGCGTGTGCTAAGAAGCGCTTTATTTAACCAGTCCCGAGATTTCTCACATTGCCCGTCCTTATTCTTCCAGCTGCCATGCTCTCCGGCTCAGCAGCATGGAGGAAACACTATATCCAAAGGCACAGCAAACTCCTTAACTGTGGTGTCCTTCTGGAGAGCCACACCTTGGACCAGACACACAGCACACTTGCCAAAACGTTGGGGGCCCTTGGAATAAGAAGTCAATTCCATTATATGTGCTACTAAAAGGATGGCCCTAAAAAGTGCTAGTGGGAATAGGTAGGAGGTAGGTGTTCTTCCGCCCATACGTTCTAATGACAGCAAAGAGAGAGAGAGAGAGAGAGAGAGAGAGAGAGAGAGAGACTTTTACCTCCCATTAGTGCGATTGATTTTTGAAAGAAGCCAGAATGTTGACGTTTTGTGCAGTCTCAGCAAAGCACTGATGAGTTCTGCTCTTTGAAAAGTCAGGCTTATTATCCTTCTTTCCGAAGATGCCACATAATGTTAAAAGGTACAAGGAAACGAGCAACTTGTCTCTGTCAGAAAGAGCTGGCCCACCAGTGGGTGGGGGAAATCTCCCCTCTTTCACTGCTCCTGTTTTGTCCAAACCAAGAAACTAGGGTTACCAGCTTTGGAACAAGTTAGGATCTTAAACCAACTTCCACCTGTGGCCTACGATCCTTGTTTCCCCGCTGGTATAGTTTACTGGTTTGGATGAAACTATGGTTAATCAGAGCCTTCCTGAATTAATCATGGCTCTTGCAAAGCAGCTGCCTGTGCAGGCAAAAGCCTGGTCCATATTTCAAGCTCATTAAGCCAAAATACAATAATCTGAAAGCAGCCACAGTCTTCTAACATGCTCTCTCATTTGTGGCCAGCTATCTTAAAAAACACAGAGGGAGGCTTTTCCGGTCAGATCACTTTTAGCTTGCAGCAGTTACCCTTTTACTGCTAGTAAACCTAAATTAAGTTTGTACTTGGCTGGTGTCACAGCCTGGCTGCTACCGCTCTCGGCGTAATTTCAGTAACTGAAGCATTTGCTGCCATAGCATGTGATTATGGCCACAGGATGCTTATGTCGCTCTAAAGCATAGGAATAGACAAATTCATGGGGAATGGGCTCATCAACTGATATGAGCCGCAATAGGTGAATAAAACTATCTTCCAAGCACATATATTCCTCTGATTAACACGAACTAGAGGACAGCAAAAGGTACCAACTCTATGCTTCCGAACATCTAGAGCAGGCTTCCTCAACCTCGGCCCTCCAGATGTTTTGAGACTACAATTCCCATCAGCCCTGACCACTGGTCCTGCTAGCTAGGGATCATGGGAGTCGTAGGCCAAAAACATCTGGAGTGCTGAAATTGAGGAAGCCTGATCTAGAGTGAAAACTGAACTGCAGGTGATACCATATTTTTCGCTCCATAAGACACACTTATTTCCTCCTAAAAAGTAAGGGGAAATATCTGTGCGAATGGTGGTCCCTGGAGCTGAATTGCCCAGGGGCCAAAAGAGGATCATGCTTTTTATTTTACAAAGAGAAAAGGGGGTGTTGAAAGGACCCCGCTCAGCAGCTGATCAGCAAGAGATCGGGAGAGAGATAAGAGTCTCCAGCTCCCTTTCAGCCCCACCCTCAAGCTGCAGAAATGTGAGTTGAACCCCATAAAAACGGGGTTTTTCCTCTTTGCTTTTCTCCCTTTGCAAAAGGAGCTTTGCTTTACCCCCTTTGCAAAAAAAGCTGCAAAACTTTTAGCTGATCCCCAAATAAACCAGGGCTTTTTCCTTTTTAAAAAAAGCTGCAAAACTTTTAGCTGATCCTCAAAAAAACAACAACAGGGCTTTTAGAAGAAAACCAGAAAAATATTTTTTTTCCTTGTTTCCTCCTCTAAAAACAAGGTGCGCCCTATGGAGCGAAAAATACGGTACTTTCTTAGGGTTCATCCATGCTATTGTTTACCTTGCTGCTTTCTCCCAGGAAAACCCGCAGTTTAGCATTGAATCAGAACCAGTGTTAGAAATGGCTCCTTAAACCAAGGTTACAGTTGCCAAAACAGAATGCCTAGTTGCCATTTTGGGGGCCAGATGGCTCAAAAGTCGTATTTTTCAATACAACTTTTGGGATCCTGAAATTCATTCGGATTGTGCAGATAAAGTATAACTGGAAAGAATTGTACAAGATGTGTTGCTGGTTCGTAAAAACAGTCCAGATCCAAGGATCCCCAGGCACACACCTCCCAATGTCAGAGACATCAGGCGCCATCCTGGCACCCAGGCATCTTCACTTGGTCGCAAGTGGCTGATAGCCAGATGCAAAATGCACCTGGTGAATTCCAAAAGCTGATCTGAGCCAACGGCAATCAGGCTTTCCATGGATTGCTGTTGGTTCCAATTGAACGCTAAACTGAGAGAAAGTAGCAGGGCAAAGGCAAAACTGCTTGGATCCATGCCTAGAAACTGCGGGACAAGCAGAAAACAACTTGGACCCATGATTTCTAGGAACATGACAAGTGCACGTGTTGGCAACTCTTAGTGAAGTATATTCAGGCTTTGGATTGGCTATGCCCAACCAGGTTTGCCACTGCATTCTCTTGGGCAGGAAGGACTTCAGGTCCTGGTTGAGCCTTACTTGAGTGATGCAGTCTTCCTACTCTCAAATGTGTTCTTGCATCCTTGGTCCTGTCTTCTGGCTTCCTTCGGAACCCTGCCTTCCTAGTTTGGCCTTCGGTTCTAACTTCTGGCTTGCTCCAAAGCTCTGGCTTCTGGCTCATCTCAGACCCACAAGCCCTGCTCTGGCATGAGAGGCACCTTCTGGGTCACCACTGAAGACAGAGCACTGGGCTAGATGGAAGCCGGTATAACCCAGCAAGCCACTTCTTCTGTCTCTATGCTTGCATCTCCTTAGGAGCTGCACACCTCTGCAGTTCCTTCGGAAATAAAACATCCCACAGACACAGCAAAGGCTAAGGACCACCGCTAGATCGCGTCGCCAAGCACGGCATCAGAAAAGCTTGGTGGGACAACATCCCGCTGGCATTTTCGGGGAGGAAAATGCCTTCCACAAATAGCGTCAACTCCAGTGCAGGAGGGAACTGATGGCTTATTAATTCTGACAGGGCGCTCTTTCTTAAAGGAGCAGATTCCAGAAGAGTGACAAGGGGTAGTATACGGAGAGCAGGGGGTAGGGGGGAGAGCAGAGAAATGATTGGAGGGTGTGTGTGTGTGTGTGTGTTACATGGAATGACAATGATCTAAAAAAGAATGTAAAAAATGAATAATGGGAACATCCGAGCTGTAAAAATGAAAACCAATAAAAGTAAAGAATTACAGGAATGTTGAAAAAGGAACACATGAAAGGACAAGCATTTTAAAGCTCTGAGTTTGCAATCTAAAGTTTATACTGGGGAGGAGCCATCAGTTTGGAGAGTGGTGGGAGAAGAAGGTTAAGCACTAGGACCAATTGCCCCTGAGAACGTATTAGCACAGGATACATCTGGTGTGCTCTAGTCTCCAGGCTCAGTTCACAAGGGGAACAGCAAGGACCAAGTGGCCCAGCCAGAGCACTGCACAAACTGTGTGTCCTAGACCAGCCTTCCCCAACCTGGTGCCCTCCAGAAATTTTAGATCACACCTCTCGCCAGCCACAGCTGGCACAGAATCATGTCCAGTGCTCCCTGGTTCCACAAAAGCAGAAAACCACTGGGCCACCAAATCTGCACAGGAAGGCCAACGGTCTGCAAAGCAGGGGACAAGCCTACTGATTTGCTATTCAATCCAAGGGCAGATACCTGTGTTTGGTTTGTTTACTACATAACACCTAGTTGCTTGAAGGGGCTCTAGAAATCGCAACGGAGCAAGGGCTTAATCTCGTTTCTCTTAGGCAACAGGGTGCTCTGGGAACAAAATGAGAGCGAAACACGCAGAGCGAAGCGGCAAGTTCTGTATAAGCCTGTAATTACAAATGTTGTAAAATGGGTTGCTATTTACACCAGGGGAAGTAATCGCGCCATTAGCTGAGCGACACAGGACTCTCACGGCTGGCTCATCAAATCATGGATTGCAACAGATGTGGGAGAGGAAACCTGGGATGAGAATGTATGGCATGGGGAAACTAACATCCCAATAACCTTTTTCTGATTAAACTGGGGACTGGACCGCATTGCCCCCGTATACTGACAACACATATTGTTGTTAAACCCGAGGCCTTGCCCAAAGGTGGGGCGAGTGGACTCCTTGGAGCCTGACAGCACAGTCCCTGATCCACACACACAAAAACTCCCAACGGCAGGTGGGTAATACTCAAAATCTTGGGGATTCAGAGTGGAGGAGAGAAAGTCAGAGAGACCAAAAGCAAGGGCACCCAAAACTCCTTGCATTAGCTTGCAGCAGACATTCGCAGTTCAGGGAAAGCAATTAACCCTGTTGCAGGAGCTGCATCTATCCCAGCCTGTGTGCTCTGCTTGGAGTGAGGTCATTCCACTCTGCATATCCATTACAGCCACGCTCTGCCAGGCACATTAGAGGAAACATGAATACATTGACTTTGAGAGGGAGAGGGGGAGGGGGAGAGGCAGGCAAGGTGCACAGCACAGCCTCATTACTCACTGGTCCCCAGACACACATCTCCAGAGGAACTTCCCCCTCCCCAGCGCTCCCGTTAATGAAGGGAAGAGAAGCCGAAATGGCAACTGGAGCAGGGTGGGGATGCTGATAAGGCCAGCAACTTACGTTAAATATCACAGTGCGCTTCCTGAGCACAGGAGCCATCTCCCAAATGAAGGAGGAATGACAGTGGTGGCTTTTAAAAATGAGGGTCTCTTTCTCTCTGTGTGTGCCTTGAGCAATGGGGCATGAAGACGAGTCGCAGCACCCAAGTTCCCTTGGAGGAAGCCTTAAAATTGCTGGCTGTGGGCCTGCCTTTCAGAAAGAGAAAGCGTGTATTATCCCAATGGGTCACTGCAACTACAGTGAGAGCCAGTGTGGTGTAGTGGTTAAGAGCGGTAGACTCGTAATCTGGTGAACTGGGTTCGCACCTCCGCTCCTCCACATGCAGCTGCTGGGTGACCTTGGGTTAGTCACACTTCTAGCAGTACATGTGAAAAGGATCTAGGAGTCTTGGTAGACCATAAACTTGACATGAGTCAACAGTGTGATGCAGCAGCTAAAAAAGCCAATGCAATTCTGAGCTGCATCAATAGGAGTATAGCATCTAGATCAAGGGAAGTAATAGTACCACTGAATTCCGCTCTGGTCAGACCTCACCTGGAATACTGTGTCCAGTTCTGGGCACCACAGTTCAAGAAGGATACTGACAAGCTGGAACGTGTCCAGAGGAGGGCAACCAAAATGGTCAAAGGCCTGGAAACGATGCCTTATGAGGAACGGCTTAGGGAGCTGGGTATGTTTAGCCTGGAGAAGAGAAGGTTAAGGGGTGATATGATAGCCATGTTCAAATATATAAAAGGATGTCATATAGAGGAGGGAGAAAGGTTGTTTTCTGCTGCTCCAGAGAAGTGGACATGGGGAAATGGATTCAAACTACAAGAAAGAAGATTCCACCTAAACATTAGGAAGAACTTCCTGAGAGTAAGAGCTGTTCGACTGTGGAATTTGCTACCAAGGAGTGTGGTGGAGTCTCCTTCTTTGGAGGTCTTTAAGCGGAGGCTTGACAGCCATCTGTCAGGAATGCTTTGATGGTGTTTCCTGCTTGGCAGGGGGTTGGACTGGATGGCCCTCGTGGTCTCTTCCAACTCTATGATTCTATGATTGTTTGAAGTCTCTCAGCCCCACTCACCTTACTGAGTGTTTGTTGTTGGGGAGGAAGGGAAAGGAGAATGTTAGCCGCTTGTGAGACTCCTTCAGGTAGTGATAAAGCAGGATATCAAATCCAAACTCTTTCTTCTTCTTCTTCTTCTTCTTCTTCTTCTTCTTCTTCTTCTTCTTCTTCTGTAGTGGGCAAGGACTGGGCACTCACATATGGGAAATGGCTTATGGTGCGGCACTCTGCGCTCCACCATTTTAGGCTGCAGATTGGGGAAGGAGCTGCTTGCTAGGGGATGATGGAACCAACCCTCGGCTACTCTGCATATTTGGTCTGTTCCTCTGAGCGAGAAAGAGATTGAAATGGACAAGATAACAGGATCCGTGTCAGCTTGCATCCTTCACAGGATCAGGTCAGGCAGGTGCAGCGAGGTGACCTGTGCATACATGGAGCCGGATAAAAGCCAAACTCCGCCTGACCGGGATGCATTCTTTCGCTGCCGTTATCATCGTGATGATTCTTGCTTACTTTAATTGGCAATACTCACCTCTTAGCTAACAGACAATTAATGGGTTTATAGAAATCGAGCTGTTAAAATCTGGCAAACCTTTTAAATGTGACCTATTCCAAAAAAAAAAAATGCTTTTATCAGATGACAGGTCTGGAGATCCACAGACATATGCATAATTGAAACGGTGTACTGTGTTGTTATTGTCTGAATCCTAGCAAACAATACCAAGATAAGGCCTCTTGCACAAACCACAATGGGCATTTATTTATAGAGCCATTTCTTCTCCTCATCTTTTTTCTTCTAATTTCACTTTTGTTCCCATAACTGCATCTGCACAAAGCAACATTCTCTGCTTTCAGATGATGAATTTGCTGTTCATTTTCTTTCCATTAAAATCTTTCCATTCTCACCCAGTTCTAATCCAGATCTTGGTAACATGGCCCATAAGTCTTAGGAACCATCATGAGTTGGGTTGAGTTGAAGGGGCAGGTGGCTACCGCCAGAAGAACTACAAGAAAATTTGTGATTAAATTATATGCTGCTAAAATAAATCCGTAACTTTAGTTGGTGAAAAATTGTGGACACGGTGTGTCTATTCCCACAAAATTTCTATTCTCAAACTGATACCTGAAAGATGACATTTTTCTGACCCAAACTTTCCAATGCTATCAAAGACGGACTTTGTAATAATAGCTATTTTGGACACGGAAATCAATTTGATTTGTATGCAAAGCAACAGGCAAAGGTAACAAATATCAATAAAAACATATGTTATTACTTCCATTAACCATAGCACCTGACATCTCACAGCTCACTCTTAACTGTAACAGATTTGCCCTGACCCAAATCCTGTTCTTCCATGAGTTTTAGTCTTACAAGGGAGAAAAACGTTTCTCTATCCTATACTAAGGAATGCCGCTTCATCATACTTCAAGTCCCTGCCCCAGAACAAGTCATTTGTTGATGATGAATGGCGTGGAGAAACGAATATGATGAAGCTGAGCCATGTGGTGGGCATTCCTATCTCTTCCCCTTTCTGTCATGGTACCAAAGGCACCATACATGTAGTTCCTGGTCAGTCACCCCTCCGGCACTAAAGAGATCTGGGCTGCTTAGCCTCAGAAGTCCTCGTGTGCCTTCAGATTCTCACCTGGGACCAATATTACTGAGGGCTCCAGAAATAACATGAATAAACCCTCTAGTTCTCATCAGAAATGCAAATGGTGGTCCAGGTAAGGCTTAGCAATGCAATTAGATATTCAAAGCAGAATGCTTAGACAGTGTTAAGCTATGCATATCCATGTAGCAGAGAATACATGTATCTTATGGAAAGATCAACTGTTAGCCAATGACGTGGTTGGATGGTTGCAGCATATTCCTAACTATGGTTACTGTGAACTACATCCCACTGCAATCAATGGAACTTACTGATAGGTTAAGTGTACGCAGGATTGCAACCCAGTTGTATACACGCCCCCAACAGACCTTAACGCCAGTGATCAACCATGTTTTAACTCAGGGGTAGGCAACCTAAGGCCCGGGGGCTGGATGCGGCCCAATCACCTTCTCAATCCGGCCCACGGATGGTCCGGGAATCAGCATGTTTTTAGAATGTGTCCTTTTATTTAAAATGCATCTCTGGGTTACATGTAGGGCCTGCCTGGTGTTTTTAAATGAGCAGAATGTGTGCTTGTATTTAAAATGCATCTCTGGGTTATTTGTGGAGCATAGGAATTCGTTCATTATTATTTTTTTCAGAATATAGTCCGGCCCACCACACGGTCTGAGGGACAGTGGACCGGCCCACGGCTGAAAAGGGTTGCTGACCCCTGTTTTAACTTGTCAGAAAACAGCTCTGCATATGAAGCCTAAGAACCGAATCTCTCAATTTGCGTATCTTTGTTCAATAATTCTTTCTGAGCAGATTTAAACATGCCATCTTTTCTTTAGGAGCCTTTGGATGTTACAGGCTTGATGGGGAAAAAGTCTCTCGCTCAAGTTTGGGCAAAGCCTCCAGCTGGAGAATGCGACACATCTATGCGCCGAACTCCGGCTCGTCTCTGAGAAGAAGCACACGCCATTCTTTCCATTGCTCACTCTCTCGTTAGCTTGCCTGGAAAGCTAACTGTCAGAGTAGATGCTGCCATTAGAGTCGAGCATCAAGCAAGGTAAGGCATGGCATTGCCTGCGGCTGCAAGTCAGAGTAAATAAAGCGAGCCTGCGCTGTTGCATTCATCTTTCATGTCTACGGCGAGAAACAATGAGCAAAGAGGCGCATTCCCTCCCGTTAAAAGGGAATTGGCGGCATGTGCAGCCACCAGAACATTGATGAAGGGCTGTGCTAGGACAGCTCTACCCTTTGGCTCTCTCTTGTTCTCTCTCCCAGCTTGCAGCTGGAAGACTAGAAGGGAGACAAAGAGAGTCTCCACTGCATCACCTTGTTCAGACCCTTTGGCTCATATGTCCCATGCGCAGCTGCCACAGCACTGCCCCGTGTTTTAATACTGGGCAGTGCTATGGAAGCTGCACAAATAGTGCTCTCGTGACCCAGGAGCACCAAGGATGAAAGTGAGCAATGGGGCGGGGGGGGGGGAGGTAATCAACCTCCCAGCACATTACTCTGCGGTGGCGAATACACAGCAGAACTATGGCGCCTGTTTAGCCTCACTGCCAGGTCTAGACAGGTATCAGAAAAAAGTATGGTGGCAGAGGTGAGAAAGAGGAAAGCCAGGAGGCGCAAAAGCAGTAATTTTTTATTATTATTATTATTATTATTATTATTATTATTATTATTACCACCTCACCCATCTGGCTGGGTTTCCCCAGCCACTCTGGGCCGTTCCCAACAGAACACTCAAACTTCAAACATTAAAAAGTTCCCTAAACAGGGTTGCCTTCAGATGTCTTCTAAAAGTCAGGTAGTTGTTCATTTCCTTGACATCTGATGGGAGGGCACCATTCCTTGAGTGTTTATTTGCAGGGTGGTGTAGCTGGGAAGCGAAAACAAACACTAAGAGATTCCCTCATATTGAGGGCAGTGCCAAGGGGCAAGCAACAGGCACACAAAAAGGATTCTGATTATAAATCTCGGCACATCAGCACGTCTTCCGAGCTTTTATGAGCTTCTCTGAATCGAAGATTTGTTGCAGCCACCTGCCACATGCTGGCTCCTGCAAAACCAAGCAGAATCTTTCAACAGAGGTCTCAGCCAGGACATGACATCTGGGAAGCCACAAACACCCAAAGACGGGGTGATTTCTAGCCTAGTTTTTTTTGGGGGGGGCTGCTATTCTGAGCATACTCCTGCAAAGTGGTCTTTTTGTTTCCTTACACTGGAGGCAGAGTTAATGTTTTAAAATATACAATTCTTTCGTCCCACTGTCACTTCCGGTCAAAAAGATTTATAAGGTTTTTGAAACCATACAAAAAACACCCTGCCAAACTTGCTGGACCACAGGGGAAAGCAAGATGAACACTCCCTCCTCTTTTGGGCCACCTTGAACTTGTGTGCGTTTGTTTGTGTGTCTCCATCTTCAGCCCAAGTTGAACTCACCATCTTGCTCCAAACATTCTTCCATGTCCCAAAACTAACCCATTAAGAGAATTTCCTCTTGTCCTCCAGTCTCTGAAGAACCTCCCTCCTGACTGTAAAGTTCATCTCAAAATATAATAAAATAAAATACAAGCTTGGAAACTTGCATGGGCCGAAGAGGTTATGAGCAAAGGTTAATGGCAACAACAAACAGGAGGATTGTTCTGAATTATGGAAGCGTGGAAAAGATGGGCAAGGGAGGCTAGGTGTATGTCTGTTCTTTGCATCACGGTTAATGGCTGAGCAAGGGGGAGTAAGCCAGTACTAATTAGATTTGTAGGCTGGGAGGGGCTAGGAACAAGAGTAAGGACAAGAGGGGGCTGTGGTCTTGTGGTTTGTTTGAGAGAATGACAAGTGTCTCAAAAAAACAACAACAGGTCACTTGTGGGGAATTAGCAAAGAGACACCCAACAGGTATTTCAGCAACTTTATTTTATTATTATTATTATTATTATTATTATTATTATTATTATTATTATTATTATTATTATTATTATTATTATATTTGTACCCCGCCCATCTGGCTGGATTTCCCCAGCCACTCTGGGCGGCTTCCAACAAAAATCAAATACATTAAAATATCACACATTAAAAGCTTCCCTAAACAGGGCTGCCTTCAGATATTTTCTGAATGTCAGGTAGTTGTTTATTCTCTTGACCTCTAATGGGAGGGCATTCCACAGGGCGGGCACCACTACCAAGAAGGCCCTCTGCCTGGTTCCCTGTAGCTTTGCTTCTCGCATTGAGGGAACCGCCAGAAGGCCCTCGGCGCTGGATCTCAGTGTCCGGGCTGAATGATGGGGCTTATTTCATGGCATATTCCAGAAGTGATCGATGCCTATGACTAGGGAAATGATAAAAACTGCAATATTATTTATTGATAATCTGCTTCCTCTAAATCTTCAGTTGACTTAAAAGACCCAACCTAAAATGATGAAATCGGTTTTTAAAAACCCAGAGACTGCGGCTATCTATTTTTGGCTGCTCCATCACCTGTGTTTTGTATTTTTTAGCAAGTGGCTAAATTGAAAGCAACCTGCATGCAAGTACTTTTTTTATATAAGTAACTTTTTGACACTCTGAAGTGAGTGTAAAAAAGCACTTGCAAAAAAGCAACAACAACCGAGTTTTGTGGTTCCTTAAAAATGATCAAACCTATTAGGGCATAAGATTTTGTGGACTACAGTGCACTTCATCAGATTAATTCATCAGTCTATAGAGTCCACTGCCCCGTGATCTCAATTTAATAAATAATACTTCAGCCTGGAGCAACAATGAGTAGACCAAACTTCCCATTGGGGGGCTTTAGACATTGCTGGTCTGCTTTGAGCCCACAGAGCTTTCTCCCAAAGCTTTGGACACCCCCTTAGTTACTGACATGCACGAGGAAGATGGGGATAATTTGAAAAGAACCGAAAAGATGCAAGGGGCATTTCCCCCCTTTCCTTTGAAGAATTTCAATTTACGGCAAGAATGTGCTGATAAGAGACTGGCAGAGGGACCCAGCTCTTTCATGTCAGGCTGGTTAAATTACATTGGAAAGGGAAAACATATTAAGAGCCTGTATTCGTCGGCGCAGAGACACAGACGCTCATTCCTGCTGACATCTCTCCTTTCAGCCACCAGCTGACACCTAACTTCAGGTCTCCAGAACGGCATCAAAGGGAAAGGCATCTTCTGCTACAGTTCAGTTCCATTTTGGCTCTTTTGTTGGGGGGGAGAATGGCAGGGAACAGGTAGAATCAGTGGTTTAAACCACAGCATGGTGCTTCCCTCTCTTCTATGAATCCACCCAATTTACCTTTCAAAGCCGCTCCACTCCCAGTCAGTGGCCATTGCCCCATATTGTGGTTGCGAATGTTGTGCTAAGTTAATTCTGAATGGTTTGAAGCACTTCTGTTTTAGCTATGCTGAACATACATCCAAATCAAATCAACAACCCTGCCCAACAAGCAGAGAGCACTCTGATGGTCCCGATACCATCCTGGCAGTCCCCTAATTTCAGCGTCAACATCTGCACGGACGAGGGCCTTTGATAATGGCTCATCCTCCTAAGCTGCTGGCAAAGCATCTTCAAGGTCCCCCAATGAGCAGAAGTGGAACACCAGAGCCATGTTGTCAAAGTTCTAGTACTGTACAGGCATAGGCAAACTCGGCCCTCCAGATGTTTTGGGACTACAATTCCCATCATCCTTGACCACTGGTCCTGTTAGCTAGGGATGATGGGAGGTGTAGTCCCAAAACATCTGGAGGGCCGAGTTTGCCTAAGCTTGTTCTAGTATAATGGAGAGTTGGGGTGCCCATCCAGTCTCAACATGGCTCAGAGACCTGAAGACCTCTATCATGTCTCCACTTCATCTAAACAAAAACAAGCATCCCTTCTTCATAAGAAGACCCCTTCTTCTTCTTCTTCTACCTGGGTGATTTCCCCACATTGTCTACTGCCCATAAAGTGCATCCAACTCACTGGTGCTCGTTAGTGCAGAATGTGGATGTCTAAATTAGTCAGATGTCTCTAGATGATGTTGTTGTCATTATTACTACTGTCACTTTGCTCATGGAAATGGCTCAAAGAGGCTTAGACACAAATAGGAGTGCTAAAACCAATGACAGTAGCACAAACAATAAAAATCTAAACAGCCACACATCTACACAAACAAAAGATAGATGTTTTCAACGGTCCGTTTTCGAGGGTAGCAGCCTGCTCCGAGACTGGATTTCTGGTACCTACAGCGTTCTCGAGAGTGGGCTTTCCAACTGACTCCTTTAGAAATAAATCAAGGGTGGGGAACTTGTGGCCCTCCAGGTATTGCTGAAAGGGGGCACCCCATAGGAACGGAAGGAAAAGAAGTGGGATGGGAAGGAAAGCTGGGAGAGTGAATAGGGAGAGATCAAAGATACACGTGGTCAGGATTGTGAAGGAGAGGCAGACATTGGCATGCATATTTTGAAGTGGCTTGCAAAGCTTCTTCTGCGTTTGTGTAGATTCCATACCCAGGATCTTGTGTCGTTAGACCAGAAAGCCCACAAAGTGCAAAATGTACAACACTTCTTCCTATTCAAAATGATTTGGTTCTTAAGTCCCTTTTGGAAGGAAACCCCAAATGCTATGATTGGCTCAGTGGCTGTGGCTACTTTGAGGAGTTCATAAAGCACTTCCTATTTTTAGAAAAGCAGTGGGAACAAATAGGGCAGGGAGATCATAGGACCTCCTTTCTTGGAGACGAAGAACTTGTGCCCTCCAAGTGTTGGACCCTAACTCCCACCAACCCAAGGCAGCATGGCCATTTGTTAGGAATGATGGGAATTGTCCTTTCCAACTCTTTCTCATCTCCCCTCCATCACTTTCCTTGGGCTTCTGCTTTCTCATGAACTTCCACCCTGGTCTCCTCTTTCCCTAGGCCCCTGCTCTGCTCTCCTTCCTGACCCAAGAAGCTTAGCCAACAGCACTCAAAAACCCCACTACCCTCTCTGACATCAGGGCAACTCAACCAATCTACACCCCCCCCCCCAAGATCCCTTGATAATATAGATAGAAGGCAAGACTGCACAAAGGCCCAGGTTGGCATTTCACAATCTCTCGTTCTTAAGCCAAACGGGGCAGGCATAGCAAATCTAACAGGCAAGATGGAGACAGGCAGGGTACTGCAAATCCAGCAATATTATTCTACCCACAACGCGCACACACTCCCCTGCTAGAGCATCGATCATACTCAAAGCTCCACTCTAAAACCTTTCAGCTCGCCAGCATCCTTCTGAAACTGTAGTGCCCAGTGCTAAACGCAGTTCTCCAAATGAGGTCATGCTGTGCTAAGTGGAGTTCAGCCTTCTGGGTTTTCGAATCATGCTCTTGTTGTTAATACAATGGAATTAGTCTTTTTAAAAACCACAGTCAAGCTTGGCTAATTCGTGCACCGGTTGTTACCAGAGAAACATGCCCCCATTCCCCCCCACCCTCGAAGAATCTCCGTTCCTACAATATTTGAACAAATGGCATAGAATCATAGAATTGTGGAGTTGGAAGGGACCCTGAGGCTCATCTCCTCCAACCCCCCCCCCCGCAATACAAGAATCTTTTGCCCACCGTGGGGCTCGAACCCATGACCCTGTGATTAAGAGTCTCCTGCTTTACCGACTGAGCTATCACTTCAGTTGTTAGACGACTCCCATCAGCCCCCAGACCGATGGGATTTGTAGTCCAGCAACACTTGGAGAGCGACAAGTTGACGAAGACAGCTCTAGACTACTGGATTTAGACTCCAGATCTCTGGAAATTGGGGCCAAGCTCTGGCAGATGCCTCCAGAGCTACACAGCTTCTGCTACAACGAGGATTGCCGGTATTTCAGAAATCCAAATGGTTTGATTCAGACCCTATCCTTGAAGTGTCCATCGGCATTACTATTTTGGGGCATGTGTCACCAGAAGTGACAGCAATGTCCTGACTGACCTGAGCTCAGCACATTTGCGCATCTGAGGCTCATACTGGAAAAACAGAAGGGAGGCTGCAGGGAGGACAATAAAAGCTACAGGCGGAGTGTTGTTTGTTCTCACAGCTGTAATGATGTCTGTTATGTTTCTATTTGTGTGTACAGTACAGGTCTTCTATGAAGAATGCAGCTAGAAGAGGAATTCTCAGCTAAGCAAGGGCTCACCAGCACACCATTAGGTTCAAGATTTTGAAAGCCGCTGTGGTGTAGTGGTTAATGTGTTGGGCTAGGACCTGGGAGATCAGGGTTTGATTCCCTGCTTAGCCATGAAACTCACTGGGTGATCTTGGGCCAGTGGACCCCTGGGTCGCTGCCTAACAACACACCTATACCTGGGACAGCAATGGCTTGATTCAGGGGTCCCCTGACCTATTTGGGCCCAGGGGGTTCCATGGGCCCATTTCAACAGAAGAAAAATTGATGGGTGTTCAGAAATCCCTCTCCCAAGCATTGTGAAATGTCTGCACCCGCCCCAAAACAAATAGAGCACAAACTCCAAAAGGGGGGAAGGCAAGCAACACCCACCCTTCTCCAAAACTGGGGGGGGGAGCCCCGGCCTCAATCAAACAAGCAAAAGAGAAGGGGGAAAATATTTTTGTATCATGGCCTAAGTCAGTTGAGAGACTGGAACTCTGTAATGGCCAGATCTGCCTGGTCGTGGCTAACAAGACAGAACGCCATTTCCGCTGCAAATAATACTGACCATCCTCAGGTGCCCAATTATTAATAGCACTGCATTTGGCAACATCATGGTGATGTGTGCCTTTCTGCAGATGCACAGGCAATTTTTGAAGGAAAGGGGGTGGGGGGCTGCAATCTTATCCTTACCTAAGGATGAAGGAGGATTTTGTCCTGTCTGCATTTTTAAGCAAACTGATATAATCTGCAACTCCCAGACTGATACATGGTCTGAAACATAATCGTCCTTCAGATTTCACACACTTCTGAATTTTACAATTATGATCCTTGGGCCCTCTAAGATGCACCAAAACACATCAAAATTACGAATTTGGGGATAAAATGGGTTTAGGAATGTGTTTGTTGAGATAAGGAAGGCATTTAAATCCAGATTCAGATGAAGTGTTATTTCAATACGTTTTAAAGTATGTGCTTAGGAATTTTCATACAGCCTTTTAAAAATAATAATAATAATAATAATCACAGAAAGATGCAAAAACTAGAATCAAACAAACTCATGCGAAATTGACCCGGGAGTCAATCCCGCTGAACACAATCCTAACAGGTTTGCACTGGAAATCAAGGGAGGGGGGAGCTTTCAGAGAGGAAAACGAACGGCAGAGAAAACCCGCACAAATGTTTCTCTCAAGCAATTGTAGGAACAATAGTGTGTGTGTTGAAGCAGCATGCCGAAGGGGGAGGGAAGAGAGGAGGGAGAAAGATTTGGCACTGCTGAATCTCTTCCTCGGGCTCCATCCCCAGCTCCTTGCCTGATTCGCATGCATCCTGCCCTGCAGAGGACAAGAGCAGTGCACCAGCCAGCTTAAGCTGAGATGTTATTTTATTTTTATGGCACATAAGTGGCTCTCGGTGACACACAGTGACACAAGCTAATCGTGACTCACCGAGCACAGCACACATCTCAGCGGAGGAGCCCGTTCCGAGAGACTCGTTTTATTAATCCTGCATTACTGGGAGAGCTTCTGGGGCTGCGCTAAGGCCCTTGTGTTGCAGCAGGACTCTGGGAGGCTGCCACTGCTGCGTTGAACACGGAAAGGATACATGAAATGCTCATGCTCCCCTTGGGTGCACAGACACGGGCTTTCAAGCATACGTGCCCGTAAGAGAGATGCAAAACCAGGCGGGTTTCCGCCGCCCTCCTTAGAGGCTGTTTGGAGTGTCAGAACAGCAAACAGCGCAGATGGTCGTTTACGGGGGGGGGGGAAGGGAAGGAAAGAAATCAACATCACACCTACAATGTACACACATACATACTTGTGCAGCATTTAACTCCCCCCCCCCTGTCGGCTTGTCAAGTACAAGTACATTGGAAAAGCCGCAGAGCACTGTAAATGTTGCCAGAGGAGGAACAAAAAGCAGAAGGGCCAATTGCAATCTGTTAAAAGAACAGGGTCACAGGATGCGTGCCAGGGATGGGGAACCCGTGGCTGTCGGACTACAACTCCCATCATTCCCGGCGGTTGGCAATGATGGCTGGGGCTGATGGGAGTAGGAGTGCAACAACAGCTAAAGGGCCACAGGTTCTCCACCTCTGCAGCATTTTCTGGGTGTGCGCAAATGCTTGTTTTGATGGAAGCAACTTCCTGCTTCCCACCACTGTGACACCAGCCCTCACCCAGCACCATCAGCAGAACTGTAGCAATGTAACGGAGGCGAAAAGGAACCTTGCTTCCAAAAACAAAGCCTGGTTGCTCCATTTTCCTTATTCTCAATTACAGCTGCTGCTCACGTGTTTCAAGCTAGTTGGTGAAATTGATTGGACCAAATGGCCCGGCCCTTGCTGGACTAGTCAATTTCATCCAACAAGGAAACTTTTAGGTGGGGGAGGGGGAATCTTGAAAGGCAAGCCATTGCTGTGAGAGGGGTAGGAGTACAAGGAATCGGGGCGATCGGTTTTTAAAACAGTCCTCTTCTTCTGACTTTAATAGCAGTTGGGCACCAAAAGATTTCAATGGCATGGCGATAAGGTGTTGGGGGGAAAACTTCTGCATAACTCCTTCCATCCTCGGTAAAAAGGACGGCAAGCCTAGATCCCCCTTTTACTCCTGAAATGTGTAACCAGAGAATGGACTGATCCCCTGTTTTTCATGTTCTACGACAGAGAGAGCGACAACTTCCTCTTCAGAGCAGGAGAGAACTCTGAATGGACTTGTACACCATCTTCCTGGGTGGAGGAGAAGCCAGGAGTATGTAAAGCCCAGATGAGTGATAGGGGAGGAAGACGTTGTCCAAGGCCATGTTCTTCCTGGGGACACAGCAGGGTGATGCTGCAGGATGGTCCTTATGCCCTCTAAAAGGTGTGTAAAAAGGAGTTTGGGCAACTGCAGCTTTGAGGCCTCGTTCTTAAGCTGCAGCTTCCAAAACTCCTCCTTCTGCAGAGTTATTGCAGAAACCAGGCCCTGTCCTCCTTGGTACCAACAAAGATGCTAGTAAACATCTGAAACCCTACAGAGGATCCAGTTCTATCGCAAACAGGATTTGCTAATTCTACATTATGCGGTTGTCATAATGGGCCCCCGGTGGGAAGCATTTAACAGGGGAACCTCCCATCCCTCTTTTATCCTTACCCTTTATCTATTAAACTAATTGGTTTATTTAACACAGAGAATTACAGCCCACCCTCACCAGCACAGTGAGAGCTCTGATCCATATTCATGAATGCACAGTTCAGCTCTAGCCTTGCTGACTGTCAGGACAGATATTTCAGGAAGGGGTGGCATTGAGGGGCTCTGTTGCGGCCTCATGGCCTTTCCCTCTTCTTCAGAGGAGGAAAATCTGGACTAGTGTAGGTGCCTGGAGCGGAATAGTAAGACTGCTAACAGTTCTAAATGCTAAATGTATTCTTGGAAAGAAGATACGCATCCATGGACACTTGCCCTGTGATAGTGTTCCAACAGCTCTGGGCTCTGAGCATCTCTTAAGGTAGGCATGAGGAACCTGTAGTTCTCCAGATGTCCCAAAAGGCCCCAGCCAGCATAGCCAATAGTCAAGGATGATGGGAGTTGTAGTCCCAACAACATCTGGAGGGCCACAGGTTTCCCATACCTGTCTTAAACTGTAGCCCGAAGGCCACCAGTAGTCCACTTTCAGGTGGTCCTTGATACCAAACAAAAGAACAGCAAAGGGATTGAAAGAGAAAAGCCAAGTATATTGCTGAAGTTTTCATCATATGCTGAAGAGGCAATACATTTCTCAGTTCCAAGTTTTGAGCAGCTTGCCTCTTCAAGTAATGCAAAACAGCAGGGCAGGCCCAAGGCATTTTGGCATCTGAGGGGAACCACAAAATGGCAGCCTCCAATGAAGGAGGGGTGAAGTGGGAATCAAAGACCGCCATGACAAGGGGCCTGCTCTGAAAAATGCTGGGTGGTTACAGAGCCCAGGAGACTCCAGAAGGAAGCCCCCTAGGGGTGGGAGGAGACCAGCAGTGTATCCTGTTCACCAAAAAGCCCCTGTAGAGGTGCCATGGGGGGTCTGCCTAAGAGGTAGCAGATCCAGCCTCCAATGGCACCACTGTAGCAGCAGCAGCAGCAGCAGGCAATGCATTCCTTGGAGGCCAAATCTGCCGTCCCTGTGAATCCTGCCGCCAAAGGCAGTTGCCTCATCATGCCTCGTGGGTGGGCCGGCCCTGCAAAGCAGCTACAGTGGGAACTTCAAAGAAGGCCTCCTGCTACAGACCTGATCCTTTCCCGTGCTTGCAGGTCACAGAGGACAAATGCAACAGTAGAGTTTTAATTGGTAATCCAAAGGTCTCTCCATAAAGTGGTGTGAGATTTATGTTTATTAAAAAAAAAAAAGCAAGAAATTCAGCAAAAAAAAAAAACTAGCCATGGGGCGGTTCTTAATGCAACGTCCTATGGATGTCTCTCTGCATGGTTCATCACTGCCCCATAGGACAATGAGGAAAAGCACTAACACACACAAGCTACATCACATATTCTGAAGATGTGCTGCTGCATGAAACTTACGTCTGCCTTGTAGTGTTTATGCAGATTAACAGGTAGAATAGCACAGTTTGTGGGGTTTTTTAATGCTTTTTATTAATTTTTTAAACTGGTTATTCATATACATATTCCAATCCTTTCCCCCACATATACTGTGTGTGTGTGTGTGTACACCAGGCAGTATCAATATTTCTTCACAAGTGACTTCCCAACACCTCATTGCAGCTTCTTCTATCTTCTTTCTCTTTTTGACTGTGTTGTTTGTCTTTATTACCTTTCTATTACGTAATATAACTTCTCTATTTGTTCTTAACTTTGCGGAATTTATTCAAAACATATCAAGGGTTTTGAGAACGATGCTTTCCTAAATAGTCTTTCACACATTCCCACTCTTTTGTAAATTTTTGGTTTGGTTGGTTCCCAATTGCCTCTGTCATTTTTGCTAATCCCAAATATTCACACAATTTGATTTGCCGTTCTTCCTTTGTCCCCGTTCCAATTGCTAGCAATTAACATTCTTGCTGTGATTTTAGCATATAGAAACATCTTTTTTGTCATTGGGTATATCAATTGTCATAATGCCCAGAAGAAAGGCTTCAGGTTTCTTCTCAAATGTTTTTCTAAACATTTTTCTTAATTCGTCATAGACGGTGTTCCAGAATTTTTTAACTTTATCACAACCCCACCACATGTGGTACCTTCACCTTGATTATACCTCCAGCATACATTTGATTTTGATTTATATATTTTAGCCCATTTTCTGGGGGGGTCATGTAAATAGCACGGTTCGTAATGTGAACTGGTGTGCTGCGGATGACACAGTGCTAAATATGGAATTTGGGAGACCAGTGTTCAAATCCTAGATCTGCCATATAAGAGTTAGGAGCGGCTGAGCTTGGACCGATCATTATGATGCCTGGAGTGAAGCAGATATGAGAGCGGAATGTTAATCACAGATATGCTTTATTTGTGCATCCAAGTGTTTGCACCCTTGGACTTAAATTTTGAACCAAGCTAAAAGTGAGGCAGGAGGCTACTACTTTCTTTTAAAGCATTCAAAATTAAAGCTGCAGGGGAATAAATTAAGTTGGAGGAGCACACTGAATGGATCTAATTTAAGTTAATTCTGAGTCCAAAAAAAAATGATCTGCAGATAAAATTCAGTAACCATCAGCAATTGCTGTCCTGGTGCAAATATCAGAAACACACCAGCAGCTTCTTCTGTCGGAAATTTCTGTATACCCCAGGAAAGTCAATTCTGGGAGGTGTAGTTGTTGTCTGCACATTTAAAGCACGCAACGTCCCCTAAAGAAAGCTGAGAACTGTAATCTACCCCTCACAGAGCTTCAACACCTAGATCCCTTAATGAACTACAGCTCCCAAGAGGCTTTGGGGGAAGCCATGTGCATTAAACCTGCTTTAAATGTCTGGTGTGATGTTCAGCAAGGAACTTTCATCCATCAGAATACAGGTGCAGAGTGAAAACCCCATTGGTTTTTCTAGGCAAATTGAAGCTAAAGAGATCTATCCGGTAATTAATTCTCCTACCGTCTGTATTTCTTATAGGAGTGGTCATTTTATTGTGTTTTTCACTTTACTTTTTAAGCTATGATTAATCATCTAAAGCAGGGGGTTGAGAACTTTTTCCAGACTGGGGGCCGCACTTCCTTCTGGGCAACCTTTCAAGGTCCACATGCCAGTAGTACATGGGGCCAGAGGCAAAACTGGCCGAGCAACAAATGCAAATCTTCCTTTTGTCTAGTAGCCTGGTTTTACTCTTTATCCTCCATCTGGACGAACTAGAGGCACTATCGGAGTTCAAAGGAATAGTCAAGGAGGATCCACAGTAGAGCTGATGAAGGGATATGGCCTGGGGAGAATCCTGAGGTCTAGACAGAGAAGCTACCCTTGGTCTACAGCTTTGACAACCTTTTCAGCAGAAAGGTTATAATATTTATGAATCAACCAATCAAATGACAATATTTAGGGAGGTGGGGCTAAAACTCAGAAGAAGAAGAAGAAGAAGAGTTTGGATTTGATATCCCGCTTTTTACTACCCGAAGGAGTCTCAAAGCGGCTAACATTCTCCTTTCCCTTCCTCCCCCACAACAAACACTCTGTGAGGTGAGTGGGGCTGAGAGACTTCAGAGAAGTGTGACTAGCCCAAGGTCACCCAGCAGCTGCATGTGGAGGAGTGCAGACACGAACCCGGTTCCCCAGATTACGAGTCTGCCACTCTTAACCACTACACCAAACTGGCTCTCTCAGGTCAATGAATGGGCTGCAATGCAAGGGGGCAGCTCAATTTGAAGCATGCTTTCTCAGAAGAAACCTCACCACCTTGGGTGGGGCTTACCTGCTTGATATCGCATGCATAGGGTCATAGCCTTTATCTCAACATGGAATTTCAGCTTTACTCCTTGTTCAGTATCTATAGGTGCCTGGGATACTCATGCAATCATATTCCATTTTTACAAATTATGCATTGGCTCAATAAAGAGTATCTTCTCCCACATAACAAAATATTGCAGTTTTGAGTGCTGGGGAAATGTGATATCCTTGCAACAGAAGGGTTTGAAGGAAAACAATCTGGATCCCCAAGAACAAGTGATTAACTATTGGAGGAGGAGGGGACATCCTCAGTACAGCCAAGGGCCTAGAAACACCATCTATTTCTCCCTCAAAATTAACAAAGTAAAGCATAATTCAAGCCAGCTACTTCATGATCCTGGAAGCCCAGATATATCATGACCCCCATCTCCAATTCCTCCACCCCACCTACAAATGGGCACGAGAAGAAGTGTGTAAAGAGCTGGGATAGGATAGCAAGGGGCAAAGCTTGCATAAAAGCAAGAGCACTAGGCTGGTTGTGCCCTTATTTTCTTATCTGCTTCAAATACACCAGGGGTGGGAAAGATCCAGCCCTCTGATGTTGGTGGACTCTAACTCCCATCAGCTCCAGCAAGCATAGCCAATGGTCAGGGATGATTGGAGCTACAGTCCAACATTGGGAAGACCAAAAGTTCCTCATCCTTACAATGCACTGTGTACAGTCTGTCATATTTTATTAACTGGTTTAGACAATGGCCATTAATGTATGATGAAACTCAGTTATACAGGATGAAGGATGAAGGGTCTTACCAAAAGGTCCATCATACACCCTTGCCCTGCCCTCTCCTGGATCCAAAAGGACCCGCACATCGGAGGTTGCATGTCAGTTGGATACACAGAAAATGGTAGCCAGAATATAGGTTGTTAGATCCTTTTATCCCATTTAGTCCGCTTGCAAACAGCGCTCCTCTCTTTCTCCCCATCTTGCAATGAACAGACCACATAGTTAAGTAAATTTAAAACAATTTACTTACAAAACGTTCCAAAGGTCAGATTCATGCATTTATCCAAGCAGCAGCAAGGCAGAATACTCCTGGGTAAAAAATACAGAAAGATAGTTCCAAACATGTGCTCTAAGCTTGGCACTTGCTTAGGCACGTCTTCCTTGGTCAGTTCCAGGGGGGGGGGATCTTCACTTCCTCTCTCATGGGGGCAGAGGGAAGAGGAGGCATGACCTGAGCCTAGGAAACACAGCTCTATTGTCTTAACCCTTTCATACACTAACTAGCCCTATGCTTGCTAGTTGAGCCACTGACATTGCCTAAGAAGCTTCTTGCAGCACCAGCCACTCTGCATAGGATCAGGGGAGGGTTAGAAATCAGATCAATCCGCATTCCTTGTCAGCATCAGGATCATGGAAGTTGTCAGATGGGAGTGCAAGCAAGTTTGGCAAGGCTGCTCCTTTTAACCAAAGGTCAACTGCCTATTTTCAGTATGACTGAAGAAGATGCTGAGAGTGAATCACATTGCATGAATGCAACTAGGGCTGTGAAGACCAGCATGCAAGTGACAGTCCCTTCAACAATGCTTGAACGTGATGGGCAATGGGGCTGGGCGATATCTGGTTTTCAACATCATGATATATCTATCACCAGCTAAAGATTGCGATATAAGGAGGCACTGTCTGGCTTCACAGTTTTCCCAACATCATGATTTTTGCATAGCACACACATACTGTACATTTGTGATATATTGCCAGATCAAAATTTAGGAAACTACTATCACAACGAGGACTTCAATCTGGTTTTGGACGATCTATCGCCCAGCCCCAACACACATCATGATTCATGATATATTGTCAGGTCAAAAATGATGAAACTGATATCACAATGTTGACTTTAAAATAGTTTTGGACTATATATATTGGCCCAACCCTAATGGGCAGCCATTGGGGAATTCAAAGGGTGAGGAGAAGCTTGTTAGGCCCATTATGGCTTTCTTCTTTATCTAGAGATAGATAGAACCATCCTATTAATTCTAGGCCATTGTTCCCCCAATGTCTGAGAGCTGGGGCACATTTTTGTCCCCTGAATTAAAACTGGAGGCACCGTTCACTCCAGAAAGATGTACAGTGGGAAACAGTAACAAACAACCAGTTCACCTCTGCTGGAGTCACTGTTCTGAGCATGTCTCTTGACAGGTAGAGCACATGGCATTGCAACTAGAAAGCCCCGGGTTCAACCTTGGCATCAACAACTAAGGCTGGGAGAGACACTTGCCAGAAACACAGATGAGCTGCTCCCAGAAGACAACATTGAGCAAGGCAGGTACCACAGGTCTGACTCGGTGGAAGGTGGCTTCTTCTGCTCCAGAGGAACTCACACAGAGATGCAACCCCTTCCGAGAGTGGAGAAGGCTGCAGGGTCCCCGCGTTGAAAAAGAGTGACTGAATTGTGGAATATGGCCTAATTCATACCCGCCCTATCGTGCTCAGGCAGAGCAATAAATCATGTTCCAAGACTCAAAGCCCTCGATGGGCAGGTCCTTTAAAGGCTGCTGGGAACTGTGCTTTTAATGAATTAATTCATCACACACACACACACACACACACACACACAGAGAGAGAGAGAGAGAGAGAGAGAGAGAGAGCTCTCTTGTGGAACGTAGCACAGGCATTACTCGTCTCACTGCCACAAGCCAACAAAACCTAACCCGCAGTTCTCCCGTTTCGCATTCATTCATGTCAAACCCGCCAAATTCCATAACAAGGCAGAGTATCCCCAAACTATTTCTTCGGCCCACCTTGTTGGCACGCAAACATGGAAACATTTCCCGCCCTGTTTCTATTTTAAACGGATCCCTTGGAACCTAGCATACCTCAGGAGCTGCCACGCATGGCATTGGTGAAGAGTATAGACTGTCCTATGCGGAGCAGCTGCGCGTGTCCATTTCACAACTCCGTGAGAAATGGAAACCCAGTGGGATGGAGGAACGAGATGCTGCTTCGAACAGACCAGCATGCACCGTGGCTGCAATCCTGCACATAGGACTGGCTGAAAGGCAGGTGCTCTATTAAAAGTGTCTGCATGAGTCGGGTGGGGAGAGAAGAGCGGTTTTATTTTGCATCGCAGCATACACTGTTGTTGCAATCCTACATGCAGCGACATTAGACAGGTTTGTTGTTGTTGTTTTTAAAAGGATGTTGAAGAGGGAGTAATTTCCTTTTGCATTCCTTAGAGGAAACGTTGGGTGGGGTTGCCAAGGCACCAAATATTACAGTATTTTCTAAGCTGAGAGCCAATTGACTTGCAAAGCATCTGTAACATCCCCCCATTATCAGGTATGCTTTTACACATATACGTATGTATGTGCTGACGTTCCCTGGCATCACTGAAAATCACCCCCAAACTTATATGCATCAAACCACGGGCTTGAGTGATAACTGAATCAGCTTAATTTTCTTATGCTCTTTTTTCTTTAGGAGAGGCACAATATGTTTTCCTTTTCTAGCTTCCAAAAGTTTTAAGTATCATTATCAGGAGGTTTTGCTAAAATGACACTGGACTCAGAGTGGGCCCATATTAAAGTGAAGGTGTCGGGGGGGGGGGGGGAAGCATGTGCAAGTTAATGAACAGTAAAAAAAAAGTATGCAAAAGGGAGACACAGACAAGATATTCAAACCAAGAGTGATATGTAACAAGTTGATATACTACTGCAAAGTTAAGCCGACCAAGACTTCAAACGACCTCCCTGTATTTTCATTTATGCACCTTACACATTGTGATGCTTTGCAATAAAATCACACTATGTAGCATTACAGGTTTTCCAAAGGCATTTTGTATGTATTATTTTCATAAACCTTTGCACACAACAGTCCTGTAAGGTGGGTCAGAATGATTATCTTTCTACTGCAGATGCAACAGGGAGAGTGGGCTGGCGAAAGACAGCAACCTGCCTGAATCGACCTTCTGAGTTATTGGCATCAGCGAGCTTTGACTGGACCCGGTTCACATCTGCAAACCTAGACCCACTTACCTGGGAGTAAGCTCCAATGAACTCAGTGACACTCATTTCTGAGTAGTAGACATGTAAAGGATCACACTGTTAGCTGCTACATTATATAGTAGGTCTCCACATATAGTTATGGTTTTTTTTTTCTTTCTCTCTGCCTTTCAAAGAAAGGACACAAAAATAGCCAGGACAAAAGTGCCCTTACGCAATTCCTTACCATGCCAAAGTATGTTTGCTGTGCAACATAAAAGCACGTAAGGAAAGCCTCGTTGGATCAGACCAACTAGCCCAGAATCTTGTTACCGATAATCGCTAGGCAGATGCTTAAGAAGCCCACCAGGAAGGCTGGAAGACAATATTTTTTTCATGCTGTTGCCCCCACTCCTAGCAAGCAGTGTTCAAGATCCATACGGCCTCTGAACACAAGGGACTCGATCTGTGTGCAGTGGCTAATAGCCCTTGATAGACCCCACCCTGCTCCATAAATTTGTCTTATTTCTCTTAAAAGCATCCAAGCCAGCCTCCGCCGTAACGACCTGTGTCGGCGCACAGCCCGTCAATTAAGCACAGTTTATACGAAGAAGCAGCGCTTTCTTTTGCCCAACCGGATTCAGCTACCAATCAATGTCATTGAGTGACCCCCAAGTTTCTAGTGTTCTCATGTTTTATATAGGCACAGGCCCGCAGAATGGGAGAGGCTGGCTGTGCATTACTGACTCAAAGACAATCTGGCAGGGGGCGGAGGGGATGTGCGTTCATAATCCTTTGCAAATGCATTGTTCCTGGCCAAAGCCAATCTGCTCAGATTGCAGCATGTCTTTGTGGGGATAGTGTGTGTGTGTGTGTGTGTGTGTGTGTGTGTGTGTGTGTGTGTGTCCGTCCTACCCTTTATTCAATGCCTTTGCTAATAAATCTTCCAGAGGGGTAGTGGGAAGAACTACCGTAAGTGGCTCTTCAGACGATGTCAAGAGGGCAAAAGCCGGGCTTTCTGAGTTTTTATTGCTTAATCAAATTGCTTTTCCTTCTGATGGAACAGCCATTAGATGAAACCGTAGCTGCTTCCAAACCTCCCTTTCCCATCAGCTGACCACCAGACATCTTCCCAGCCTCCTCGGTGGGTTTTTGAAATAGACCAAACCAGATGTCGGAGGGGCTATGCCAGAAAAACATGTGCCCACGTTGGCAAGCTCGCAAGACTTTTCCCTGGGAGCAATTAACCCGGAATTAACTAGCACTCCCTAGAATCACTAGCATCCCTCCGATGGCAAACTCAGCTAGCGAGTAATAATTTTAGCCAAAATGGGGGCTGCTGAGAAAGAAGCGGGGGGAATCAGAATGTCTTCGGGAGGAGAGGGGGAGCAGGTTTGTGGAAGTGTAAGAAGTCGTTTTGCAGGTTCCCCTCAGAGAACCCCACCCACACAAGTGTGAATTGTGCATGTGTGAGTACAGTACCTAAAAACCCCAGTGAACCAGAGGGAAGGCCTGCCATACCCCAGTGTGGTGTTAGTTAGTCAGTTAGTTAGTTAGTTAGTTAGCTAGTTAGTTATTGTTTCCACCATGATCAACCAAGACCACAAGCAGGGCACAAAGAGCTCTTTTCCCACCCCCTTGTAATCCACAAGTGCTCACAACCTCTGCTACTAGAGGTCATATGTGTGACTCTTGGGGGAGGGGGAACCCATCATTTTACCACCCAATGGTGAATAAAAGTAAGGTTTTTAACAGATGTTTTGAGGGCAAACGCGTCTGAATTAAGTGCTCTTGCCCATGGAAATGTCCCCCCCCCTTTCTAAATGCAGGATTTAAACTTTACGCTGCATAAATAGGGGAGCCAGCAGTGAGACTAGCATAATTTCTTTCTTTCTTTCTTTCTTTTTTACTGGACCTGCTTCTTCCTCTTTATCACCTGCCTGGGCATGCACAAAGCGAGCAGAGGAAGCTTTACCTGGCAGGCAAGCAAATGGCAGGTAAAGTGTCACCTGGTAAGATTCTGCAGGTGGGGGCTGCCCTTAAAAGGCACAGCAGTTAAAAACAATGGCAAGCCTAGGCATCAGTCTATTTCGTTTATCCTTTGTTTCATTTGTACGGCTGCCTGGTCCCCATGAAAACTGGCACCGTTTTACTGATGAGGAGGCACAGGGAGGACTAAACGGAAAAGCAGATCTATCCAAACAGGGATGGGTGGGGGGGAGGGAAGCACATGAGTGGCCGTGGTGTGATCTTCTGGCCAATTAATTTTAAAAAGGAGAACTATATAAATGAACCCCCTTTCCTCCCACCCCACAAATATTGGTCTCCCTGGGGATCTCCTCTCTTTCGGCTTTTTATTTTGTGTGGACCTCGCAGAATAAATCTTAAAAGAGCAGGGCAGAGAGAGGGGGAGAATTGCCCATCTGGTTGCATGAAGAGCAAACTAGAGCTTTATCCACCCATTGTCCCAACAGCAGAGAACAGACGAAGGGGCTTTCGAAAGGGAATCTACAGCCACATACTCCAGAGAGGTTGCTGCCTGCGTGAGTCTGCTCAGCAAAAGCAGCCGTCACTCCAAATCCTACACAGGCTTAGTTGGGAGCAAACCTCACCAAACTCAGCATTCGTGAGCCTGGGTCCATTTCTCCAGATGCACCCAGGGGAATTTAATTCTCTCTCCGATGGAAGGGAGCTTGATCCGAACCCAGTCTGGGTTCACAACAACCCACCATGGAAGTAAGTGAGCTAGTAAGAAGACGGGAGCTCTGGACACGGGCACTTTCCTTTGCCAATGGAAGTCCAAGCTCCAAAATCTCCCCCTTATTTCCAGGCAGGATGCAGCAGTTTCGGCAGGTGTGGCTCGCCACTACGGTACTGCTTGGAGATAGAGAATTTTGGCAGGTGCAGCTTTTCCTTTCTACATGCCTATATATATATATATATATATATATATATATATATATATATATATATATATATATAAGCACATGAGCCTCGACCTCTATTGGGTTGGATCCCAAGAATCTGTAGAAAATGAATCGCTCTGTTTTGGCCTTGAAAGGTAAGCCAACTATGAGCAACCTCAGCAGCAGCAGCACCCACCAGAACCCCCCCCCCCTTACTCTGGAAAAAGGAGGACCCCTATCTGCCATCTGGGTGTAAGATGCAGCTTCTCTGTTCCCTAGTGACCATCATAAACAGTCACTAGGCACATTTATTTCTCAGAAATCTTGTATGTGTGGGTAGTTGTAGTAGAACAAGGGAGACTGGGGTTGCAATCCTACACACCCCAAATGACCTAGGAGTAAGTCCTATTGAGCTCAAGGCGGCTTTCTTCCGAGTAGACTAGTCAGGATTGCACAGCCAGGCAGATTTCCCTCTTCTGCTTAGTTTGCACACCTGTACAACGTGGCTCCATTTCCCCTTGCAGCTACTATTCCCCCTCCCTCAATTTTCTCTGTCCTTTCGTTGATGTCCGATTTCGCCGGCGTCAGCCGTAAAAAAAAAAAGGGGGGGAGCGGTGAGTGAAGTGTGCCCGCTCCAACACTGCAGCAACCAGAAAGACCAACCAAGGCACACCCGCCCCGTCCCAACTCCACCCCGGGTTTACTGTTCCAGGACCTTAAATATATAGCAAAGCATTTTTGCACAAGGTGGAGAACTGAGCAGGAAGCGAGAAGACGAGATGCCAGCCTGGAACAAACACATGCACAGGCCCCCAGGCGCTGCGTGGCTTGCCTTGCAGCAAACGGCTCCGCCGCCAAAGGGCTCGTCGGAGTTCGCAAGGGCGGGTCTCCGCCTGGCCGCGTCGGAAGGAAACTAGAGATCCGACGGGGCTCTGCGCAGCCAAGCAAGGAGGTTGCAACGCAAGCTTCCGCGGCGGCCAGCCGGGCAGATGTTTGCAAACTCGAGGGTGTGTGTTTGTGCGCGTAACAGGAATTAAACGCCAAGGCTGCAAAAGCTACAGCAGGGTATCCAAATCCCACTTGCTCTAACCCGATCATTTTAAAATAAAGAATCGGGACCAACAGTGCAACTTCAGCTAAAGAATCCGGTGCAGGTTCCCACCTACCCACCCAGCTTTCCCGCTCCAAATTCACCAGCCACTGGGAGCCCCCCCCCCCAACAAAAAAAGCCTTTGCAACGGTTGCTCCGCACACTGCTGCTGCTACTGCAACCGGCGATTGCTCTTGGCGGCTCCCGGCGCGCCACCTGCACGCGCTGCAAGAGGAGCCGCCTCAACCCGCCACCGCCGCCTCCACGCCATGCCTGCACCCTACATCCTCGACAGCAGCAGCAGCAATTGTTGCAGGCTGCCAATCGCTCCGTTGCACATGCACCCCGGCGGGTGCAACGCGTTGCAACAGCCTCTATCCACCGTTCCCTCCCTTCCCCACTCCCGGGTTGCCCTGGATGTTAGCGGGGCGGAGGAATTTGTATGCTACGAGGTAAAAAAAAAAAAAAAATCATGCATGGGCTCTCCATCCGGACTCACGTCTCGGAAGCGGTTCCAGTGCTTGATCTTGCCGCTGTACTGGGAGATGGAAGACAGCCATTGCTCGTCCTCCATGAAATTGCCGGGATTGTCGCCTTCTTTGGCCGCCTTGCCGTCCCCTTCCGCCAAGGCGAGGGCCAGCAGCAGGGGCAGCAGCGACACCAGACAACAGCCTGGGGCTCTCATCTTGCCTGCGAGGCGGTGGCTCCCTCGCTCGCCGCAAAGCGATTATTGAGTCTTCTTCCTCCTCCTCCTCCTCCTCTGATCTCTCTCCCGGCTCGGAGGGAGAGAAGGGCGGCTGGATCCCCGCTGAAATGTGACCTGATTAGGAGATGCACTACTTCTGCGAAGCCCGGCGCTGCCTGGGAGCCACCGGGAGGATTACGGAGTCTGCGCCAAAAGAGGCAGGCTTAAGTCACTGGAGCATCAGCATCACATTTGACATCATCGTACCTGTTAAAAGAAGCCCACCCCTCGACGGAAGGGGGTTGGAGGGGGACGGGAGGGGGAGTAAGTATTCGGAATGCACCCGTCTCTTCGACTTCTGCCTAATTTGTAAAGGGCAACTCAGTGTGGCCATCGACTAATAATGACAGTGCATAGCACAAGAAAGACCTTGGAGGGGGCAGTGGGGGGTCCTAGATTATTTTTATGAGCAGGGACCACCCCACAGCTTTTTGGTTCAGTAGCTGTGGCCAGTTTGGGCGTAGCCTGGATTTATGTTGGCCAGGAGGGGTTGACCAACTCGTCACCGTCCTCTGGCTGGCTCTGTCTAGCAGATGAGGAATGAAACCGTTGTTTTAAATTGTTTTAAATTGCTTTCTTTTGACACAAAGTGCTCAGAAAAAAATCTGTCAAAATCTTTTCCCAATTTCTACTTTCAGTTAAGCATTATTATTTATTTACTTGATTTTTTGGGTGGGGGAGCACTGCCCTTCCCCCCCCCCAAAGCTACGCCCCATGTCCCAGAGGATAAGAAATATACGCAAAAGAGGAGCTTATTGTGATCGAAAGCATCTAAGCATTCAGGGTTATACAGAACTCTGAGCAGGTTGGGCAGACAGCAGTTTCTTTTAAAGCTATAGGACAGGTAAGAACATCAGAAGATGCTGCTGGATCAGGCCAATGGCCCCTCTAGGCCAGCATCCTGTTCTCACAGTGGCCCACCAGAACCCAAGCACAAGACAGAACCTGTGGTTTCCAGCAACTGGTTTTCCAAAACATCATACTACTTCCAGCTGTGGAGACAGAGCTTCACATCACGGCTAGCAGCCATCGATTGCCCTCTCCTCCAGGAATTTATCCAATCCTCTTTGAAAGCCATCTAGGTTGTTGGTAACCACTACTTCCTGCGGAACTGAGTTCCATAGATTAACTGTGTGCTGCATTAGGAAGCACTTTCCTTTATCTGCCCTGCATCTTCCATCTTTCAGCTTCATTGAATGCCCACCACCAGTGCTGGCACTGAGAGAGGGGGGGTGCTTTTTTCTCCTGTGTCCGCTTTCCTCATGCCATGCATAGTTTTATAAACTTGCGTCGCCTCTTACTTGCCTAAAAAGTTCCCAGTGCTGCAGCCTTTCTTCACAGGGGAGTCTCTCCATCCCTTAAGGGGTAGCGTCACACAAGATGTACAGGCCTGCCATAGGCTTGGCATTCAACAGGGAGCTGTAGCGAGCTCAAGTGTACCCAAAGGATACACACAGTGATGCCCTTAGGTAATATTAGCTTCCGGACTTCATGGTCATATGGGACCGTTAGGACTGTGTATTATTTCTACTTCCTGTAATATGTAGTAAGTCAACCCCACTGTTTTGGGGGGCGCTGCCCAGATGTCATCACTTGATGTAGCTGTTGGTTGCATTCACACATGACATCTTAATTTTACTGCCCCAAAAAGGCTCCCTGCAGCTAGAGTGGCTTTACAGGAAAGGCTTTTAACCCCCAGGTCACATCAGATAATGTTTCTCCCACGCCCATGTTCCCCCCCCCCCATTTCCTAGCTATATGATACCACAGGAACTCACTGGGGGATTACAGCTGTTTGTAACGACTTGGCCAAATGCGATAACTAAACATTTCGTGCCCAACTGCTTTTACTTCAAACCCCTGCTCCCCAACTGAAAACTGCTGGATTCCGTACAATCTGGTGTCTTGAGGGATCCTAACCTATGGTATTTGTTCTCACCCAAGCACCAATGCGGCAAGAGCAAGATCATACAAAGGATCAGGCCTATACCAAACACCTTATCAGAATATCTGGAGTCTGGACACATTTTAAAAGTGGGGAGGGGGCACCCATTTGGTAGGGCTCGACCCTGCCAGTATTAATAATTGTGAGGCCATTGTTCTCCACAGAGAGTTATGCATGTCCTGGACTTTCCTTCTGAAATAATAAGTGGGAACTGAAAGTGCTTAACTGTGGCAGGATAATGTCCACAACATTGACTCCCCTCATTCCCAAAATGCATACTGTCAAGATTATTATTATTATTATTATTACTACAGCATTATTATTATTATTATTATGAATTTATATACCACTCTATACCTGGAAGTCTCAGCTATTTCCTTCCTGCCTGTCACTAGCATAACATATTTAAGAAGAAACTGTCATAGCAGGTTAGAAGGGAGCCTTCAAGATAACAGAGAAAATGATGGTTGTAGTTGCACCGATTGTGCTAAGTCAGAGATAGTGCTAAATGTTCATTCCCAAAGATGTCTACATCGTAGCTAATCCATCACACATGAATAAGCGATTCTTATTTCTTGAACCCAGTTGACTAGCCTTTTCAATATTATATGCCAAATGTAAAGTAGCTTTTAAGTGGACCACTCTTATTCCCCAGCCCATGCCACAGTCTCCATCCCTTAAAAAAACAAAAAAGCTAGGAAGAGATTTAAATGGAAAGTACTCCATCACAAGAGTCCCTGTCTGGAGTAGTGCAGCCCAGACAGAGGTTTAGCACCTTAGTGAGTACTAGACCTATGCAATTAGTAAATGAAATGCAGAATTAGTACCTTAGTGGATTCAACCTTGGTTGCCTGATTTATGAATAAGCCACATGTGGCTATAAGTTTGCAGACTGCCTTTGCGGCACTACGTTCATTACAGAAATGCTTCAGCCATCTGTTCCGCTGGCAAGAGAGGCACGATTAAGTATCATGTGACACATTGCTAGCCGTGCAACTTAACTTGGTTTAAGATGCTGCTATTTACACAGAGAGTGGACTGCTGAGGGTCTTAAATGGAGCCAAAGCTTGTTGGCTCCAAAGTCATAATCTATAAACCGGGCACCACTCTGACGTTTTGCAAATATGCAGGATTATGAACTAGAAAAGAACGGTTTCCTGTCGAAGCCAATAAATCACAGTGATCTGAACTATTTCACACCATGCGTTCATTATAGCCATAGCTATTTGCAGTTGTTTGCACACAAAACTTTAATTATGCAGGGGAGGAGGCAAAAAATGTGTCTGTGTGTGAGAGAGAGAGAAACAGAGAGACAGACAGAGAGATAGACAGACAGACAGACAGACAGAGAGGATGGTGCTTTCTAGGGGAAATAGAGATAAAACCCTATGCCAGACTAACTTGGAAGGAAGACCCATTTAACTCACCAAAAAGAAGTAATCATACATAAGATCAGGCTACACATATAAAGGGCCAGGATGCCTTTAAACATACAAAAGATTCAGCGCCCTATAGTGACCATGAGAACACTGTGTTCTCGAAGCGACTGGCATGAGTTTGGCCAAACTGCGGGAGACAGTGAAGGATAGGCGTGCCTGGCGTGCTCTGGTCCATGGGGTCACGAAGAGTCGGACACGACTGAACGACTGAACAACAACAAGTGACCATGAGTGTTAGACTGAAGAACGAAGTTCAAATCACCATTTAGCCAAGAAGCTCACTGGGTGACCTTGGGCCAATCACTCTCTCTCAACCAAGCCTACCTCACAGGGTTGTTGTAAAGATAGAATGGCATGGGAGATGTGTGTAGGCTGCCTTAAGCTCCTTGGAGGAAAGGCAGAATATAAACGCAATAAATAAATCCTGGTTTCTTGCAATCCTAGGTATTTGTGCCATGATTACAGTCAGAGAGCATGTTGTTGATGAATGCAAAAAGGCGCTCCTAAAATCCTGAGAGCTGCTTTTGTATTAGGAAACTCAGCCACTGCTGGTCACATGTTGTTTTTTCCCACTTGCCAGTCATATTTGTTCTGTGAGGCATACAGAGGCTTGATCTACTAAAAGCCACACATAATCTGATCAAACGCAGCCCATCCTAAACTGCTCCATCTATCTTATTTATTGTCTGTGTGCAGATGGTACATCATGTAACCCTCTTTTAAGCAACGCATATTACAGACAGGAACTCAGATGGCAACAGGATTCAGAAGGGTCCAAGTCTATGCAGCAAGGGTTTCTTACCCCCCCCCCTCACAACTGTCTCTGGTAACAAATCATAGGAAGAGCCATCTAGACAGTTCATGCACATAGCTTTTGTATGTGTCTTGAGATTTAACCAAAAGCAAAGATAAAATAAAACCAGAAAATTCAAGCGGTATTTATCTCCAGCTCAGACACCATTGTTGGCAAAGCTTCCTTCTATTCCAGATAGGGAGAAAGAGATAGAAAAAGTACGCAGCAGGCATTATTCACTAGCAGGTCCTGAATGTTTGGGGTCTGAGATGCAAAAAATATGCAATCTCGGGCACACACGGTATCATTTTCAAGTAAGGGATGCAATTTCAAAGTGGCTATCAAGATGAAAGGCTTTACGGTAAGAATAACCCTGTAATTTCCAGCTAGAATCACAAGGGATGGATAAAGCAGGGCAACATGAGCAGCAGAATCAATTCAGCTGTATTGCTCTGCGAAAGATGGTGCTTTGTCAAAGCACAGTGCCAAGCTGTCTGTCGGGGTGGGGAGAAAATTCCCAAGTCAAAATGCTGTGCTCAGAAATTTCAGCCAGAGCCAGTTGCAAGCAGAGAGGCAGAGGTGTGCTTAGATTGCCTGCATGGAGCAACTTGTCAGATGTCAAGTGGCTGTGCAACTACAACCCGATGAGCCCAGTTCTTAATGTTTCTAAAAGTGTTGACCCTGTCAGCTGGGCTTGTCTTTTGTGCAGGGCACAAATCAATTGCTTCAGTCAGCTAATGCTACAGTGCTCAACACAATGACTCAGAAATAAGGACTGCTTAGAACACAATGCAGTGATTTTTAAACTGCCTTGGGCAGCAGATCCAGTGGTTACAGAGCAATGTTTTGATTTGCTTGCTCCCTGTAGATTTTTGTGCAGTGTCTCACAAAGACCTGTGGCTGCCAGAAAGGTTTCGTAATTAAGGCTCATATACTTCTGTACCCCGATACATTTGTACTGCATGCTCCGACTAAAAATATTTATTAATGTAGCATCTTCAATGTATATGGCACTTTGTATAAGAGGACATGCCCCTGCCCAACTGGGCTTACAGTTTAAAGTTTGACAGGAGAGATGACAGAGGAAGCAGAGGCAAATGGTGTTCCATGTCACTGTCTGTCTTGATTCTGTTATTAAGGGCTTTTGGTGGTATACCTTGTGAGGTCACCTTGCTTAGATCTCTTTGACACAGGGTTCTCTTCTCTCCACCCCTCCCTCCCTTTGGGACGCCTTGCACCCCTTGCCAACACCTATTTGAAGTGTGCTAATGTCCAGAACCTCACATTTTTTGTAAATTTAATATTAAAAGGCACTTAAAGTGTCTATTGTGCACCAGCTCCATTAAGCTCAAATAAGACTGGACTTTGTGCTTGTGTTTTTCAGTGCTGTTACACGTTACAACAGTCAAGACAGATCTTCATTTTTGCACCTCACAATTTTCAAAGGATGCTTACATCTGTAAACATGTGACTGACGATTTCCCAGCTACCAATTGGCCAAAGTTCCCAGGGGTATATTCACTCCTTGCTTTGAAATATGTGAATGTCCTTCAAACATTTAGCAAAAGCATAATCAATCCAGTAGAAATGCAAAGACTTGTGTTTGTTGCAAAATGTAAACCACTTCTCCCTCACTGCAATAATATGCACCCTATGTGTAGGCTTGCATACTGTACTAACCAGCAGATTTTTTTAGGGGGGGGGAGAGAAACCTTTCCCAAATCTTAAGACTTAAGCTAGTGCCAAGAAACACAAGCTTCTGTAGTCACTGAACATTGACAATCCTCTGCCACCAGCTCTTGCGATCACAATTTGCCTTCACCAACAGCATAGACCAGCCTTGCTCAACTTGGTGCCCCAGATGTGCTGGACTGCCGCAGAGCTGCACCAATTATCCCCAGCCAACACAGCTGGAAGGAAGGCTGGAATAGATTGAATGTCCATTTATTTGAGGTGGGTTAGAGTTAGATGGCTATTTGGATAGACTTCCCAGTCGTCTTCAGAAAGAGGTATAAAGTGATGCTGGTACGTAGTCATTATCTTTGTGATGCGCTGAGTCCAAACGTTTCTATTAGAACACCGACCTGCAGTGTAAGAATTTTGATAGGACTTGTGATGAGGCACCTCAGGTATCCCCAGTGCTAAGCATTTATAAGCTGTGTGTATTGCATTAGCTAACTGCTAAGGTTCTGTTGAGGACAGCTTTCAAAACAGATGTATCTAAAATAACTCGCTATAAAACTAAAAAATATATTTATTAATCAGGTTGTCCTTAAACATGTCCATATGAGGTATTGGACTACTACTCAGCTTCATAGAAATTAATTCCAGATCTGCTTCTCTCTGCTGTGAATTTTATGTACCAACTTAATCCAGCGTTGCTGAATTAATTATACTTCATACATTATAAAGGAACGAACTTATTAAATATATATATATTCAAAAAAGAAAAAGAAAGTACATACAATTAAAAGAAACCCTTTCCAATCTCATTTAAAATAAATTGTGTTCTCCGAGTTTAGGCCTTGACCTCCTAAGTAATTAACTATATTATAGTGGGTTTGCACCGAAATTCAGTGCCATGCTACTTAATCTGTAGCACTGAAAAAGATTTGTCAAGCTTCAGGTTGGCCCATTTGATATTGGTGGTAGTACCCAGAAAGAACTACTCTTATGAACAATGAGAATGGCAGAATCTGGCCCTGCATAATCAAACCCAGCCATATTAATGTCAACCTCAATAACCAACAAGCAGCTAGGGGGGAAATCAATGCTAGACGATAAAGGACAAAACTGGTCAGGAAAGAAAATTTATTGGAAAAGCTTCTACGAGGGAACTGCAGACAAAGAAGAATAAAAATAGTACTCATCTCCTTTTCGGGCTTTAATATTCAGCATGAAGTGTATTGCTAAGTGCATAAACAGCTTCTTGGTTACTGTTGTTAAAAATAAAAATATGTCAAGAAGCTTTCAGATGTACTTCTTTTCTTTCTGCTGCAGAAGAGATGCCTGGCTTTTGTGAGCAAGTGGAACAAAAACAACCATAACCCCACCTCCCTCTGCTTTTGCTCTGGGTAAAGGAAGAACCAAAGGGGCCTGTATTCGGGCAAGCAGAGTACCTCTCAAAAGGTGCTGAAAATTGCTGCGTGGAGGAGAAGAGCACTCAGGATCAGACCTCCAATGAACTACCTGTGCTCTTCGAGGTGACTGGCAAAGAGCCTCAGAAGAGACTCTTGATAGCTGAAGAACGAAAGCGATGACACCAGGCAGCCAAGGAGTGAATAGGGAACGCAGGGGTTGCATATTTTAAGAGTAATCATTAAAATGGTTCGTAGTTATTCATATGCCACAAAAAGAGTTTCACTCTGCCTGCTGTTGGGAGAAGGGCCATAATGCATGCAAAAGACCCTAGCTTCAATCCCCATCTCCAGGTAGGGATGGTAAGGATTCGTTAAGAATGGACCGTAGGTCTACTTTACCTGCGGAAAGTCCCAGCTTCAATCCTCAGCAGCTTCAGGCAGGGCTGGAAGAGAATCCTGTCTGAAATTGTGAAAAAGCCACCGCCAGCCAGTGTCGATGGACCAATGGTAGGACTCTGAGGCAGCTTCCTACGTAGCTATATACTGAAGAGCAACTGGCAGTGAGAGAAGATAATACTTAAATAGACTGACATAGTATAAGGCAGCCTACTGTGTTCCCATATGCTACTGGGTGTTTTTTGTTTTGTTAAAAAAAAAAAAGCCACGATAGGACATCCTGAGATGCTAATGTAAGGAAACAGGTCTTGGTTGGGTTGGTCAACAACAAAGCCCAGCCCACCCTCAGAAAACAATTGTGCTGCTAGTGTGACTGGATGTGGGCAGTGAGGATGATCCCCCAAGTGACAAACAGGAAAATGTATGCCATAGCTCCTGCATTCTAAAAACTGGCAGGTGTACATTTATTCTTTTAGCAGAATTTCTAGAAAACTGTTTTGTAACATTCACGGGGCAGGGATATGGATGCTAATTGGACATTTCTTGCCAGTACAAAAATAAGCAGCATGATTCAGTACCAAATCAATTACTGTCAACCAAATAAAAAATAGAATTGTAGAGTTGGAAGGGACGACGAGAGGCATCTAGTCCAATGCAGGCATCTTTTGCCCAGTGTATGTAAGAAAGACTGGGCTAGATATTCCAGAATTTACTCCAAGCATTCAGTAATATGGGGAATAATATTTCAGATATTACTAGGATGCTTGTATTTGCTTTTGCCTTCCCTTCCATCTACCATTTCACTTCTCACTGTTGCTCCTTATATATTCTTGTTCCCTTCTTTTTGTTATGAGATGAAATAACTCTAGAACTCATACACAACAGCTTGTAGATGTTTTTAAGAGCTGCACAAAGTGAACACATCATGCCTACTGCCCTTAGTGGCTAACACAAGGAAATAGGCAAGCATTATCATGCTGCTGGATGTGCTTTTTCACCGCCATGTAAGCAGAATCATCTAGGGTGTTGTCCACGTGGTAAAAGCTGGCCCTTCGTACAGAAAAACTGTCGCTTTGCATGGATTGTGCTCTCTGAATTACAGTGACCATTTCAGAGATGAAAAGAGTTACTTGCAGCCCACCTGGACATGCAGTAAGAACCCCTTCTAGGCAACTGAAGATGGGAGCTTTTGTAAACTGAAAGCATCAATTCTTAGGGCAATCCATGAGTAATAACTAGCATTAGCTATGTGTTCAAAGGTAAGCTAGTAAAAAAAAAAAAAGGATTGGTAACCTTGATTAATTTATTTACAACTAACTGAAATCCTGTTACACGCAGAAGGTATTATTTCATCTGTAACCAGCACCTCTTCTTCAATAAAAGAACCAACCAACCAAAATATCTTATTTGAACAAGTAATTGTTTTCACTGTGTTCAGACCAAGGTGAAAATGAAAATTTAGGGGGAGGACAGAATGACCCTGGCCCATCAACAGGATCCATTTAAATAATCTTCTTCTTCTTCTTCTTCTTCTTCTTCTTCTTCTTCTTCTTCTTCTTCTTCTTCTTCTTCTTCTTCTTCTTCTTCTTCATTGTGCAGTTCTGATGTCATTCTGTTGGGGCATTGGTCTCTACTTCAGGAGAAATTTAACTGCCCAGATGTTGCATAGTAACCAGAGCTATCTGCGGAGAATCTCTGAGAGAGGTAGACTGAATTCAGCTGCACTTCTCCGAAGCAGAAGTTCTCAAAGAGCTGAAAGAAATGAGATGAAAATAATGAAAGATCCCTAAAAGCGTGTGCTCATATTTCTTATGAGTGAAACTACAAACAATATTTTTGAAACACTTTGATTTTGTAGGACAGTAAGAAGCCAGATATAATAGCATCACAGATTATATCTGGCCTCTGGCCCAACATTTGGCCATCTCTGTTCCTGACATTTCACAATCCTTGTTTACACTTGCCTCAGTAAAACACAAAGGGAAACATAAAAGTGGAATCAGCCCTTCAAACAAACTTTTGCTTGCTTCCCTGGGCTCCCCACAGATTGGAATGTGAGCGCTGCTCCTTCATCACCCAAAATGAGCTTAATGACCAAGTTCCTAGTAGATTTAATAAAAGATGTTACTGCCTCTCTTTGTTAGTATGTAGTGGTATCACAGAAGATATGGTTTGTGGCTCAAGGAAGAGGTATAATTATAGTTTAACTCCCGAGTCTTCATTCTTCAGTTAGGCCTGATTATAATACAGGCGACGTCCATTTTAGGTGCGTCTAACTGACATGTGATTGCTGGTGCGCAGGTCCTTTTGGACCTGGAAGAAGGCAGAACAGGGGTGGGCTGGGGTGTAATGGAGCAGGGAATGTGGGGTGGGAGGACCAGGAACAACAGCCCCACGCAAAATGGTCATCGCCAGTAGTTCATGAACTAGGTTAAACGAGGCTTTGTTTGGTGAGAGCTAGTTTGTAACGTCCATGGTAAATAAACTGAGTTCATTTAATTAATGCAGGTTATCAAACTGCATACTGAAAGGAGACACCCTCAGAGCTTTTGTTCGAGATAAGAAGAGTGAACCGGAACAAAAGGCTCTTTGACCCAATTCCTTCAATGAAGTCTTTCAAGGGCACTTAAAACACACACACACACCACTCCTGAAACCTAGTTCAGGAGAAAGCTGCTCCCGTGATTAACACTGTACAGGAGACAGATGAAACGATTACATCAGAATATATTACAAAGGGAAGCCAGTAATATTGCTTTGAAGAAACATCACATTCAAGTGCTTTTCTCCATTCCATTAAGAAGCAGGAAATTGGTCTGCCTTAAAATGCCTTTGGAAAACCTTTCAACAAATACACTAATTTCAAACTCAGTTCAATTCTGCTGTGCCAAGGGTCAACAAGGGCTGAGTAGCTTAGCTTCCCCATCATGGAGGCCTTAAAAACCACACTCCATCTGACTTCTTCTGCATTTTATATCTGTCCCTACAGACCTCAGCTCAACATGGGCACATACAACTCTTCTGGCCATTAAAGACTCCCAGCGGCTTTGAAAAAATCTACAGCTTCATTAAGCCCTGCTCATCCAGAGCTGACAATGCATTGATTCTTCTGTGTGAAACCACTGAAATTCAAAAATTTACTTGGCAGGCATAATGTAATATATTTCACTTCTTTCCAGAAATGTACTGAACTCTCTCTGGTACGGTTTATCTTAAACCACTTCTTCACTGATGTTGGCCATTTATTTTATGTTCCATGACCCTCTTATGTAAATCAGGATTTGCCCAAGTGGGTGGGGCATCTGACACCATAACAGTTTGCTAAAGGAGTCTGAGGGAGAGACATATACTGTACTGCTCAAAGATGAAGACACTTCAAGGCAAGCTGCAGCTGACTGGCCCCCCTGCTGTACTGTCAATCTCGCTGCAAATATAAGGATGGGGATGGGCAGAAGCAAAGACAGGGACTTAAATTGATCTGGTTGGCTGGGCAGAATACATTACGGGATCTAATAGGGTGGTGGGCAGAAGGAATTTCAAAATCTTGAGTCTCTAAGTATGGAGTCTTGGAAACAAACAAAAGGTTCTTAAACTATAAATCTAGCTTTTATTTTCAGATCCTTCTTCCACCCAAGAGCTTCAGAGAACAAAGTAGCAAATGAGAATTGCAATAAACCTCACTGTCCCTACTTTGACCCCTCCTTGACTGTTTTTCTGGTTGCCTGGATGGAGGATGGAGTGGAGTGTCAGTGTAGAACATGGGTATGCAAACTAAGGCCCGGGGCCCGGATCCGGCCCAATCGCCTTCTAAATCCGGCCCGCGGACAGTCTGGGAATCAGTGTGTTTTTACATGAGTAGAATGTGTGCTTTTATTTAAAATGCATCTTTGGGTTATTTGTGGGGCCTGCCTGGTGTTTTTACATGAGTAGAATGTGTGCTTTTATTTAAAATGCATCTCTGGGTTATTTGTGGGGCAAAGTAATTCATTCATTTCCCCCCCCCCAAAAAAATATAGTCCACCCCCCCCACAAGGGCTGAGGGACAGTGGACCAGCCCCCTGCTGGAAACGTTTGCTGACCCCTGGTGTAGAAAGTCACTTACTGCGTAAAGAGTAGAATTTACATTTGTTGGAAAAACCCTCTTTTGGTTCTGGCCCCACCCACCATTGGCATGTGGCCCCTTGAAGCATGCCAAGAAGGGAATTTGGCCCTCAGTGTCCTCCGCCCTTGGTCTGGGAGCTGGTCCTGAAAACCTGAATTGCTAAAAGATTGCCCCAACAACTGCTGGAAGTGCAGTTATGTTTTAAAAAGGACGTGAAACTACACAGGAGGAAGCCAAAAATTACTTTGAAATAATCAAGATTCTAGGAAAATCAATATTTGGATAATGAGACTTATCCTTTTTCGCTTCTTGTTAAGCCTAGCAAGAATACATTTTATCGAAAACTTAAAAAATAAGTTTTGATTTCATATTTAAAGCACAGGGTAAAAAAGGAGAATTGAAAAGCCCCGTGCAATTATAAACATGCATCCATAATGAGGCTCCAAAATCTTATGTTCCTGCAATCAAGATATACATTTCTCATATATAAGAACTAATAATGATGGGAGTAGGGGGTTCTTTTTAAATTAAAATCCAGTTTGACTGAGCACAGTATTTAGAGAGTATTTTTTGAAGACTACAGCAATTTTGACAGGGCATAGGCTTTTTGCTCGGTGGCCAGAAGTGGGATTTTAAGACTACACCTGTTTTTTATTTTCCATATATTTTAAATAAGTAGCTCTCACAGGTCCTCATAATCCTACCTTTTTGTTTACTCAGCAAACAGGATGCTCCCTGCACTGCCTACACTACAGGAAATTGTTACTGTCAGACTGTTTGTGAGCCTGAAGATGTTTTTAAAGTGAGGAATATTGAAGTATTTATTTGCAGTGGCGGGGGCGGAATGTTGAAGTTTTAACTTCTAAGGGGATTATTTGCCTCAAGACAAGCTAGCACAGGAAGCAAAATGCATATACAGGATATTGCAAATATCTATTTGAGATAACAAAAGCAAGCTCTTTCTTACCATATAGGCAGTTCTTATTTGAAAATAAGCTCATGCACATGCATACTCTCTCTCTCTCTTTCTCTTTTCAGGGGGTACTCAAGAATACGCAGTACCGACACCTCTTTTTGTTGTTGTTAAAAAGTGTAGCACTTACTGTAACAACTTCATGGTGAGTACCAGCACCTATTTTTCTAGAAAAAAGCACTATATATATGTATACACACATACACATACAAACACACTTTGTGTACACACACACAGACACAGATATAGATTTAGTTACTAAGTGCAAGAGCATTCTCCCCTCCTGCGGTTTCCAGCAACTGGTATTCAGAAGCCTTTGACAATGGAGACAGGAAATGGCTAGTAACCACTGAAAGTCCAATCGTCCATGAATTTGTCGAACGCTCTTTCAAAGCCATCCAAGTTGGTACCCATCACTGCCTCATGTGGGACTGAATTCCATCGTTTCACTAAGCTTCACTGGGTGCCTGCAAGTTCTAATGTTACAATCCACTTTCTCCATGCCATGCTATGATTTTATAAACTTCTATCATGTCAGCTTTTGTCTAAACTAAAAAGCCCCACAGCAGCCCTATCGCTCAAGAAAGGGTAAGGGGAAACATGTAGCTTGCAGCAATAATGCACAGGTAAGACAAAAAAGGGGGGATACACTTATTTAAAATAACCACCTGTTCTCAAAGTGGGGTGCTACTTCAAGATGTAAAGAAGAAGAAGACAGAAAATAGCACTTTCCCACAGTGAACTTTACTAGAACAATTGATTTTTCTGGAAAGGTACTAGCCGTACATTAATCATGAGCATAGCGCAAGATTTAAGGAACAGCCACAGCCTTTTCTCTTCCCGCTTTCACATCAAGCCTCCTACTTTTATTACCTCACTTTATTCCCTCAGGCCTCAGGTGACTGCAGCCGCTGGAGACCAAGAGAAGGCAGATGAGGGCAATAGCGTAGTCCAAAGGGCATGAGGTCCCTCTCAAAGCACAGCTAGGAAAGAGGCTCTTGGGAGCACAGATGGTAGCAAAAGGTCTCTGATATTGCAATGTTAATTTCTTGCTTTGAAAAAGGGGTCCCATGACCCTGTCTCCTGAGCTTAGGTTTAATAGAGCCGCCTTCTACTTCACATCTGATGAAGTTGACTCTGGGCCATGGAAACCTATGACATAATTAATTAGTTTTCAAAAGGTGCCACACCTGTCCTGATTTAGCTTACATTATTTCAGATTAAGGGGAGTTAACAGCAAGTAAAAAAAGTTAGCAAGTTGAATGATCTCTCGTTTGCCCTCCTTTGTTTTCTCAAGCCACCCAAACTTTACTTATGATTGTAGGTAGGCCTTTTGAAGACAGAGATGAAACTGCTGTAGGCCACCCTGAACCCATTGGTCTTGTGTGGGTTATAAATAGGATTAATAAAATTAAAATTTTCAAAAATATTTTAACTATAGTTTTAAGAATACTGTACTTTAAAGTGAGGCTTCCATAAATGTGCTCAATATATTTTGCTTCGGGCAGAATGAGTGAAACACCCCCTTTCTCGTCTGCTCGGTTCCAGCAGTTTCCTTTCAGCTACCTTCCCCCAAAATGCGATGCACCACTTCTGTTTTCAAACCTGGGAATAGCTACAATCAATCACAGGTCTAATATACACCAGGCTACCAGCAGAGCAGAACTGCAGCTCCATTTATGAAAACGTGGACATGCCAGCACAAACTACTGCTTTTAAATCACCTGTCATGAACACAGCAAGCATGAGAAACATTAATAGATTTGGCTGAAAAGGTGCTGGGCAGCAGGACGGCCAATATAACCAGAAGAGAAGAAGGGGAAGCAGAGGTATTTAAAACTTCCTTCACGTAATCTCTCTGCTCTGCGCTCTGGGCAGCCTGGCCTGGATTTCACTGTTACTGTCACAGGTATTGATCAGTTCCAAAAGCTTTGCTCTTGCCTAAAGTGGCAAGGCCAAAAGGACCATTTGGAATTAATTAAAAAAAAGAAAGAAAAAGAAAACCTAGCACTTTTGCAGAGAATTTCAATACTCCAATACCATGGGAACAACTCACTGCAATGCTCTGCAGTTAAAAATCTACCAACAAAGAGAAGCAGTATCAGAGGATGAGATGCACACATTCACTCGGAAATGAATACACGCATGCAGTCAGTCTGTAGGGAATCCATTTGCTGAAAAATATCAACCATATAAAGCACCGCCTAAGGGTAAAGAGATTAATGGTGCAAAACTGTCCTTTGTGAATTAGCACAAGTAGGCTGGCAAGAGAAATAACATGTCCTTAGCCGTCTGTACAGTTTATTCACAAAACCAGATACTCCCAGCCACCGCTGTGGGAGGCTAAGGACTCAGCCTGAAGGTAAGAATGTTTTAAGCATCAGAAGATGGAGGGTGTGTGTGTGAAGAGCTATTAAAGGAATCAGATGCCTTGTAGGTGATACAAAGCAGCTACGCTGTGTGGTATCAGCCCCAAATCTAAACATACCCCTAAGGGTGACAGTTCTTAGACTTGGATACAAGGACAGATAGGATATACAGTAAGAGCAACCAGGGACATAGTCAGACTTCTGGTGCTGGTGGAACAGAGAGACGACACATCCATACCCACCCCTCAGTTTCTTCCCTAGGCAAGCCAAGCTGCCTAAACTGGTCCCATCCTGACCCGCCCGCAGAAAAGGATCTAAAAATATGATTACCTCAGCTTAACTCCAAGGATGGATGTTTCTAAGGGCACTCCATCAACAGAAAATGTTTGTGGTGACTGCCCTTTCCTTTATCACATCTGCAGCACCCAGTTTTCCCCAGAGGAGATAAAAAACCTCCACCAAAAGATTCCATTGGGATTGTTTTCATGTCCACTCCTCTCTGAAGGCAAAATTCACACTTATTTCAAAGCAGCGAAGTTCACTACATCATTTTTAGCAGGGAAAGTGGTCGCCTATCATCTCACTCCCCCACAAATGAAAAGCACCAAAGTGTACACTTAAAATAAGGGGGCAAATTCACCATACACATATTAATTAGCTCGCAGCCACACTGATGAAGTGGGAGGACTTGACTTCAGCTACATTCAAATAGGTACAGACTGGTAGAGAGTTTGGGATTACACTCAATATTACATTATTTGACTACAGTCTTAAAGAGCAATACATGCTCTGCATCTATCATGCAGATAATATTAGAAAGTAACTTTGCTCAGTTCTTGACTTACATATCATAACTCTCCCTAGTTTTCCACCTGCAGACTTTGAAATTTTCAGTGACCACAACTAAATATACACTTTAAAACAGGCATTCCGGAGCCCTTGGCTTCACAAACTTTTATCTACTCATGTGCCTAGCCTATATCGCAAAATACAGGAGAGTACCAAGCCCTCAGACAGCTACTCTTGAAATTATCCACGAAAAATTTAATAATCCTACCCTAAACAAGTATAAAATGACCTAAATTGGAAATATATTGGTCCCATGGCTTAGAAGAACTAGCTAGTTAAACCCATGCTCTTTATAGCCTGTCTTTGTGGAAAATATTACTTAAAGTGCAAATTATTATAATCTTTCTGACTTTGACTAAATCAGAGCCTTAATACCAGCACAAGCTAGAGGGAAATAAGCTGTACGTAGCTCACCCATCAAGCATATGATAATTTATCAAAGAAGACAATGTTTGTTGTATTGGCCTGCAGCTCTTGTTCAGTCTTTTTTGGCAGAAATGAGTATCTACTACAAGGTCTCTGACAAGGAGAAGATTGGTTTAAAACCAAAGAGGGGTCTGCAAGTATAAATAAAGAACCTCTACTGCAATCCTCTGGGAATCGTATGGATTTAGAAACACATGCTATCCTGAGATGGCATATATTGATACTGTGGGGGAGAGGAAGGGGGGGAGAGGAATGCTTGTAGGGATAGGAAATAAATCAAAGTGATTGATAGGACAAAGGAGACTGATTGATACAAATGGGGTGAATTTCACAGTTCATGAATATGTGGAATGGATCTCAGTTGGCTAGCAGGCAGATGGGAACTATGGACACAGTATGCTTTGGCCATCTGTCCCACACAACTCTTGTTAATGAACCTCCATTGCGACATGGAATGAATCTGATTTTTTAGTTCCTAGAAGGCATGAAGCTGGAAGGAATATAAAAATCACCTAAATCCAGCCTCTACACATCATCATGCTTTCGCTTTCTCTCTCACACATTGATTTACACAGGTGATCCAGATTGCAATGCCTCACCAAACAGGAAACAGGAAGGAATAAGAACATGCAGTCAATGAACATTTAGTAAAACAATGAGTTAAAAGTCTGTTGCCGCTGCCCCCCTCCCCGCTCCCGGCACATTAGTACAGTGGTACCTTGGGTTACAAACACTTTGGGTCACAAATTCCGCTAACCCGGAAGTAGTACCTAAGGTTGTGAACTTTGTCCCAGGATGAGAACGGAAATCGCGCGCCAGCAGCATGGCAGCAGTGGGAGGCCCCATTAGCGAAAGCGTGCCTCAGGTCAAGAATCGTTTTGGGTTAAGAATGGAACTCCAGAATGAATTTAGTTCGTAACCCGAGGTACCACTGTATTATAAAAATGCTAATGATCAAAAAGGGTTCTGGCCAGAAAATGTCTAAAACTGCATGTTGTTATAGTTTTGAAATCATCAGATATGAATCTAATGAATAGTATTCCATACACACTTCAGAAAAGAGCCTGACCATCATTCCCACATTACACAGATGAAAAATAACATGAAAAACGTATTTCAGTCTCTATTAGGTAACAAGAACCACAAACTTACAGCACTTCAGTGATTTATGTTCCAAGATCATTCAACTATTTCTAACAAAAGGGCCTCTTTGCTATAATTCCAAAACAAAGTCTACTTGAGTTCATGGGCATCAATAAAATCAATAAAAATACTTAACTAATTGAGGTTCTGCCCTACCCCAACATAAAGCCTGACCCCCCTAATATGAATCCTGGCTACGCCCATGCTTCAGGTGGCAAGTTGTGGCGACTACCCAACTAAGATAAAAGGCAACCATATTAACAGGGATGCAAACAGTCATTCAGATGAGTAGCAGTGAACAAGCATTCAGTGGAATTCATAGATACGTTTCTTGAGTCAGATCTTTTACTGGCTCAGGAAACAGAAGTTTGCATACAACTAACCATCACAACAAAGGAACAAATATGGAGAGTTGATTAGTTGATTCAGATTTTTTCATTCCACATTTGAAATATGTTTTCAATAACGTTTTGGTCACGTACAAAAAGCATATATCCGACTGTGTGCGACTCCAGACTCTGCAACCCTAGTAATTACCTTACACCATTTAATGTCACCTAGAAGCTTTCCAGCACTACAACCATTAAAAGAGCAGGTAGGCTGGTGCTGTTCCAGAGCAAAAGACCCTACCTTCTGCTCCAGAGTGAAATGAATGCTACCTTCTGTCAAAATGAGCCTGCTGCTCCTTTCTAATGGCTTTTTAAAGGCATGCTAGCCAGATGAAGAACAAAAACTTCTGCTATGGCACAGGTGCTTTGTGATTAAGATGTGCTGCAGTGTTTCACAAAAAGCATGGAGGACAAAATGAAAAGGAGAAAATGAATGCCTGGCATTCTTTCCTTACTTCCCATAGCAGGGCTTCCAAAACAACCCACAGGTTATCAAGGCCTTCCACCTTGAAAATACAGCTTGACAGATTTCTGGAATAGTCTCCCTAGAATAGCAAAGGGAGCAAATCAAGTCCCAAAGGAATAATTTGTAAGAGTATTTTATTCTTTTTCTTTAAAATCTGGTGGAGTACTCAGAATCTGTTGCATCCAGCTTTTCTCTCCCCCCCACCCCTCAATCTTGTAAGTTTTTTTTCTGGATCCAGTCACTACAAAACTTTGGAAGACAGCACATGCCGAAATTCTCCCTTATATGAAACAAAAGGTACAGAAGCCTTCTCAGGGCCAGGCTGGGAAATCCTAGCTTTCTCCTGCACTTCTGGAGCAAGACAGATTGTCACATTGAGAATGTTGACTGGGATGATGTTGTGATAAGAATGCCTTTTATTTGAATAGCTTGTGCTTCATCCTCAAGAGGCTACCTTTCCCCCCCCTCCTGATCCAACAGGCTAGCTATCCAGCGATAATTTTTCCTCCTACTGCAGCATTTTGGCTTGGCTCAGACAGATTGGTCCACTAAATAATAAGACAGTGGTTCTTCCATAAGTGAGCATGCATGAAAAGTGTTCCATGAACATTGGAGAAGACTACTGATCTGGAGAAGGTTTTATGAAGGACTTTGCCTTCAAGAATGAAGTGGTCTATCCAGTCCACTTCCCTTCTCATTCTTTTTTTTATGTCTTCTGTATTGTATTAATCTTTTAAAGAGCTATGATCTGGAGATGTAGGATTATAAATGATTAATAGGGTCTCCTTAAAGGTAAAGGGACCCCTGACCATTAGGTCCAGTCGCGGACGACTCTGGGGTTGCAGTGCTCATCTCACTTTATTGGCCGAGGGAGCCGGCGTACAGTTTTCGGGTCATGTGGCCAGCATGACTAAGCTGCTTCTGGCAAACCAGAGCAGTGCACGGAAATGCCATTTACCTTCCTGCTGGAGTGGTACCTATTTATCTACAGTGGTACCTCACAAGACGAATGCCTCGTGCAACAAAAAACTCGCTAGACGAAACGGTTTTGCGGTTTTTTAGGTGACTGGCAAGACGAATTTTTCTATGGTCATGCTTTGCAAGACGAAAACGTTTTGCGATCCCCCCCGACCAATGCATTCCTATGCAAACTGCGCTTCGCAAGACGAAATTTTCACAAAACGAAACGACTCGCGGAACGAATTAATTTCGTCTTGCGAGGCACCACAGTACTTGCGCTTTGACATGCTTTCAAACTGCTAGGTTGGCAGGAGCAGGGACCGAGCAACGGGAGCTCACCCTGTCACGGGGATTCGAACCGCCAACCTTCCTATCGGCAAGCCCTAGGCTCAGTGGTTTAGACCACAGCGCCACCTTAGTATTCCATAAAAACACCTTCAAAGCTCCCCAAACATTGTGGCTTATTCTGCAAAACTAACATGTCAAGCAATTTATAGAAGCCTCTGTTTTATCAGCAAGCTCAATATTCTTTTTGTTCAGTTCTCATTTTGATTAACTGTTTCCACAAGAACTTTAATATAATGAAGCTTATTAAATAGTCTCATGCTAGGGTTAAAAAAACCCGAAGATTTGAAAACAAAATTAGATAGTGTTTGAATTATGAAGGCAATTCATAGAATTGTAGAATTGTAGAGTTGGAAGGGATCCCAAGGGTCATCTAGTCCAACCCTCTGCAATGCAGGAATTTCAACTAAAGCATCCAGGCCAGATGGCCATCCAACCTCTGCTTGAAAATCTCCAAGGAAGGGGAGTCCATCACCTCCTGAGGGAGACCGCTGTTCTTCCCTTCATCCAGGCATCACAGAGCGGTTTACAATATAGAAACACAAAAATACATACCACATTAACAAACAAAAACAATACCCCCCTAAAACAGTTTAAAAGGCCATAGATTGTTTAATTAGCCAAAGGCCTGTTATACTTAAATGATCATGCAACAGAGTCACTCTTGGTACAAGACCTAATTACAATACCTGGAAATATCCACATTTGCTGCATTTGATGCTCCATTATTTTCAATACCCACTGCTAACAAACTACTAGCCCACCCACAGGACCACACTCAAATTAGTAACAGATCATACTCTTGGGTAACTAGCTGCACACAGAGACAAGCACATACAGAGTTCCCTCTCCTTTAATCAGTGTTACAAGAGAGTTAAGCAAGCAGTAATGGCACCTGGTGAAAAATAATGAATTAAAGATACATCTGCACAGAGCTATCCGGCACATTTTAGTGATGCTCCATTAACTTTAATGCACTTTGAATGAAGCCATGTAGGCCTCTGAGAGTCTAATGTGTTAATGAGGTATTGATGGCTTTAGAAGTAGCTAGGCTGCAAAATGGGCCTTATTGGTTGCTTCCCAAGTAGCCTGGCAGCTAAACAAAGACTACTTGAAACAGAAGCAAGCATTCCGCTATGTCTCTCCATATTGCAAAACTTGGGCATGTCACAATACTCCATTCACACCTTCAGCAGACCCTGTTGTCTTGGTACCAGTGCTACTTCCTGTGGAGCAGTATCTTGCTGTTATGTGACCTCTTTCTACTACCTTAAGCAGAACTATCACATTCTTTGGCAACCAATTTGTGTGCCCCATCACTCCGTTTGTGTTTTGCTGAGGGAAGGATTGAACACTGAGATGTTCACAAGAGTGTAAGGAATCTAGACATTTGTCTTCAGATCAATATCTATTTCCTCCTTAGGGAGATACAAAAGATTCATACATGCTAATGTGCCACAATTGGTCCCCCAAGAGTCTGTTCTCAGGCAAAAACATCTGAATTACTCTTACAATAAATCTAAAGATTGAGACTGGAATATCTCTTTCTATACATATGCTTGCCTCTGGGCACCTTTCCCATGCTTTTTGGAAAGGTTACTCAAGGTCAGTAGCAGAGAATAATAAAGTAAGTTAGTACTTACAGATGACAACAATACCCGACTCCCAGTATATTGTGGAGTGCAAACTGGAGTGCTTTGTTTTAAGGGAGAGCATAGATTTAGTGGGCAGTCATGGGATAAGAGGACAGGTCCTCTTACAGATCAGGCACTGGTTAAAGAACAGGAAGCAGGAGCTGTAATAAATGGATAGCTCTCTCAATGGATGGATGTACTTTTAAATTTGACTGTATACGTGTGAGACTGTGCTCAACGATACTTATCGCCTTGTAGCTGTGTTTGGAATGGCATACATACTCTGAAAACATAAAGGAGATAAAGAATTTCCAAGATCAACCACATACTTTCTCCCATAAAGTTTCTGTCTCGTAAGATACACAATGCATTGGGTCAAGTGTAGGACTTTTAACTCACCTACTAGAAAAGAGGCAGAGCTAATTGCTGATATACTGATTGAAGAGAACCTAAGATTGAAAGGAATGCCCATGGAAGGGAGTATGAGGGAAACTAAAATTTGATTTTAGGGATTTCTGAGCATCTACAACTCTAGTTGAAGAAAGGTCACATTCTCTGTATCTTTTAAAAAAATCTGGCCTCCAGTTAATTGTCATAGGAGAGCAAATTAAATAGCTCTGCCAGCATTCCAGTAGATATGGGAAAGATACAAAAATATAACGAATTCGCTATATTACATTTCCACTAAGTCTTATTCACTTCTTCCTAAAATTGTTTCTCCAGTGGGCTCCCTTCTCCCCTCTGTATTTGAGTTACTCCAACAAAATATTTTTCCCCCAGTCTCTCTTCTGAATGTTCTCATATTCTCTCTTAGATCACTAGCTTAAGGATTGCCCATATTCAGAGGATGTCAAAAAGCCTTTCCCCCTCAAATATTAGATTTCTATTAATGTATTTATACAGTCATCCAGCCCCTTTAATCTTCCTTTCTCCAGACAATGCAAAAGTTGATTTTGAATCTCTCTTTAGCCCTGCGGTCTCCTACCACAGCATCATTCTAATTGTGTGTTCCTGAATTTTCTCTAGTATATCAGAATCCTTTAATAATGCAGGGATCAGAAATAGATGCAATGTTCTGCAGTGTGCAAAGTGGCATTATGTGTTTCCAATTCTCCTTTCAATTTTTGTACCTAGACACTCCAATATTAAAAAACCACTCTTAACCGAATATTCTATTCAAAAATGCTACAAAACATATATTTGTTTTCTTTCATCAACTTCTTAGTTTTATCTTCTGGTGTTTACGAAGCCTGCCAGTAGTGTGTTCTAGTCACCTTACTTTTATTAATTTACTTGTGAAATACCTCTCATTATGAAGGGTAGAAGGAGAGCACATATATTACAGGGACTCACAGGTGTGAGTAGAATATTATTTATTTAGAAACTTTATAAACAGCTTGACTAAAAAAGTATCTCCAACTGGTGTACATTTAGCATGCAAAATTTTCAGTGGAGACTGGATCTCCTAATTTCAGAAGAAAGAATTAGGCTTTGTCCCCACCAGAACAGTGTACCCAAGTACAGTACTATAAGACCAGACAGCAGCTACTCATTTTAAAATAAAAAGATGCATGTGGAAACACTGCTGGGATGAGAGCTGAACCCACTCCTGCACCAAGTGACCCAAGTAGCTGCAATACAAGACATGTTCCACTCCCATCCCTACTGACACACCATCTTTCAATTCATTTCTTTGTTACAGGAAGCTACTGACTCACAGCCAATGAGCTGCACCAGGATACACTCATGAGCCCCATGTCCAGAGCACAGGTAGATTTTTCTAGTCCCCTGCAATCCAATCCCAGTTTGCATCTTATCTTACTTTACTCAATAGGACTATGGAAGCCTTTAAGAACTAAGTCCATACCTATATGCACATCCCCACCCTCAGCTTTATAGACTAGTCTCTCATTTTGTGTGACAAAACAAGAGAATCCAGGAGCTAGCTTTTATAAGAATATGATCATGGGTTTATCCAAGTCACGCAGAGTGCAACCAGAGCCCCCTCAATATGCCCTGTACAAACTCAACAATGCCTTAGCACTTCTTTCTCGTATTGTAATTAAATAAAATAACCAAACTGATTTTCAGTGTTCAGCACTAGTGGAGATGGGGCTGTAGCCTGGGAGGGTCATTATTAGGAAAGTCAAGCTCTGTCAGTTTCTCAATAATTGCTGTTGTGGAATGCCATAAAACCCTTCTCTATCAGGATGTAATTAACTCTACTCAGCATTATGTAGGCAGCTGTTACTCTAGGCTATTTTTTTTTAAAAAAATATCCAGACAGTTTCCCCTCTATTTCACTTTAAATATACGACATTACAAAGATAAGTGTCATACTAAAAATCTGTGTCCTGCATCTAAGTTATATCTATTTACCGACATGAGGATTACAAACCATAGACAAGCGTACTCACAGATCATACCCCATTATCACTTTGTTATCTTTTGCTAAATCTCCCTTACTTTTCCCAAACACACAGAGATGCAAAGACACCAAATGATTTTTGTTTCATAACAGGCGCAGAGTACCTCAAGGCCTGAACATTCTAGTGGATTGGAAGTGAAGTAAGTGTGAGGTTTAGGCCATAGGATGAAAGGGAAACCTGAGTGGGCCAGTGCAGTGCAAAGAATTGTTAAGGAAATGCATGATGAGGCCTTGCTCGCTGTGTCATGCATTCAACTGGCAACAGAGCCTTCAGCATGATTGTACCAGTTTTAAGGAACTCTGTCTCCTTGATGATTGGACAAGCCTACAACTCTGTCCTTTTTACTCAGGCCTTCTCCAGCATTGCTTTTCACTTGATATGATCTATGATGAAGGCCTTTTTATTATGGAAAAGGGGCTTATAGCTCAGTGGCAGAGCATTGCTGTGCATGCAGAAGGTCCCACCTCATTCTCTGGCAGGTAGGGCTGGGAACGTCTGAAACCCTGAAAGTATAGACAATACAGTGGTACCTCATTTTTCAAACATCTCGGAAGCTGAACGTTTTGGTTTTCAAATGCCAAAAACCCAGAAGTAACTGCTTCAGTTTTCAAATGCTTTTCGGAAGTCGAACATGCCACGCGGCTTCCGTTTTGAGTTTTCTGTAAGTAAATGCTTCAGTTTTTGTACATTTTGGAAGTTGAACAGTCTTCCAGAACAGATTACGTTGGAAAATTGTACTGTGTTAGATGGATCAATGATCTAACTCAATATAAGGTACCTTCCTACATTCCAACTATGCTTTGTAGTTTTTGTTTTATAATGGATTTTATCTTATGCATTTTTATGCACTCTTGTTCACCACTTAGACTTTTTATCCTTAAAATAAACAAGAGTTAAGTGTATGCAGGAATCCTATGAAGGGACAGATTATTGCCGAGCACTGTCAGTTAAAGCCTCCAGAAATCTGCAAACCTGGCGATATACACTGCAATAGCCCCCATATTTTATCAGTCTACAGCTCCCATCAGCCTTAGCCTAAACAGACAATTGTGAGAAATTATGGAAATTGGGAGTCCAACATCTGGAATATGTTGACTACTCCTGCTTTAAAAAAAAGGGACTATGTGTCACTGGGATCCCATTATACTTGACTTTGCATATATCTTCTTTCAGAACATACAGTCAGTAATGGCTTAGCAGTTTCCCAAACTGGGGTCTCCAGTTGTTTTTGGACTACAACTCCCATCATTCCTAGCTAGCAGCATCAGGGATGATGGGAATTGTAGTTCAAAAACAGCTAGAGACCCAAGTTTGGGAAACCCTTCCTTAAAGCCTTCCTCTCACATGTTTCTTCATGATTTCTAAGATCAGCTAGGAGTGCCCTCTTCAGGATCACAATCCTGGGTTGTTTTGGTGACAATGGCACATAGAAAAGCACTATCAGCAGCTGTCCAAACATAGAATCCACAACCCTGCCCCAAATTTTCCAAAGTTTAAACATTGTTGGAAGCAAGAAAACATTTCTGTTTAAGTTGGCATTTGGTAGCAGAGTTAAAAGCAGCCAAAAGGTTATTTTATGTTCTCATCCATTTGAAAACATGTGGCACCTGCTGAACCCTTTCTATCAGATTACTTTCTACTATATAATTATTACAGTCAGTATGGTGTTGTCTACAGGAAGGTACCAGCAGACTTTAATCTCAAAATTCTCCCAGCCTCATGTATTCTGGCTTCTTACAGACTTACCTCTTGAGCCCCTACTGTTGCATCCTAATGCCTAACTTCTGGCCTCGTCAGTAGTAGTAGGAGTAATTATTCTCAATGCATTTATATTCTGCCTTCCTGCCTTAATATGAGGCACTCAGGGTAACTCACAGCATGGTAAATATACACACACACCACAAATCACTTTTAAAAAACTCACCTAAAAAGGGGGGATAGCAGAAAATACAAATCAAATACATGCAAAAGAGAAGGCCAAAAAAGGAGAAACAAACTGAATACCGGCCTGCTGGAACAAAATAATAAATAAATCTGCCAGGCAGAGTAATCCAAAGCCTAGACACAATAGGAGAGAAGGCTCTATTGAACATTCCCACCAGCCCACTCTCAGATATCAGTGGGATACACAAACAGGCTTCTCCAAATGACCTCACAGAACAGGCAGACTCATAAGGTAGGAGGAGCCAGTGCATTTGATATCCTGGTCCTCAGGTGTTTAGGAATTTAAAGGTAATGGCCAATACTTAAGTCCCAAACAAACCGGAATGAATATTGTAAATAGTGTGAGGGGGAGATTTGACAAAATCTAAGAGGGGGTGGGAGGTTCGGCTACTCAATGTTTTCAAATGCCCCCCCATGTTTCTCATTCAAACCTCCACAGGGGGTGGCATGCACCTACCTGCCTATCAGCTTATCCAGCACCCACCCCCTGTAAACTTCTCCCTTCAAACCTCAGTTCATTTTGATGTCCCACCATAGCTTCAAATAAATCACTTCGGCCCACTAGGGGTAGGGGAGATAAAGATTGAGCCTGATCTAATGGGGGTGGGGGTGGGGTTTGGCAAACTGTAAGAGGGGATGGCTTTGGCAAGGAGTGACGGGAGGAGGTTGTTTTGGTGATGGGGCTTTGGTGAGGTGGGGGGTAAATGAGGTTGGTGAGTTAAGCCAGCAGGGGTGGAAGCCCCTAGTACAGGGTTTTCCAAACTTGGGTCTCCAGCTGTTGTTGGACTACACCTCACATCATCCCTAGCTAGCAGGACCAATGGTCAGGGATGATGGGAACTGTAGTCCAAAAACAGTTTGAGACCCAAGTTTGAGAAACCCTGCCCTACCTAGTACATTAACAAGAGCAAAATGACTGATCAAAGTGTGGCAGTAATCCTAAACATACTTGGCATAATACACTTAAGGCTGCAATCCAACTCCCCAATCTGTCACAGCCTCTCCTCAGAGCTCTGCTAGCATCACTCCTCCAGCCTGGAGCTCCTTGTTCTGCCCACTGAAAGTGTAGGTTGGGGTGGAAGTATCACTAGCAGGAACTTGCAGAAAGCCCCCAAATGGGGCATGCTGGGGGGGAGGTTGCACTGGCCCTAGATTCACTAAATCCCAAACTAACCCCACTGCAGTCACTTGATGGTATGGGGCCTGATCCAGGAACAGTCTCCATATCAGTTCCACATCAGCATGGAATAGGGTTTTATCTGCCCCAGGCAATGTTGAGTAGCAAGGCTGTGGATGCAGCAGTGGTCTCCCCATTCATTCATGCCTCTCGGCTGCCCAGCCAGTGTCAAGATTGCTCTGATCCAGTGGGATTAATTCTGAGTAAATATGCATAGGATTGTGCTGTAATGGCTCTTCTGTTTGTCTAACAGGGCTGTTGCTGGAAAATGTCTGGATGCACAGAAGCCTAAGGTTTGTTTTTAATGTGCATATTGCTTATTGTGAAGCATTAAATAATTGTTGAAAGACACTGGCAGATGTGCTGATGTGGATGAAATTAATGCAAGGTGAGTTAATAGATCTCAAAGATCTGCACTGGTATGTAATGACTGCAAAATCAAAAAAAAAATCTACATTTATAACAGAAAAGGTTATTGGAAAGGCTAAATGCAGTGGCATATTTTGGAAGAGAATGCCACTGGAGGTGCACTGATTCTCCATATTATCATCGGTGGCTGATACGGTGCCAGTCCAGTATCACAGCAGAACAAAAACAAAAAAGTGTTTAAAAAAATAGGCCTGTGTCTAACTTGCTGCAGGAAGTTCATCAGCTTGTGCCTGAGCTGTGCACTTTCTTTTGGCTGTTCCCACTTGGAGTTTGCAAATATACTTTAATTACTACTTCCAAATGAGATTTCTTTATACTACTGCTCGACCTCTTTGGGTTATGCTCTATAAAAAGGGGCTTGCTCTTACCTGGCATGCTCTCATTTTCAGTTATCAAACCGATCTGAAAGTTATCCGACTGGGAGAATTAACCCTAATCACTGAGCTGGTTGCATAAGCATCCACAAAGCTAATAACGAGTCAACAATACATAATCTGGACTGGAAGTAAAAAAAAAAAATGAAAACTACAATTTAAGAACTAAGGGAGAATGGGTGAGTTTGTAAAGCACATTGCATTTGGATGGCAGGATGTAGCTGGTATGCTGCGACAGTCGCTGCAGCTGCATTCGTAACCAATCTGACGTTTGGGCTTCTGTCTCTAAACCTAAGGAAACTACTTTGCAAGCAGAAGAATGTAACTAATATAAAATGGCAAGGGCAAGAGTGCCTATCAGAGCAAAATTCAAAAGAATGCATCACTGATCAATGGTCAGGCTGTCAGGGCTCTACTGCCAGTTATGAGTCATACTTAATTAGTGCCAGTGGGTGTTCCTCTGGGCAGTTGGCAACAAGGAGGGAGATGCCAAATGAGTGGCAAAAGAATGTGGGGGTGCTGGAGAAAGATGGTGTTTCTTAAAAGAAGGCGTGCTTGGGGAAAATTAGCAGCATTCTTTCATGCATCAAACAGCCAATGGTTATATTGGCTGGAACAGTAAAAAAAAAAAAAATTTAAACCCCCCACAATTAATGCTTCATAAAAACAACTGGTCTGTCTCACATTTCACAGAGCTGTGGTATGAATAATAGACATGCGTGATCAAATTTAATGTATTTTTCCACTTAGAAACTCCACACATCAGCATGCCAAGTCAAGACACAGAAGTGCAAATGATACAATCTTTAACTTGTTGCCAAACAGGAAGATGAGACAGGTGGGAGATGAATAAACTACTTGAATCTATTCTTATTTTAAAAATCTAAGTATTTGGGAAACATTCAAGGAATGAAGGACTCAAAAGTAGCTTAAGGTAGACCTAATAACCGCTTATGTTCTTTTCTGCTGTGTTGCAATTAAATATTTATTATTGTCTGTCTTTGTCTTTCTGACACACACACACACACACACACCCCAAATTAACTATGCTTGGATAATATTATCTGGGTTTGACATACCATCTTTGCCATCTTTCTCATTGCATGCTTGAATGAAATGCAGGCATGTCTAACTAAACAGTTTCCCATTTTGTTCCCACTGGTAAACTATGGCTACCTGCTTTGGACAACAGTTTCAATATCTATATATGTGTGCCCCACCCCATTCCGCCTCCATTCCACCTTCTTCTGGGACCGAAAGGACCCATGCATTGGCAATCACATGTCAACTGGCTGCGCCTAAAATGGTTGCCACCTCTACAGGCAAGTTCTAATAGCTATATTATGATCTCACTGAGTCCAGTCAATGTGCATCCATATGTCAGTGTCATTTATACATTTTGCACATGTTAGACATGCCAATAGTATTTCAGTTTGAATTCCTTTCTTTTTAGTAAAAAGGTAAAGGTAACCCTGACCATTAGGTCCAGTCGCGAATGTCTCTGGGGTTGTGGCACTCATCTTGCTTTATTGGCTAAGGGAGCTGGCGTACAGCTTCTGGGTCATGTGGCCAGCATGATTAAGCCGCTTCTGGCGAACCAGAGCAGCACACGGAAACGCTGTTTACCTTCCCGACGGAGCAGAACCTATTTATCTACTTGCACTCTGACATGCTTTCGAACTGCTAGGTGGTAGTACATACATTCTTTTTAAGTACATACAGTACATACATAGTACATACAATTAGGATATCATAGATACAATATACAGATGCAAGTTTGCAATTTATTTTTTATTTCACTTGGAATGTCATTTAACATAAGCTAAACAAGCCTACTTCACACTGACCTTCAATATATTTCGTCCATCAAATGACTCCCTTTCCTTGAAAAATTTGCCTGCAGATCTATTACTTGGCTCTTCAGCTGCAAAATAAATATATCAAATTACAACTCATCCTAAAAGGGTTTTTTCACACATGGAATACAACTCTGCACTCACCTTTTATACAAGAAAGAAAACCTGCAAATTATTTCCCAAAGTATCATGTCAAAACTCCTACAGTCATCAATATTGTTGCAAGGATTATGCAGGGCTGACAGCTCAGTGTAATAGAATCATCCAAGGGGAAACTAGAGTGTAATACTCAGTGCTCTGTCAAAGCACATTTCAGCAATAAAGCATTCTCTCATCTCTTGAATTACCAAGTCCAGCATCAAATATCTGATCACTCTGCATAGTATATATTTAAAACCAATGAGGAAAAGCAGTCACTTGGGCAATGCATCCTTGTTCACAAGGTGTCTCTAATCTCTCAATGCCAGTATCTGAGAACAAACTCAAGAAGATGAATTACTCCTTAGCTAGGGTTCTGTTACTCTGCAATCTGCATATTCTCCGCACAAGCATATAACCACCAATATGATTTCTGAGATGTTCACGTTTCATTAAAAAAACCCTCAAAATTCTAGCCCTTATGATAGCAAGGAACAAACTGTTGCATTGCACTTAGCTAAGCCACGGTTTGGCTTAGCATATCATCAAAACCAGAAACAGTGGTTCTCTCCTCACTAACCACAAGCTACAATCAATAAAAAACTTCAGTACGATCTCACTAAGCCATAGTTTGGCTTACTATGTTGTGCGAACTAGCTATCTGAAAATACAACTTTTGGAAGTCGTCTATTTGTTAAAAATAAACATGAGCAGTAGTTCATAATTCAGGGTTGTAAGCAGCAAGCTACCTGTTCACCTGTGAGAACTGCTTTCAGGAAGGATAGTAAAAACAGTGGTGGACTAAGAATTTTTATAATTTTAATTTGCATCCCAGGCACCGGATTTGAGATTGTATGGATTCTTTGATAAAAAGTCTGAATTTTCTGATGCAAACATCACACAAACACATCTATTAAGTGTCCTATTTGTTCCATCAGCCAAAATCAAAGACGAAATCTTGATATACAGTTAGTTGGATGAACTTAGCATGGTAGTTCTTATGGCCTTAAAATATGCAATGCACAGAATGACTTAAGGAAATGTCCTTGTCATACAGCAGTTTGCTGTAAGCAGTACTGTTTGTTAGAATTAGCGCAAGGCATGTTCGGGGTTCAGTTAAATAGTTACTCAGTTACTATTCTATTTACTGATATAGTCATTCTCACTAAAACAAAACAAAACAGGAGCCTGGAAGTACATAGCATTAACCAAACCCATTTTTTAGATATAGGAAATATGAATGAAGACAGTAACAGTCTTGTCTAAAAAGCAATACAATATCCTAACTTTCTTCAGACATAAGGGGAAGACAGAACCAATTTCTGCCAGACATAAACAGTGTGTTTAATGTTTTAGCAAAAGATTTCTTCTCTGCTCTGTACTGTGTAACCTAAATGAAGGAACCCAACTCCTTTTGAGGGTCATGAACCAATTATCTTCTGCCTAAAGGTCACAAAGCAATAACAAATGAGCAACACCAAACACAGGAACCATATAGCAATCTCAGAGATCAAAGTGGTAGCTATATTTCCTCAAGGAGACCTTAACAAATGCTCACCACTAGGATCTTTCCGGAAGATTGTGTTCATGACTGTGGCATGGAGTTTCACCCGATCCCACTCTTTCATCATTAGTCCAGAGGTCACAAACCGATCTGTCAGTCTATCTGCTATGAGCTGGAGCCTATGGAAAGGGAAAGGAAGTAAGGAAAACCACAATTTTTTCATGACTGTAATGGGATACATAATTGTATGTTCATAACCCTGCGAGGAAAAATACATAAAATTGTTGATACTAAAACAACAGATGTTGCATTTGCAGCCTGCCATTTCTTCAAGGTAGGGAGATATCAGTGGTGAAAGTTGGAATTGGCGGGTCTGAAGTACAGAACAAAATGTTTCAGTCACATTTGTCACTGGGCTTAGAATACAAGGCAAGCCTAGATAAGGGATCAATCATTGGATGAGATGACAAAACTATGTTCTTAAGACTAAAAATATACTGACCCCACCTGAAGATGGCTTGATATCATGCTAAAAACAATTTATCTTGTTCCATGTACAACTTTGTAGTGTGGAAATCAGAAACTTGGCCAAGGATGCTTGTCTGAGATAAAGAAACGGCCTCTGAATCACAAGCACTGCTTCAAGTCATGCTGGTACCTGTCACTAATCGTCTCCAGTGACAGAGGTGATAAAACAATGTAGCTGGAAACTGTCGATACCTTGCTTAACCCTAGCAATACAACACCTTCCCCTACCCTACAATGCAGACATTTCTAGGACAATGTGGTGCACAGGCAGGTCATCATACAGGATTGCTTTATCTGGGTGTGCATGTCACATTCATTTTGGCAATAACCTGCAGCACACAGCCACAGGGTGGAGCTTTATTTGGACATGTTTGTTTTCTGAGCATTGCCAGAATAACTCGAAACATTTACAGTCAAGTGTTAAGATGTATTTAGAGACAAGTCAGATGCATCGTTTTTTGTTTATTCACTGCCAAGCATAATTGAACCCATTTGGTTAAATCTACTGCAGTACAGCTCTGCTGCATGGTTTATCTGGGGATGCTTTCCAAGGCTGGTTCTTATGAGTGAATTATTCTGCCTTACGCTGTTTAAAGCACAGAGTGATGGAATTAAGACAGAAGGAAAACATGAGGTCACCATATACAGCAGCTCTCCTCACCATTTCAGCTCTGGCTTGAGATAATGGTTCTCCACCGGAAAAGTGGAAGGACAGAAAGTGATAGAAAAGAGGCAAAGCAATGCTCCCAGCTTAGGGCACCTTCCCAAAAATGAGCAGTTGACCAAAGCAGCTAGAACTGTATAGAGTTGCCGTGAGATTTTAGCTATCTCTGATGACATCAATCATAATGAACTATGTTGCTTCTATAAGTGGAAATATATATATATTGGGCAGGGGGACTGGAACAGATATATACCCAATGCCTATATCTGTAAGCAATAAAGTTGTGGCCATTTCTAATCCAGATCATTGTCAGCTTGAGTTTATTAATTACATCTTACATTTAGCCAATGCCCGTGGGGGGTGGTGGCACTGTGACTAGGCCCACAATAAACAACCAAACAAACAAACTTAGTGGTGAGTTCCCCCACTTTTTCCCCCAAAAGAAAAGCACTGGTTCTACATCACCTTAAAGGCATCAGTTTAATTCCAGTTCTGATTACAACTGAACGTTTCTTAGGAAGTCCGTTAAGTGTACAGAAACTTGTCACTGCTAGAACATACAAGTAATCTCCCCACACAAGAGTGTGATGATTCGTATTTGTGCTAACTGCAAGCTAAATGTGTGCACTAGAGGATGAACACATTTCTAAAGCCCCGTAGCTCTTCTGTATGTTTTCTTCCTTCAAAGCACTGAGCAAGATTCACAGCACCATGGACAGAGAACATTCATTAAAACCAAACATTCCTGCTCATTAAAATGGGAGATCATCACACAAATGGGAAATCTTATACAATCTTGTCACAAAGTCCATTAGCAACATAATTTGCCAGATAGCTCATCCCTTTCCAGCTATAAGTTGCCACCTTGGCCCTTTAGGTCTTACTCAGAGATGGAACAGTAATAAGGTTATTCTCTCTCCCTCTCTGGTCACCATTTGCTTGACAATCCTTGATGAGCTAACGCTACAGCCTGCTAGCTTTGAGCTGTCCCTTTGAAGCAGTTACTGGCCAATTTCTAGTCTTACTGATTGAATCTTATGTTTTGCCCCTCATCATTTTATTTCTGGTGATACATCAGTGACTTTTAAAATTAGCGATGACAAATGAAAGAAGTATCATTACAGATGATACTAAAACAAATTAACAAAATAGCTCAAGTGAAAATTGTGCTTTATTATGTTATAAAATTAATCAAAGAAATGAGACAAATTAAAATGAATTACAAAGTCTTTGCTACATGGGAACCATCAGAGCATAACCTTATTTCACTGTCTCCCCCACCCCACCCCACACACAGTCTAAACACAGTCTCCAACATCACCAAGGCAAAGGAGGGAAATGGGAACTCTTATGCTTTGGGAAATCAACTATTCAGAAGCAAACAAAAATCAGAAAGGATATTCGCTTCTCACATTGCCATATAAAGGATGGATAAAGAGCTTATTTTATAATCCTAAGTGTTGAAAGAGTCGGTTACTTTTCTTAAGGTATCATAGTAACTAATACTGTATGTTACTATTAGTTACTAAACTCATGGAATCTACTGAGTATATCTATTAAATCAAAGCGCCTTAGCTTTCATATCAACCCAAGTATGTACGTCCTGGTAGCACAGAATCCAGTTAATGGGTAGTGAGAGAGCTATGAAGCAATGGACACTTGGTCTTTGAAACTGTACAATCCCAAAGTAATTAGGATCTGTCTCTACCATTGATTCTACTGATCAGATTCCTTGTAAGGGAGAAAGCTAAAGCAAATAAAAACATGGTAGTCCTTATTTTAACAAAAGCTGAAGATTAATTTGAAATGTTACATTAAAATCTTGTTTATTTAATTTTGCTGTAACTATTTACTCTGGTGCTTCTTTTCAGGAAACCACAGATACATTTCAAAGGGAAGAAATAAATAAATTGAAACATTCAATATACATTTGAAAACAAAACAAAAGGAATGGCCTGGTCTATATTTAAACTTTGGTTTCTTAGGGAAGGTAGTGACAACACTGAATACAAAATAAATGAACATTCATACTTTGCAAGTAGGCAAAGTGAAGAGCATTACAAATTGTGATAACAATGTGACTTAGCAGTCAGTTGCAAAGACAGGGGCCACATTCTCGCAGTTTAGCCATCTAGACAAGTGTGAACGGGTCCAAGCAAAGTCTTCAGCTTGCATGCTCCCCCTTTCCCTCTCTGCTTCCATGGGGCCAGAACTTCAGCAGCATTTAGTTTCACTTTTAAAGAATTCTGGCTCAGCACCAACATGTGCATAAGAGATCCTAGTTTTTTTTTAAAAAAACTATGGCTAGCCACATAGCAAGCAAACTCCAAACCATGGGTTATGAAAGTGGGTTTTTAAATGAACCAAGGTTTGTTTTAAATCAGAATCTGTGGTTCAAACCTAATGCTTTAAAAGTGAAACAAAACTCTGCTGAAGTCGTCTTGCTCCTGACTGCATGGAAAGAGAAGATGGGAGGGGGGAGTGTACAAGCCTGATACTTTGTTTGGGCACTTTCAGGGTCACCCACATATGTGTGAACGCAGCCACCAGCTAGCAGTAGTAAGAATTTCAACCACGTATTTAAATTAGAACTAACAAGAGTGGAAACAGTTTCTAGTTTTCAGAAGTACCAACATTAAGCAGAAACTGCACAGGTGGATACTCCATAATTATCTCTCTCAGTAATACTACTTGTTATCAACCCAAGGGCAAACTCATTACAGACCCTTCTTTACCTACAAAGAGGTTGCAATAACCTTATCTCCTGGATATCTTGTGGTATATTTTCAGGCAGAAATAATCAAACTCAGAGGTTGAGAGCCTTCTCAAGAGTTATTATATTACTTTTGCAAATTCATATATAATCTCTTTATGGAATTAAAATGATTTTTTTAAATTAAAAAAAGCAGGGGGAAACTTACTTGTTAGAGCCATCCTTCATACGAACTTTTGCATAGAGAACATCCATCATGGCTGGATCATCATTCATGTACTCTACACCTGCTACTTCTACAGTTAGTGGTTTGCCTCCAGCAATTGAGCTGTTTGAAAGAGGGGGGAAACACCAAACACAGTTCATGTTTAAGATTTGGCAACTGCATAATTCACTTGTTCAGCTGCACTAGGCTACAGCAATTCACCAACACAGTTTCTCCCCCACTTTTTAATGGAGATTTATGGATTACTTCTATTAAATTTATATATTTTAGTCCGGCTGTTATTTCAGTAGTTTGATGCATATTTAATTTTTAATTTTCATTATTTTGTTTTAAGCCTTTGTATGCTGCTTTAGAACGCTTTTTTGAACAGAAAATCATACAAAATAAAATGATCATTGGCAGAATTCACAACTATATACTGTCCCTAGCAAATTCCCCAGAATACCTACCCTTTCTTCCCTAGAAGACAGAATGGATTGTTCATCACTATTGACCTTTGCCCTTGTTTCTGCTGTTTCTAGAATCATATAAACCTAACTTAGTTCCATTAATTTCAATGCATCTGCTCTGAGCACGTTAGTCGACTACAACCCAATGGATGCAACACACAACAATCTTACACTATAGATTATAGAACATTGAATCATACAGAGCAATGCCTCCAGGCCTCCTAAGCCCCAACAGATTTATGTCTCATTGTGAAACTTATAATGAAGACATTCAGATTATTTTGCCACACAGGCTGTATTAATGTTCCCATCAAATGGAATGTTGTATGATCATATAAGGGCCAGTTCATATGAGGTAATCACAGGGGTTCACTGAGATAGAGGAAAATTAAATCCTATCATTATTAATGTAGATTGCAAGCTTTACAGGCAGCAACTTCTAGATACTATACAGCACAGTGCTAGTAATATTTAACTGTATCAGAATCCATGCAGCTAGCTGCTCCCCGAATAATGCAGACAAAGGCCTTTTCTCTGACAATTTAAACAAGCCCTTGCCATAACTCACTTTGCATTTGCCACCAATGTGCTTACCTGGTTAAAAAAAAAAAATGCTCATCATTTGCAAGCTCATCTCTGGGTCTCACCCTGCATGCCAGGAATCATTCTGCTAGAAAGTCCTTGCAAAAATATTGGAAGTGAAAAAAATATCGGGGGGGGGGGGATTCATAGTTTCATAGCTTGCTATTAATTCTACAGCTCAAACAATATGGTTTTGTGTAGTAGATTATGAAAACTCCTGCACTGTAGAATCATTGATCTACTGTATTAGAGTTTTTTTTTTTAATACAGTTCATGTGGCTTCAATACTCTCTACCTTCAACTTGTTTAGAAAATTAATCTCAGGGATATACGACCAATGGGTGGGGGGAGCTATTTGACAAAGGCTCTGCTCGTGAAAAAGTGCCAAGGCAATCACATTTTTCATGCACTTCCAGGAGGGGGGAATCAATCTTTGTTCATGTACAAATAAAACCAGCTACTGTAAGAGAGAGAGAAATTCTAGGTTATAGTAAGATTGCAAGCAAAGAGATGCTCCTAAATGGTTTATATCAAGAACAAATTAGGTCCTTGTATTGTTTTGTGTAGGCTTTTCATTTACTCCTAATAATGGCTTGCTGGATTGCTACAAGCTGTGACATCCCACACACCCCTCTAAGTTACCCTGGTCCTAGAACCAGTGCTTCTTTTTGAGTGCTGCAGCTGGTTTACGGCATCCCAAGTGCTTTCAATTTACTCACTCAGCAAAGTCTTCTTTACACCTCTGCAGGAGTTCCTGGGCCTTCTGGATTTCCTGTTCATTCAGGAGTACCAGCGTCCCAATAGTCAGATGGAGCTTGGCAGGGTTCTGGAACAGGCTACTACTGACACCATAGTCCTGTAGAAACATTGAGAAATTCATTGAGTGACATCAGAAATTCAAGTTTCTCTTTACTTTTGCATATCCAGGAATCTGTGTCTCTTTTAAGGTATAGAGCAGATCTCTATTACAAGCCAGGTTTTATGTTCTAAAAAATGTGGAGCAGCTATTGATTCTTTATTCCAATCTCACAGATTTGTAACCAGCTACCTGTAGCATCTTGGGGAGACTTATTAAACTGCTATCTCCACCTTGCAACTGAGTCATCAAGGTAACCTCATAGCTATACATCCAGCCCAATTATTTTACTTTATTTCTTTTTCCTTCTCTTCCAATCCCCTATTCTGAGTAACATCTTGCCTAATTGAAGAATTCTCGAGAACTCAATAACTTGCCACTATTTTGTGACATTTTGCTTGCTCCTAAGAAAGGTATTAACCAACTCTGGATTTTTGAATTCTGATGATCAGAATTCAAAATGGGTGACATGCAAAATGAAAGTCATATAATAACATGGCAATAGCAACAAATAGGAAATCTTATTTTTTTAAAAAAAACAGCAAACTAAAAAATGACCAGATAAACATATTCAAATTACATAACATAATTTCCTACATTTTGCTGGCTGCTGCATTTTAAAATCAGTTAGCTCTTATGTTCATAGCTGCTTTAGAAGAGGTAATTTCCCTACAGGTAATTGTCTTGTCTCCATTCAACCACATTGTTAATTTTTACATTTCAGAAACCCAACTGATGCTGCACAGCAGGGGGCCAGCTAATGACTCCCTTTCTTATGCAAGTCTTATTTGAAGGAGCAAAGTGGCAGATCATTTGCTACTCCCCGGGCCACATATACAGTGATGCAGACTGTAGAATCAACACACCCTCACTCTCATCTTGCTTGATGCCTGCCTATGCACTGCACACATGGGAGCTGCTGGCAGTATGTGTCACACTGAAATAGTTATATGCCATGGCAAGGAGTGGCACCAGTAAGGTTGTGGCACATGTGTGTCAGGTGACAGTGCATGGCGGGAGGCAATGGGTGACACAGGAAGCATTGGAGTAGCAGGGGGCTCTGCCACACAAGGACCCTGGAATTATTATGACTAAATGTATTACCAACCCTTCATCAGCAGGTCCTACGACAGTAATAACAATTTAAAATTCGGTGTTAAAAACAAATAATAGTCACAGAATAGGATGGAAACACACATTTCAGGTGCCAAAGGCCGGAGTGAATTGGCCTGTCATCAGCATTCACTGAAAGCTGTATAGTGAAGTCACCAGATGTATCTCTGTGGAGAGGGAATTCCACACCTTAGGGGTTGCCACAGATAATGCCCTTTCCCGGGCCACTGCCCCTTGAATTTCTGAGGGTGGCAGAACTACTAGCCTCCCCCCTCCTGATCTTAACACCTGAGAGGGTCTGTAGAGAAGGAGGCAGTCTTTCAGCTATTTGGGGCCTAAGTCGTTTAGGGCTTTAAACACTATCTACACAGGGAAATGAATTTTCAACAGTGAATGAACTGTGCCATGAATAAAAAAATTATCAACTGGAAAAAAGACGAAGAACATTGATTTAGGGCCCTACACCCTCCAAGAGTCAGGGATCACTATAGGATATCTACCGGTATTTAGTGTAAAAATAGATCCAAGTATGAGGAACGCAGAGGTCTTGATCCCTGAATAGTAGAAATTTAACAAAGGCTTTTTCTTGTTTCTAAGCTTTTAGAAAGACTGCTCCGATTTGAGATTTTGTCAGCCACCCTTATACACAGAAACTTTTAAATCATTTGCTGAAATCTTCCAGAAACAGAAAGGTCTATAGCAGTCTATGCCAACCTGGTGCCCCCAAGATGTTTTGGACTATACCGGTAGTTCCCATCAACCTCAGACAGCAAGGCGATGGACAGGCCTGGTGGGAGTTACAGACCAAAACATCTGAAGAGAACCAGGTTGGCAAAGTCTGCTTTAAACAAGCCATTGTATTGTTCCATATCTTATGACTCCAGTTATGATCCTACAGACTCAAAGACTCACTGAACATGGGCAATAATCTGCCGTCTGCAGACAGAGCTAGGAATCCTTTATCAATGCTGTCCATGTTATTGGGAAAGCATTACTACCGTCACTGCTACCTTCCAGGCCCTCACAGACAAAGGAGGCCAAATTGATAATATTCAATTCAATTCAGTTAATGTCAATTCTACCTTTCAACGGGAATGCTCAAAGCAGCTGAGAACAAAAGCTCCCTCCCTCCTGTTCTTTCCATTCTGCCAACTGGTACAAAAACAAAGCTGAAAAAGGTCCTCATTCTCTTCTGCATGAAAGCTTATTTAGGATATACTGCAAAGACAAAGTGGTTGTACTTATGAGCTTTCTCTTCAAATATGGGACAAGCCCCAGAAGCCATTTAGTCCATAATGAACACAGGGAGCCTCAGAAGCTGGGGAGGCAGCAGGGGGCAGGTTTGTTATGTTCCAACTGTTGACAGCAGTTTATTTTAATTTCTGTAATGCTCACAGATATGATGTGCACAAAATATATTAACACAATAAATAAGCAGCTTTTAGGAAAAGAGGCATATTCAATCTAATCCCATGGAGGAGGGGAAAGGAGATTTCATGTTATAATTACCAGCAACCTAATCAGCTGAATTTCTCCTCTACAGCTTTCCAGGAATCAGTGGTATCTTACATGCTCTGACAGCTTCCCATTCTGATGCTGCACATCACTAGGAAACACCTGAACTAGCTTTGCAGGAGGAAGCCCCATTAATAGCAGAGAAGATCCATAACTCCTTCCTATAAATTATCGGCAAATATCAAACCTATTGCTTCTCATCTTTTACTGTACTACATTTTCAGAACTCTAGTGATAGTGGTCTAAACCAGACGTAGGCAAACTCGGCCCTCCAGATGTTTTGGGACTACAACTCCCATCATCCCTGACCACTGATCCTGTTCGCTAGGGATGATGGGAGTTGTAGTCCCAAAAATCTGGAGGGCCAAGTTTGCCTATGCCTGGTCTAAACAGAACAATCCTAAGTAGGTTTACTCAGAAGTAAGGCCTACTGAGTTCAATGGATCTTACTCCTTACCTAAAGGAGCAATCTTAATTCCTGGCAAGGGAACAACAGGCTGAACAGAGAAGAAGAGCTGCCACCACATCTGAAGCTCTGCTGCTCACACTGGCCAGGGAGGAAAGGGAAGGAGTGTTTCACCTAATTTATGCTGTGCCAGCTTCATGTGACAATAGCAGAGACCTGGATCAAGTCCCTCCCTAGCTGCTGGACCAATTCAGGATCCAGCAAATTCATGGCTGGTCCAACTTCACTCCACTGCCATTCCACCCAATATTGAGCCCTTAAACTGACTACCACCAACGGGAACACCACTAGCCATAGCATGTCGACAACTCAAATTGTTGATGGTCAGAGACAGACAGAAGGAAAATCCTCCCCATACCCTAAACGCATCCCAGCAGTGGAGGTTGCGGGTTAGGATTGTTCTGCAAATGTGTTTTAATCTTAATACTGTAATTTAACCCCATGACGCTTCTGAGTGGACTTTTTCCAATGAAAAGCCTGCAGCAAAGTTGCAACAGGCTGCTGTAGCTTGCTGAGCACTTGCCGTTTTGCTTAGATGCTTGCCTGCTCTAAGACAAAGAGCCTTTAAATTACTTGTTCAAACCCCCAGTTCATAATTTACTATTTAGTAATCAATGCAGTGCCACTGAATTGCATTGATTTTTCCTTTACATCTGCACCTATCCTAACAGCAGCAGAAATAAATAATAATAATAATAATAATAATAATAATAATAATAATAATAAACAGTGAGTCAGAAGCATATCTAGAACTCCTCTTAAGTAAAGCAGAGTTAGGGAAGTAAGTTCGCTCACAAAAATCTGGACTAAACCAGACTTACAAGCTATATATCTAAATTCTATTTTCTTTCAGCATTTAACTTGAGACAAACTAATTTGGAGCCTCCACATTATAATAATAGAAAGCTACCATTAACACTAGATTACTTCTCAGATACTTGTCACAATTTTTTCCTAAGCTTTTTTAGATGTAAGTTTCTAGCAGTAAATGCATCAGTTATATTGTGATAAAGCAATGAAGGGATATAAAGTAATTGGAATGGTTCAGAGCCACATGTGTACAATGACTTTCTATTACTATCTATGGGATTGTGCCTTGTGTGTGCATAAACCCAATGAAATCTTTGATGGCCACCAAACAGTTAAAGCGGTCCTCTTGTATTCCATAAAATGCAATATATAATGTTGGTACCATACTATTACTGTTATTATTAATGCCTCAGAGAAGAGGAAAATTCATTTCAACTGGACACATTGGTGCAAACTCAGCTTGCTTCATGTAACAGAAGGACAATGTAATTAGATATTATTATTTATGCAAATAGTGGTTAGATTTAATTTAAAAAACAATTGTCTGTAATAGGTCTGCACATATGGTAGAAACAGAACACAATGTATCCATAAGCACACTCAAATTACTAAAGTTTGAAGTACCCAGTAGTCCAGTGCATTCTGCCTCTTCTCAATGTGTGTACTTAGGGTCACAGTTTTTATATTGTTGTAGGATGAGCTGTACTCTGGGGCTCACTCTTAAAATGCTAAATTGAATTTAGAACTCCACTATAAGCTAAAAAGATGCTCTAGCTTTCACAGCCATTACAATTCGGCTTAGATACTTGCCTGCTCTGTAAAAGAAACAACAACAACAACAACAACAACAACAACAACAACAACAACAACAATAATAATATATTTATACCCTGCTCATCAGGCTGGGTTTCCCCAGCCACTCTGGGCAGCTCCCAACATAATAATAATAATAATAATAATAATAATAATAATAATAATAATAATAATGTTGTGATAAAACATCAAACATAAAAACTTCTCTAAACATCTGAAGAATATCTGAAGAAATGTGCATGCACACGAAAGCTCATACCAAGAACAAACTTAGTTGGTCTCTAAGGTGCTACTGGAAGGATTTTTTTTTTTTTTTTTGTTTTGACTATGGCAGACCAACATGCCTACCTACCTATAACTTCCCCTGTAACAGGGCTGCCTTCAGATGTCTTCTTAAAGTCAGATAGTTGTTTATTTCCTTCCCACCCACAAGCCATTTTCAATTCAGTTTTAAGTTCAATTATTTATTTTTGATGTGGGATAACTACTCGTGTTCGCCAAGGAATAATTTGCCCAGAATCATGAGAAATGTCCTAGAATCAAAGTCAGCCTAAAACTTCATCAGAACTATGGAGCTAAGTAAATGGACTGAGAAGAGACAGCATGTGCTGATGGGTTGCATCCAACAACGGCAGAAAGCATTTTTGCTCATGCAAGTCTGGGTAGCCAATTCTTGTCAAGCCACTTAAGTCTCACATTTTCCCTCCCCAAAGCTGTTGAGGAACTCCCTGGATAGGCTGGTAAGGGCAGTATATTCAAAACTGAATATACTATCCAACATCTAAGAAACTTTTTTTTAATGGAAGCACATTCCATATAAACCAATATCATTTGTTTCACATTCATGTTTAGGAATCGCGCATCAGACTCTTAAAATACTGAGTTTCAGATATCCACTACTGCTGCCTTCCTAGCACTGCCCTCTGCTGGACACAAAGCAATGGCAAGCCTTTGTAACCCAATAGATCAGGGGTCAGCAAACTTTTTCAGCAGGGGGCTGGTCCACTGTCCCTCAGACCTTGTGGGGGGATGGACTACTTTTTTGGGGGGGGATGAACAAATTCCTATGCCCCACAAATAACCCAGAGATGGATTTTAAATAAAAGGAAACATTCTACTCGTAAAAACATGTTGATTCCCGGACCGTCCACAGGCCGGGTTTAGAAGGCATTTGGGCCGAATCCGGCCCCCGGGCCTTAGTTTGCCTACCCATGCTATAGATGACCATCATTGTTCCATATAGTGGGAAATACTAAAGGTTGAAGGCTTAGAAACAGATGAAGGAAATTAAAATTTGAAGGAGAGGGGAAATTGAGTATAAGGCTGCTGAGTCTTTCCCTGACAATGTTTTCTTCATATTTACATTACAGGGCAAGGGGGGGGGGGAGAGACTACAAATAAAAATGTTAGTTTCATGAACATTCTTATTTCAACATGGAAGTTACATTTAAAACAGCCAAAATAGCTCATGGTCAGGGATGGTGATAGCTGTAATCCAACCAAATCTGGAGAACCACCAATTCCTCACTCATGATTTAAAAGAACTCGGGAGACCATGGTAACTTTATCATCATAGTAGCTTATATAATCTAAGGCATGGAAGGTACCTCTGCTGATTTTGGGATCCCCCTTCCACCCTCAGCCCTCCGTTCCACAGCCTCCTCCATTGAGCAAGGCCCATAAGACCTTGAAAGAGGTTTAGGGAGAGATGCCAGGAAGACCACCTTTTCCATCCAGCAAGCAACCAAGAACTTCCACCCAGCTGGAAGTGCCATTTTTAAAATCTGTTAACAATCTATAACAGGACCTACTTTCACTTAAAAAACAGAGACATCACCTTGCCAACAAAGGTCCGTATAGTTAAAGCTATGGTTTTCCCAGTAGTGATGTATGGAAGTGAGAGCTGGACCATAAAGAAGGCTGATTGCCGAAGAATTGATGCTTTTGAATTATGGTGCTGGAGGAGACTCTTGAGAGTCCCATGGACTGCAAGAAGATCAAACCTATCCATTCTTAAAGAAATCAGCCCTGAGTGCTCACTGGAAGGACAGATCCTGAAGCTGAGGCTCCAATACTTTGGCCACCTCATGAGAAGAGAAGACCTGGAAAAGACCCTGATGTTGGGAAAGATGGAGGGCACAAGGAGAAGGGGACGACAGAGGATGAGATGGTTGGACAGTGTTCTTGAAGCTACCAACATGAGTCTGACCAAACTGCGGGAGGCAGTGGAAGACAGGAGTGCCTGGCGTGCTCTGGTCCATGGGGTCACAAAGAGTTGGACACGACTAAACAACAACAACAACAACTTTCACTTATTTCAGTCTCATGCAACTTAGTAACTGTCAGATGCCATCTACCAGAAGTACTTAGTATTTCAAACCTAACCCCATGTGCACAGTAGGCTCATCTATTGTATATAAAGGAAACCCTGTCTCAGCAAACTCATTTTAAAAGGTGATTTCTCCAAAGGCAGCAAGAAGACTGGAAACATCTGCTTCCTAATTTAAACTAGCCACAGTTTGTTGTTATGGCCCAAGATTACCAACTGCTGTGAGTTTAAACTATGGTTTATTAATTAAAGCAAGACACTTTCAAACCAGTTTGTGATGATGGTTCGTTTCATCGAACCTGAGTTTAAACTAACTAGAGTTCCCATTTCAGATAAAATGAAAGACCCCTATTAGTTTAAACTAGTAAGTGGATACCACTAAACTCTTCTTCACAACTGCACCAATGAAGGAGGGGCGGAGTAGGTCACAAGCCTAAAACTCGCTTCTGACCATTCACATAATACTAAATAAACCATGGGGCAGTGTTACATAGAATCTACGGCTTGATTAGATAAATGATCCTTCTGCCTATTTAATTATTTTATTTTATTTGGACTGGGCTGGGCTCCATTTGCTTAGATGCTGGGAACCAATATTAAATAACTGCATTTTAGGTTTGTACTTGGATCTACAGCTATTTTCAGATTTATTCTTTTTTTCCCCAGGAAATATTTTCTTGGTAATGTGTTTTTATCCATTTCAAAATTTACAGTAATACATAAAAAAGGCATTACAAAAACTTCAGGCATAAATCCTGTCTCTATCCAATGCATACTGTCAATGTATCAGGGGAGTACTAAGTACAGAACTTTTGAAAATTGTCGCCAAAATTATTTCCAGTTCTTCTATCACAATCAAACCCCAGATCTTAGCTTCCTCATATATACTTCAACAGATGAGATTTTCTTTTACTTTTTACAAAAGCAAGGATAATGTGTGAAGATATCAAGGCATTTTAAACAATCTTAAAGATGAGTACTTGATAAAACACTTAAACAGGCAAGCAATGCCACCACTCCCCTTCAGTGGCAGACTTTGGGTTCTCAGATTTCAGCAGTGCCCCATGTGACACTAAAATTCAGTGCCCCCTGCCTCTGGCTTCTGCAGCATTGTTGTGGTGCTCCCTGCATTGTGGCACCCAGTGGAACTACATAGGTCACACTACCATAAACTGCCTCTGCTCCTCTTTACCTGTTACCCTTGCCTAAAAGCAGAAAGGGGAGGATGGAGATCTTGGCTGCAAATAATGGAGGCAGAATGTGAGTTCTAATATGAGACAAGGGAGATTTCACTGAGGAACTGAGAGTGCCTTATTTAGAAGGCACTCCCTACTGAATACCCACCCCATACTTAATTGTAGGTACCTCTTTCTGAAAATTCAACCTCCAACTAATTAAAGCTGTAACCTAATTTGATGATACCCGTCAAATAACCATTTGTGATACGTATCCCCAAATCTGATTACTGGTATATGGCATTTGCAGTATCTGTATGATTTTTGTAATGAAGGCCAACAACAACCTCTGTGTTTCTGCTCCATAATTTCAACAACAGTTTATTTCAGTTGATCCTGACAAGCGGCGGAGGCACATCATGAAAAGCTACAAATGATGGTGTGTTTTTGTATATTTAGTATATCTGCTAATTAGGTGATTTAGTACTAAACACTGATCATTCTCTTTCCTGAACACCACCGGCTCTTTTGAAATTATGTTGTTTAAATTCGCCCAATCTTGCAATTTACTGGTAAAGAAACTGGTGGAGTCTTGAGCTGTTGTCTGTCTAACAGGCTAATTGGACAGCCATTGTTCCAATCAAATTTATTGCCTTCTTTGAGCACCAGAACTTCAATATTCATTCCCAAACCATTAAGCAGTCTTTTCACTGAAATTTACATATGACAATTTGTTATATGTCCACCCGGTGGTCTTTGTTCAGAAACATTTCAGAAGTCAATAATCAATTATTGAAATACGATCAATGGAATAGTCTTTTTCAAGGGACTAAAGGTGGTCATGGCTTTGTTTGTTCTAATATGGAAATTTAGTTTGAGGATATAATACAAGTACTTGATTTACTCAATAATTAAAGCCTTGATCAAATTGCGCTTTCCATCTTTCTGACTTTATTTGGGCATATATCATTACAATCACTGCTTTTGATTTATATGCTACTAGAATTATATGCTCCTTTGTTCACAGCAACTTCCGTTAGTTCTTAGTTATCTTAAACATGCTTTGTCCTTCCTGCTTTAACAGTTTGAGGACCCTAATGGAAATCTGCCTGCAACTTAACCTAAACATGTGAAACCAACACAATCACACATTGCCTCCTTGCTCACCCCTATTTCTCCTGCCCTGTCTTCCACTGAACTTTATATTGTAAGCTCATCAGAGAAGGAACCTGCCTAATCTGTTCTGTAAAGTGTTAGGCACTCTGATTGTGCTATATAAAAATACTGGCACTAACAAAGGGACAAACCCACAAGCTGCAAGCAGCAGAAACTACTTGAAATATAAAATCAGTAAGGGAAGGGTCCTTTTTTGTTGTGATGCTTTGATGAGAAAACTTGGTCCCCTGAGACATCTGCCAGGGCAAATTAAACTTGTACACTTGAATTCAAACTTTTATTCTTTCAAAAGGCAAGCTATATATTTTCTGTTCAAGCAGGCATCTTGATTTCAACTTATTTGTGTTAGATTTATTTTCCATGTTATCTGGCATGATATTTTTATGAATTTTGATTATAATTGCTGTTATTCTGATGTTGTTAAGGCAACCATAGCTTTCCTCTGTGAAAGAAATCTGTGGTTTGTATAAAAATAACTTATAATAAATATAAATGTTCCTTGACCTTCAGTACAAGTTGTCTGCTCAGTGTAAGCTTAGATGGACAGTGCTTATTAATTTTCACATTTTAATACACCCTTAATTTTCTGATGAAGCAAAAAAGAGGAAGAGTTATCTGCAGCATATACAGACGCATGAGACTACAGCAATATAAATGATGGATGTTCGGTTGCCATGGTAACTATTATAGTGAGAGGGAAAGATTCCGTACCATTGCTCAACAACCAGCAGAAATGCTAATCTGAACACCTGATATTATTCCATTTTTTAAATAACATGGCTCTTAATCAGCCTCATTTGAATAGAGACATCATTAACTGACTGCTCTATTTTGAAGCTGAAAAAAGCAGCAAGAACAAACACATACAGCTTCCATAACTAGCACCATATTCATGTTCTAAGCATCCTAAAAGCTCACCCGCTGCTTTGCACAGCTGTATATACTTTCATAGCATGCTACAAAGCATAGGTTTGCAAATATTGCTTTCTGGCACATCCCACTGTGAGAAAAAGTGACATAAGAGTGGGATAACTGACCATGAAATGACTGAGAGACATATGCGAAAGCAGTATGTTTTTTCCCTACTAACTAGCAGCTGTGTATTTTATACAACAGAGTTTAGAGAAAAGTGTGGAAAAAATAATGTACCTCACAGACTCCACTCTCTTGCAGTGATTTATCGATAATTCTAGGTTTAAAAATTGTGAGGACTGTGAATTTTGACAAACGGGATTATGTTGTCAGATTTCAAGGAATCCAATTAAACCCTCATAAAATACTGGAGTCACACATTCAGATGCACTATCAAATTATTTTCTCAGACTAGACAATCAGTAGTTTGAAGTTGTTTTTTATCTGGCTGCACACAGAATTTCACCAGAAAGGTGCCAATACCATTCAACACGAAATGAAAATAGTGTACCATAAATATATTGTGAGACTTACTGATCTCTAGACAGGCAGACAGATAGATAGATAGAAAGATATATAATAGAAAATAAAAGGACTGGTGTGTCTGTAACTTTTAGGGATTTTCTTAAAATTTAGTTATATGTACAGTATAATTCTGTTTTTCCAGGAATACCAACATTTGAGGAACATCTACAGTTTCTGAAAGTGACTCCGTGTAAACTATTGACCCCTTCTGACCCCTTCTGCACAGGCAGGCCACAGAACTTAGCTTGGAGGTCCTGGAAGTAGCAAGGTGCTGGTGCTGGGGAAATACCTGTACTTGCTTTAGTAAGGGAAACATATTTCACTTCTTTATCACTAAAGGATGTGGGCAGCTTCAATGGGAAAATCCTGGATTTTATCTTTATAATGTGCTAATTCCAGGGGAAAAATAAAAATTTCTATGATCTCTCATGGCTTATCATCATACTTATTATCCCACCATATTGCTAACATTGAGTATATCATCTCAGGTAATAGTGTTGTTACTAATGACATATTTTTAATGTGTATCCTGATCTAGACAAGCTCATGTAGCATTTTGCAACATTCTCTACTTATTTTTTAAACTCCAATTATTTATGAGTATTATCATGGCAACTTACATTTGAGCACTTCTCCAACACTTCCTCTTTGAACTGTAGAAACTTTTCCTGGACTGCAAGTTGGTTGAGTGCAAATGACAGAAAGTGTGTGAAGGGTTGTTTCTTGCGGAAGCTCTCCACAAGAACATCAATTCGCGTTCGAGCTGAAATAATACCATTCCGGTGTTGTCCTGTGATCACTGGAAACAAGCAAAACATAAAACAGGATTTATGGCAGCTTGCTACATCTGCTCACAGAAGTTTAGAATTAATAACAAGATTTTCCACTGTACCAGAAAGCCAGTTCCTAACAAGGTGAGAGCTATCTCAGCTGAATACACAGGTCAGTGTTACTATCAAACTAGTGTTTTCAAAGTGTGAGATGAAGCTCCCTAGTTTTCCTAGTTTTAATACATTAATATTTATGTATTGCTAGAATCTAACCATTAAAATGTTTCTGTCCTTTAGTTCATACAATTTTTATTTCTCCTGATACAGGTTTGTATTTATTTATGTATACCTATTGATATTGCCAGGACTTTCTCTTTTATCAAAGTAGACTATTTTTGAGTCTATTTGTTATAATAACTGATTCTGCTTCCTCTGGAAACATTTGAGGTTTTCAGTTCACATTATGGGTGCACTGCAGAGTTTTGTCACTTGTTTTAGCCATAGAGATTTTTGTGTGTGTTATTGTTATTACTGTGCAATGATTTGTGTAAAAGCAGTCCATACACTTTTGCAAACATGCGCTGGATTGCAAACATGCGCTGGATTGTTGAGAAAGCTAGAGAGTTCCAGAAAAACATCTACTTCTGCTTCATTGACTATGCAAAAGCATTTGACTGCGTCGACCACAGCAAACTATGGCAAGTTCTTAAAGAAATGCGAGTGCCGGATCACCTCATTTGTCTCCTGAGAAATCTCTATGTGGGACAAGAAGCTACAGTTAGAACTGGATATGGAACAACTGATTGGTTTAAAATTGGGAAAGGAGTACGACAAGGCTGTATATTGTCTCCCTGCTTATTTAACTTATATGCAGAAATCATCATGCGAAAGGCTGGACTGGATGAATCCCAAACCGGAATTAAGATTGCCGGAAAAAATATCAACAACCTCAGATATGCTGATGATACTACCTTGATGGCAGAAAGTGAGGAGGAATTAAAGAACCTTTTAATGAGGGTGAAAGAGGAGAGTGCAAAATATGGTCTGAAGCTCAACATCAAAAAAACTAAGATCATGGCCACTGGTCCCATCACCTCCTGGCAAATAGAAGGGGAAGAAATGGAGGCAGTGAGAGATTTCACTTTCTTGGGTTCCATGATCACTGCAGATGGTGACAGCAGTCACGAAATTAGAAGACGCCTGCTTCTTGGGAGAAAAGCAATGACAAACCAAGACAGCATCTTAAAAAGCAAAGACATCACCTTGCCGACAAAGGTCCGTATAGTTAAAGCTATGGTTTTTCCAGTAGTAATGTACGGAAGTGAGAGCTGGACCATCAAGAAGGCTGATCGCCGAAGAATTGATGCTTTTGAATTATGGTGCTGGAGGAGACTCTTGAGAGTCCCATGGACTGCAAGAAGATCAAACCTATCCATTCTCAAAGAAATCAGCCCTGAGTGCTCACTAGAAGGACAGATCCTGAAGTTGAGGCTCCAGTACTTTGGCCACCTCATGAGAAGAGAAGACTCCCTAGAAAAGACCCTGATGTTGGGAAAGATGGAGGGCACAAGGAGAAGGGGACGACAGAGGATGAGATGGTTGGACAGTGTTCTCGAAGCTACTAACATGAGTTTGGCCAAACTGCGAGAGGCAGTGAAGGATAGGCGTGCCTGGCGTGCTCTAGTCCATGGGGTCACGAAGAGTCGGACACGACTGAACGACTGAACAACAACAGTCCATACACTTTATGAATAAAGTGTATTGTGTGGAAAATAAATGTTTAATGTTACGTGCAGAAAGTATAATTAAGGGGAGGGAAATAAATAAATGGATAGCAAGCATTCAATCATGTCTGGTTCTTTAAAAAAAATGTCATGCTAACCATGGTACCTGACTTTGCACAATTATGCAAAGCATAAATATGAAAAGAAAAATGTAGTTCTCTCTTTTTGAATAACAGAATGCAACCACCAATGATAGCCTTAACATTAGATCCACAAAATTACTTTTTGGCAATACCATAAGTGGAATAAAGAATCTGACCCTCTTCAGTCTGTTTAAAATGTGTTCACACTGTGCTTCTACATTCCTTATTTTCAGCCAAAATGACAGTAGGTGGGCCAACTGCAGTGAAGATTCAGTTACTGAAAGTCTTCAAATCAACACCAAAACATTAATACAAACAAACCTAATACAAACATGCTCAAAACCCGTTTTTGTGCATCCTGTTCTGGGTGTGCATAGAAGAGCTTGGAATGCGGAAAGAAAGCAATTCAGACAATTGTAGCAAAGGAGAAGGAAAGTACAGAAAGACTATTCCCAGAAGCCTCAGGAGACAAATAAACAGACAGATAATATATGGAGGAGGCAGCAAATGCCAGGAAGGCAGTAAGTGAAACAAGGACTAGAATAAAAGAGTAAAGAGCCCATAGTTCTAAAAGGTGGCTTAATTTTTCCTATATCCAGAAGAGGTGTAGGAGATAGAGAGGGGATAAGCAGCTATTTGGACACAAAAAAGAATACATGAGTGGCCTCAACGAAGACTTAAATGGACAAAAGCAGTTGGGGGAGAGCAAAAATGAGCTGCAATAGGCAATAATTGGTGTAATACAGTAGGTATTTATTAGGGAATTTCACAGCATGGAAGGACATGCTGACTACTAGATACTTTCAGTGGCTTGGACCTAGCCTTTCCTATATGAAGGAGGGTCTTTAATTGGGCAGGGGTTTCTGATGGCAGAAGGGGGAGAAGCAATTTTTGTCTATATCCACTTCAACTCCCATGCTACTTCCTACACTCCTGAGTGGATTCGTCAACGCCACAGAACAGATTTTCAAGGGTTGCAGGTAGAATCAGCCAAAATCACCTCCGTTCCTCTTCCATCAGGGCAGCATCCACTGAGCACGGACCTGCCCATGGGATCTTGGGATCCAAGCCAGTGGGATTGTAATAATTGCCACCCTTCATTCATAGTCATACAAATTACTTTGACATTCTGCACTGAAGACATCATATTATCTTTCCTATACTGAATTCAGTATTACAGAGGCAGCTAGTTTCATTCTTGATGACAGTTTTTACATTTATTTTCCAAGCAGTACCAGGATGCCTTTATCATCTCTAAGTTTCACACCATGTCAGACCAGTGCATAAAAATTAAAGGCCTATTAATTTTTACGAAACCCAGAACTCACCAATTTCTCCTTCAACTCCAGGCTTAGGAATAATGATAGAGGTTCGGGTTTCTGTTTCTATTTTCTTCTTTGTTTCTCCTTTTTTGCCTATTATATATCTATATGAGCATACAGTGGAAAAACAGAAAAGGGAATCAGTGATATATATTTTTAAAAGAAATGATTAAGTAGTTCCAAACATTAACAGCTTAAACATCCTACCCATTTTGGAATCCTAAATGCTAATACAAGCACCAGTTTCCTGGTGATCGAGGCATAGGACAGTCCCCACGATGTGAGGCTATGGCAACTAATTTATCCCAAATTTCCCCTTAGTAGTTGTCAAAAGCTAATTGTAAAATCAATAATAAAGACTGAGAACATCTGAGTTTCCCCTCTGTTGTTCTAGCCAGTGGCTGCATGATTAGCAATTCTGAATATGCACACACAGACTTACTTGTATAGTGGGCTGGGAATGTCCACAGCACATTGGTACCCTCTTTGTGTCTCTTCCACTACAAAGGCATCACAGGGTTCATCTGCACAATCCTCAGGACCTGCAAGGTATGGAGTGATTAGAAACTATTCATCTAAAGCAGGCATCCCCAAACTCGGCCCTCCAGATGTTTTGGGACTACAATTCCCATCATCCCTGACCACTGGTCCTGTTAGCTAGGGATGATGGCAGATGTAGTCCCAAAACATCTGGAGGGCCAAGTTTGGGGATGCCTGATCTAAAGGGTAAATAACAAACAGACTTCTGTTTGCAAAATGTGACTTTACCACCAACCTGCAGTGCCTCACAAACCCAAGGTTTTGTGATCCTCTAGATCTGGGGGGCTATGAGCGGACTGGCAGGAGGAGGAAAGAAAGTTAAATCCAATTACACAAGCAGAAGTCCACTCACACTACAATAGCTTCCACCCATTATGCTAACTTTTAAGTCTTCCTGACATCGTCAGAAAGCAGCTGTTGCGGTCAACTGGAAGGCTTTCTTTCTTTCTTTCTTTCTTTCTTTCTTATTTTATACTCTCATTGAAAATAATCTACAGAATAGCCCTGTGGAAATCTATTTTTCTCCGAGATGTAGGAGAAAATTTTCTCCTAGATGTTGAATTTTTGGCCTCATACAAATGCTTATTTAAGAAAACACTGAACAGCAGTGGATACAGATGCAGGACCCAAAAGCTGAAAATTGAGGCAAAGTGATATTGACTTCTACTCTCAACAGCAGTGACTGTAATATGTTGGAAAATGGGATATTTTTAGCTCAGTAAGAAAACACTGAAACTATTTTTCAGCTAACCAGAAATATAATTTCAAAACATGTCACAAACCTCTGTGTTATCCCACTCTCTCCATCATTGGATTTGTTAAGGTGGAATAAAATTTCATTGTATGAAGCAACATTTTAAAGAGCCTTAAATTTAATTTACAGTACGTTACTGATTTGATAAACACTGTGGTTTGTAAAAGAAAGAACTATAGCTAAGGCTAAGTAACTGCGAGTAATTTGCTGAAAGGGTGTTTAAGATGCAGGGCACTGGAAAAAATGAAGCAAATATATTATAAACTGATTGTTTATAACAAACCAAAATATACAGCCTGAAATGTGTGTCTGTGCATGTGCAGTGTTGCATACACATGCACAGTGACATTTGCATACTCATAGTGCAATACACGCACATAGACATTTCACATGCATGTACACTCTGCTTCCTGCTACTTAACCAATTGCTTATCTATAAGTGGACCTTTCCTCTCACTCCATAACTGATAAATTTACTCAGAAGTCTTCTGTGAAGTACCTTGTTGGAAGCTTTCTGAAAGTCCAACAACACTATGTCAAATGGATCACACCAATCTATATGCTTGTTGACACTCTCAAAGGTAAGATTTATGTCTCTGTTCAGCAAGGCTTATTATTCTATACAGTATGCCATTATTTTTTCTTTGACAATACTTGCCACCAGTGGTTTGTAATTTTTAGGATCCCCCTCCCCTGCCAGATTCCTTTTAAAAAAAATGGTGTTACATTGGCTGCTTTCCAGATCTCAGGTGTGGAGGCAGGTCTAAGGGATAGAAGATCTACAACTTCACCGTGTTAGAAGATCTACAACTTTACATTTGAGTTCCTTGAGAACTCTCAGGTGAATGCCATCCAGACCCAGCAATTTGTCACTTTTTATTTTTTCTATTAGGCCTGGAATTTAATCTCGTTACCACTACCTGCCTCAGACAGTCCTTGTGCTAAGGGTTATCCTCTAAAGAACACAACATGAAACACAAGGAAAAGGGATTGGGAAGCAAGATGCAAAAAGTATGATAGCAGCTGGTTCAGTTGCCTAGGTGCATGGGAATATATCCATTCTGGATCCAAGTGTACACATTATAAGGATCAGGAGTGCACTTCTGACCTAGCATGATATTTACCACCCTGTTCCCCTTTTCTTTTTCCCTTTCTGCTGTTTCTCTTCTCCTTATGCTTTCTGCTCATGAATTCATGCCTAAGCTTCTTATTCTGCCCACCCACCCTTCAGGGGTGGATGGCTCCTCAGAAGCCCATCTGGTGCTTCCCTTAAAGTGACTACAACAGTAGTTTCAAATGCAAGCAAACTTCGGCACAAAACAAGTGTTGCCTCTTGACAATAGAGCTTTAACTCCCACTCCATAACAGAATGTGAAATATTTAGCAATTCAACACAACTTACTAATGTTGGCATTTTTCAGCAGTGTGCTGAATTCCACTCCAAACTGTGAGTTAAGACTGTGATATCAATGGTGACAATTGCCTTTTTGTAAAAGTCTGACTAATTGCATACACTTCCAGAAAAGCAGAGGCAAGCTCTTGCTTTCAAAGTTAAAGGAACAAATAATCACAGGCATAGAGAGTTCTGTGTTTCCTATGAATAAAATGGAGTAGCAAGAGATTAAGTCCCCTTGTGCCAAGACATATCAATTGTCCCCCAGGCCTAGTATGGCCAGCTCCACACATGGGGAATCTGTGGCCCTCAAAACTGTTGGATTACAACTCCAATCATTCCATGGTGGCTGGGGCTGATGGGAGTCCAACAACATCTGGCGCCCCATAGATTCCCCATCCCTAGTCTGCATTGAGTTCTGCAGCAAGTCACAGGCAGCCCTGCTATCCAGCTCTGTTAACTGGAGATACTATGATCTGAAAATATAACCATAAATATGCAAAGCCTATATATTATTCCTGAGCTACAGTCCCCATATAATTGTATTCCTGATACTTACCCTCACATCTCTACATTACTCTAAGTATAATATTGTCCTTTAATCCATATATTTCAATACATTCTCTCACCGGTATTAAACAAATAGGTTGAGAATTTTGAGACCCACTCTCTGTCATCTTGAGTGTCTGTTTCTTTATTGTACTGAGTCCATACAGACAGCATGGGTGTTGGCATTTTCTTGAGAATCATGGTCCATTTCAATACTTCTGTCCAAGTCCTAATGCCAAGATCAGTTTAATATCATAGTCTCATGAAATGGAACTCTGTGGATTCTTATCATACCTGCATAGAAATCTTCCTCTTCATGCTGGTGGGGCTGTTCTCGATTATGATTTTTCCTGTAAACACGTCCTCCAATTCTTATCAGTGGTGGCCGCAGAACTTCCATTGTGCTTTCCTTTTGCTGAAAGACTAAGTGGAATTCAACAGGACTTACTTCTGAGTGGATGTACACTAGTTGTTGTTTTGTTGTTGTTTAGTCATTTAGTCGTGTCCGACTCTTCGTGACCCCATGGACCAGATCACGCCAGGCACTCCTGTCTTCCACTGCCTCCCACATGTATACTAGTACAACAGCGCAATTCTATACATGTTTACTTGGGAGTGAATCCAACTGTGTCCAATGGGACTTACTTCCATGTTAACATGGTTAGGACTGCAGCCTTTACTATGTTATCTAAACAGAACCTCCCATTAAACTGGCAGACTGGCAGATGCTGAAATAATAATAATAATAATAATAATAATAATAATAATAATAATAATAATTTATTATTTGTACCCTGCCCATCTGGCTGGGTTTCCCCAGCCACTCTGGGTGGCTTCCACCAAACATTAAAATATATTTAAAATATCACAGTTTAAAAACTTCCCTAAACAGGGCTTTTTGTCCATATGTTATAAGTGCTTGTGCAAGTGGGTGGCTTTTTTCTTGCAAATGGGTTAATGCCTCAAATACTAGTTTGTTTGTTTGTTTAACCTGCATCTCAATGCTAAACAACTCAGTGCTAAACAACGAACTTTTTTTTAAGATGGCATCAAATAATATGTCCGTATTTCCCTCCCCTTTAATTTAATTTCATAAACTTCTGGGGGGCTGCGGCCTGCCTTCGAGGCTTCAGCGCTCTCCCTGGTCCTTCTCCCGTTGTCATGGCACCCAACGGCCAGAGGGAGGAGGAGGAGGAGGAGGCCCCCGCCTCCGCAAGCGGCGCTATACGTATTCAGGGCGTGCTCGTGCCCGCGAGCCTCCCAGGCGCGCTCACGTCTTACTCGCCGACGTCATCCCGGTACGGCTCTCGTAAGTGAAGTTGAGGGCGGCTGAGGGTAAGCGAGGTAAGGACGAGATAAGGAGGGGAGACTCTGCCGTGTTACTTACCGGGGGTGCCGTGGGGCACACTAAAGCGGCCGTGGCTGGTCACCGGGAGGCCAACGGGCGAGTAACAAAAGGCCGCGGTTGTTCGGCCTGGTATCACCTCCTATTGGCAGGGTGGCTTCGCGCATGCGTCTTTCGATTCGGTTGCCTGCCACGGCGCAAGCGCAGTGGGCATTTGAAAGTCATAAGTCGGCGGGATGTAACGCCGCGGTGAGTTCCGCGGTTCTCACGTTGCTTTCTGGACAGGCTGCCGCCCTTGTTTTCCGTGCATGTTTACTTGGGGAAACGGTCCTCCGAGCTTAGTGGGCCTTGGTCGCGTCGCACTTAAGAGCACGCCCCATTGGACACAGCGAGGGTTCCCTTCTGAGTAGGCCCGCATAGGATCCTGCTGCTCGAATTAAGAGGGGAAATGTTTGGTTGCCAGATCTGCGGGGCAGGCAGACGTTTTACAGGCGTGTATAAAAAGTTGGGCTAATTTTACCGTTCTTGAAGTCGGTGCACAGGACCAAGTTTGTAGATCTTCGGAAAATAAAGGAAAAAGGCTGCTTAAAGCACATAGCTGGCCGTGGTTCCATCACCTCCCTCTCCTCACCTTCCAGCATTTTGTATTCAAATAGAAAATATATGAGTGGCTTACAGTTGACACTTGCAGTGACCCAGAATATAGTAAATAAAATGTCTGTCCTGCTTTATTGCCCTCATGATAGGAGGTAATTATCATCGCAAAGAACAGCGACAAGTCACAAGGCAACTGGGAAGCTAGCCCAACTGAGAGTAAAAAGAATTCACTGGGGCTGGGATCAGTCAGCCAGGCAAACCAAAAGATGTACATAGATATTGATTTATTCTTGCAGTAGTTCTGTGAAGGTCACATTCTATACATAGCAGACAGTTCAATTAACGAACTAGCTAAACAGAATGTCTGTGCGCTTGTATCTGTCATGTCAAGAAGTGAACCCCTGCTTGTCCATATGTTATAAGTGCTTGTGCAAGTGGGTGGCTTTTTTCTTGCAAACCAGCCGAGATACCACTGCAGCCTAAAGGTAGCCACATGACTGTCTTTTGGTAGCTTATCATGTCTACGTGGGCACCTGGAAACTGTTTCAGTGCATGTGTGTCAGTGCATGGTTGAAAAGAAAACCCTCTAGATGGTACTCAAAAATGTAGAGCGCTTTTAATAAGATGATGAATTCCCCAGTGAGTTTCAGTGGAAGTCATTCTTGAAGGTACAAGAATTCAGTTGGGTGGGTTACTCCAATAGTACAGCACCTCTTCCACTTGCTGACTTTGTCGTCTCAATATGGCACTTGTCATCATGGGCATAGCCAGCCCAGGATTTATGTTGGGGGGCAGGCTTTATATTAGAGCACAGAACCTCAGTTAGTTAAGTATTTTTATTGATTTACTGTACTTGATTTCAGGGGGGCAGCTGCTCCCCCCTTAGCAACACCCATGCATGTAATCAGGTGACAAGGAAAGTGTGTTCAGAAAAGTTCTATTCAGCTGAATGCATGGGGGCGCAAACTCAACCCATCCACCCGTCTGCATTAGCTCCCACCCCTGCCACTGAATGCATGTTGAGCTGAATGCAGCCTCCTTGTGATCATAACTTGTGTTATCAGAATTCATGATTGTGGAGAGGTTTTTAAGTACGGTATGTTACGTTGAATATGCTTAGGATCTCCCTTCAGACTTTTGTGCTGAATGTGGCATGGTTGGGAGTGGAGAGTGTGGGGCTGGTACATGCAGGTGTGTTGGGGGTGGCCTAGTGACTTCTACATACAGTCGTACCTAGTGTTGCGAATGCTGCATGTTGCGTTCGTCACGGAATACGAACGTGCCGAACCCGGAAGTACCGGAACAGGTTACTTCCAGGTGGCGGTTCACGCATGCGCAGATGCATCAAATGATGTCATGTGCAGAAGTGCCGAATCACGTCGCGCACATGCGCAGACACAGCGCTTCAAGTTGCGGACTGCTCATGATGCGAATGGGGCTCCGGAACAGATCCCGTTCGCATCCAGAGGTACCACTGTATTTTGTACAGCTGGACACCTAAACAGAGCTAAAGTGATTCTTGTTTCACTATCTGAAAACTTCTTTCCCCACGATAGCCACTAACGTTGAGTTAAAAGTTCTCTGCAAAATGTCTTGCAGTTCCATGTCAGGACACAATTTAAAGATACAGATTTCGTTCTGCCTAACTTTCACCCTTCTTGCCTCTTTTAGATGGTACCCTCCCTCATTATTTCATTAAACTGACCTGATTTGCACATCATTTTGTGCCAAACTATGGCTTAGAGGAAACAGGTGTATGGGCTCTTGGAAAGCCATTTTGCTCACATCCAGACTGGGGCTCATGTTTAAGCTCTCTTGTCATGAACCACAAGCTGTAACCGAAGATCAGGGATGAGCAGCGTGGCTGTAGGGTCCTCTCCCTGAGCCCACAAACCTGTGTGGTCCCACTAGGCCATAGTTTAATAACATGCAAGCCAATCCATTGTTGATCTCTTCCAGTGGTTTTGAGCCCTTGGCCACAAAGTAAGGGAAAAGTGTGTTGTGGGGCTGGTGTGGGAGAAACAATTTATTTTTTAACAATAGGATGCAGAAATTGGTTAGGTTTGTGTCTTTAAATCTGTTCTTTAAACCTGCCAACACCTACGGGTAGCTCAAAATTTGTGAGGCAATTAGCTACCTACATCCACTAACAGAAAGTAGTTACTACACATTGGAATGAACCAACATAGTAATAGGTCTTGTTCACTGGCCTACATCTACGTAGCATGATGAGTGGTCCTCTCCTAATTGTTTTGTGTTTTTTATGTCCTCTCCCAATTGTGACCCCACAAAGGTGCCCGTATATCTATGCCTGGCTCAGTGATATGGGGAAACACTGATGGCCGGCCCTACTAGCTTCAGACATGTTATGCCATCTCTGGTGGACACTGAAGCCCCCGTTGAGGCTATGAGGAGGTTTGTTCAAAGACTGAAGAGGTACAGTATGAAGGTAGCTGGTAGTCCTGAGAACTTTAGCAACATATTTGTGGGGACACACCCCTCCAACTAGTCCTATGTTGGTTCTGTTTCTGGGAAATGCCTCATGTTACAGCCGTTTATTTCATATCTCATATAGGCAATGGGATATCACTCAAAGCACCAAACTAGATGTGACATTTTTCATGTTTTTAGCCCTTACATGGCTGGTTGGTTTTAAAAAAAATAGTCAATGTGAGGAAGAGCTAGATGGGTGTGTGGCCGCTGTCGCATGCTGACAGCTTCTAGGAGCCACAGATGAGAGCTGAGTGCAGAGTGGGGACCAAAGGAGGACATACTGCCCCAGCAGGAGCACAGTGTGCCCCCCACCAGACGTACTCCTCCCCTAACACCCCATACAACCCCCACAAGGCTAAAGGCATGTATAATGTCACATCTATTTTTAACCTATTGATTCTTTTGCATTTGTTCCAGTTCTAATGTCTCTCTGCTGTAGATTACTTGATTTCCTTCTGACCATGTTTGCTTGAAGGGCAGAGAGCAACAGCAAGAGTCTTCTAGTGGCTTAGGTGAGACAGCAAGTCTGACTGGGGCGTTTTCATAGGTTGTGAAGTGCCGCATGATTCACTTGGATGCACTTGTGGCTTCCTGGTTGTTTTCTCTGCAGTTCCTTCGTTTGCTCAGAGTGTGGCAGTGGCGCCCATGGACTGAGTTTCCACCCCAAGTTCAGGACTTGCTGTGCATGCCTTCATTACACTATTATATTACATATCCTCTTGTATTTTGTGGGATTTCTCTGACCACAAATTGCATGAAGCCACATGTTGCCTTACAGGGGTAAGGAGATTAACAGTACAATTCTGTGCATCATTAATTGGAAGTAAGTCCTGCTGATTTAAATGGGAATTGCTTTCTAGCAGATGTGCATAGGTTAGCATGGTTTGTGCAGCAATACATTCGTTAGTCTTTAAGGTGCTGCAAACACCTTGAGGTGTGTGGGTTTTTTTTTCTTTTGTCACAACAGACTAACACTACATCGCTACTCTTTTTGAACTTGCTTTCATAAAGACTCCCAAAAGTGTCTTTTATGAATATTCAGTAGCTGTGATTCTAACCGGAACTTAATTGATGCAAGCACATTTCAGGTTATTAACCTGTGTCTGTGGCCATATGGGATAGAAAGAGGTATGGGGTATGGGTTTGCATAGCAGCAGAGGAATACTTGAAATGCCCAGGACCTTTCAGAGAGAGAGAGCATACATTTACAGTCCAAAGGATAGCTACTTGAATCTTCATGCTTACTACTTAGAGAGATTCTAGTTTTACTAGATTTTTTTCCTTTGTCTATTTCAAAATCAGTGAACCGGTTTTCCCAATATTTTCTATCCTGTTGCAGAGGAGACACTGAAGTCTTTTAAAAAGAAAGCTAGAATACCCCTGTCTGGGTTATAGGCCATCCAGTGACTCCTGTGTACCTCAGAATTGATAGCTTTGTTGGCTTATACTAGCTAGGACAACATAGGGAAATACAAGCTCACAAAAAGCCATCCTTGATTGGATTAATTTACTGCTCCCACTGTGGCCAGCTTTTGGAAGATGTATTTCCTCCAGCAAATGCTTGGGTACCATGCTGAGCCATTGATCAGGTAGCCATTGGAGTATGGTGATTTACAAATGTGAAATGGGCTGCATGGCTCATAAAAGAGGAAGGAAGATGCTGTACATAATTGTGGTAGATCTGGAATGGATAATAAAAACAGTAGGTATTCAGTGACTAAACAGACAGCAATTGCTTTAACTGTGTTGTGTGTGTTGTAGGGTTTGTTTGTTTTTAATTATCTACATTAACAGCTTAAAAGAGCATTTTCTTTAGGTTGTGGGAGTAGTTAATACTGTAAGATAGCTGGCTCCACAAAACAACCTAAAGGTTTTGTATCTTACTTTTAAAAGATTTTATATAACAATAAGGACTTCAACTGGGGAAGGTAATTGAAACAGCTTTAAGACCTGTCCTCTCCAGCCCATGTTAATACAGGAAATGTGAAGAGGTGGCATTGTAGATCTAATAGTGTTTTTGTTAGGGGGAGGGGTCTGAAAAAATGTTTCATTTATTCACGAGCAATGCTTAGATTGGGTTTTACACTTACTGTATTTCTAAGCTATATGAAGAGCTTGTGTTGACTAGGCTTTCCCCATTATAAGTAAAAATGGCTCTTTTCTGGTTTTCCTTTTGCATATTCTAATAACATTCATTCTGGAGGTGAGATTGTGTCCATCTGTCCTTGAACAGGTGGCTGACCCAAAAGGAAAGAAGCAGTGGGAGAAGTCCACTGCATGGCATTTAACTTGTCATATCCAGTTCCTCTTCCTGCTATCTGATTCCACAAGGTGTTTGGTAACCAATTCAGAACATTACCCATCTTTGTTAGCCTCTGATAGTGGAAAAGAATCCTGTGGCATCTTAGGGCCAATTCTTTTGTTACTTTCTGCACTTGAGAACTGGTATCTGGAATGCAAAATAAATGTGTATGGCATCTCTAAAAAATGGCACCCATCTATATAATGCACAGCTTTTTGCCTGCAAAACACACCCAAGCGGCAGCTGGAAAAGCTGTGAGCACTTGGCTCAGGTGTGTTTTGCATGTTAAAGCTCATTATTTGTGATCTTTTATAATGATTTCAATCTGTTCTTGATCACAATACCAAGTTCCTGTCTAGGAACACCTAATATTCTAACAGTGAAGTTAAGAGCATGTGAACCTAATGCGTCCTGGACCCCTGGAAGATTCATGGAAACTTCTCTGGGCTTTGTAAACTGCTTTGAGGTTTTTTTCCTACATTCGAGCAGTGTATGCGTTTTATTAAGTAAATAAATGCAAATAATATAATGAAATGTATGAAATTGACCTTGGCCTTTGAGGTGCCACAAAACTCCAAAGTTTGAGTTTTTGCATTCTGGCTGCCACCCAGTGGTGAAAGTTTGAATTGCGTTTTGTTTCTAAGAGCAAGCATGTTGCGAGCAAATGGAGCAGTATACATATGTATTGTGGCAAAAGGTGAAGAATAGTCAAGACTTGAAAGTTGGGGATGTTGCCATGGCTGCTTGTGGTCCAAATATTCTTATGCATTCCTGAGAACGAGCATCTGTAGCGTTTTTTGTTTGTCCTGAAGATGCAGATTCAAGTTTTATATATTCATCTTCTACCTCTTAATTCCTAATGGGTTTAAAGAAACCTGGGTCCCACGGTTAAACTGTTTGATTTCTGTAGACTCTCTCTTTTTTTTAGAAAAAGAAAAGCAGAATACCCAGCTGGATATTTTTCTACTTGACAGTGTTTGTAACTTAGACAAATCTACAGTGGAACCTCAGGTTGCAGACGTAATCCGTGACGGAGGCATGTCCGCAACCCTCAGCGTTTGCATCCTGAAGCTCTGCCTCTGCGCAGGTGCGATTTGGCACTTCTGCACATGCACAAAGTGCGATTTAGCGCTTCTGCGCAGGCGCGAGCGGTGAAACCTGAAAGTAACCCGTTCCGGTACTTCCGGGTTTGCTGCGGTCTGCAACCCGAAAACACGTAATGTGAAGCATCCGTAGCATGAGGTAGGACTGTATTTTGATTTTCAAAATTCTGCAGCAATCCCATTTACACACACACACACACACACACCACGTATAATTGAGCCCTTTTCTCCTTGCCAGCCTTTGGTTAATTGTACATAGTGCCAAGCACACTGCAACATGCCCAGCATTTTCTTTGATGGCAGGCTTGCCCACATTTTCTGTCGAGAGGTCCAGCAGTTGCACTTCTGCCTGGAGCCATACTATGTGGGTTACTCAGAGTTGCTGGGTGGAGGTGGGTGGTGTGGAACATGCAGTCGCATTTTGCTCTGAATGCCTGACTTGATGAGAACTGTCTGGGTTTTAAAGCCCTGCAGCACTTCATTAAAACTATTTCTTTGAATGAACGGTGCTTTAACCCAGGTGTCAGCAAACTTTTTCAGCCATGGGCCAGTCCACTGTCCCTCAGACCTTGTGGGGGGGGGCGGACTATATTTGGGGGGGGGGGAATGAACGATTTCCTATGCCCCACAAATAACCCAGAGATGCATTTTAAATAAAAGGACACATTCTACTTGTGTAAAAACACGCTGATTCACGGACCGTCCACGGGCCGGATTGAGAAGGCGATTGGACCGCACCCGGCCCCTGGGCCTTAGTTTGAGGACCCCTTCTTTAACCTGTTCTCAGTGTCTCATCCTTGGGATGTTAGGCCACAGTCTGCACTGGAGAAAATAATCATTTCTGTCAGCATGGTGTCCCATCAGATTGGAAGGAACTTGCATCACTACCTAAGCTACATGGAATCTGGCTATTAGGGACATAACTTTGGTTAAAACCTTTCCTGGTACAAAGGTCTCTGTGGTGTCTGAAATTGTGTGAATTCATGCAGCTGATATGTAAACTGCCATGCCTCTCTGTTATCGTTTATATTTAACAATCGGCATTAGCTGTGTTGAGTGTAATGAGTATAAATTAAGCTTTCAGCAGGTTAATCCTTTTCAAATCATACTGCTGTCTTAGCTCAGACTTTGTGCTGGGTCACAGAAGATGTGTAGCACAGCCTCCAGCTTTGATCTATTGAGTTATGTAAACTAGCTAAATTGTGGGAGGCGGATTTACACTGTGCTCCCTTTGAATCTTGATATGTTTCAATAGTATGGTCTGGTGGGGGAATTAAAAAGTTGCCAATTCTAGCTCAAAGGCACACAGCTATATTGTGATTGTGTGATCTGTTTTCACAGCTTGCAATCCTAAATACACAGACTTAGAAGCAGGCCCCATCGATAATAATAGAGATTACTATGTTTAAGAAGAAATTAAAAATTAAAAAATAGTCCAGTAGCACCTTAGACACCAACTAAGTTTGTTCTGGGTATAAGCTTTTATGTGCATGCACACTTCTTCAGATATGCTTAAGAAGATTTGTTTTAGGTTAGGATGGCAGTCTCTGAAATTTGTTTTTCTGTCACTGTTCTCATAATCACAGGCACCTAGATTTTGTGGGTTTGCTTGGAAGCAGGTTTGCAATTTAATTTGAGACATGGGTCTGGAATAAATACGTTGACCTTCCTTCCAGGCTAGGAAGCAGGGCTAAACCTTTTGACCAGAACCTGGTACAGTTGTACCTCGGGTTACATACTTAATTGGTTCTGGGTCGCTGTACGTAACCCAAACGTGTTTTGCGCAGGCGCAAAGTGCGCAGAGCGTGCACACGGCGGGTTACACTTCCGGGTTATGGGAGTATGTAACCCGAAAAGTACGTAACCCGAAGCGTACGTAACCCGAAGTACGACTGTACTAGCCTGGCCACTTGAGTTACACTCTTCCCTTGCTAAAACAAACAGAACATTACCTCAAGCCAAGTCCCCCATTAATTTGAATATATTCCCCAATTATCAATGTGTGAACAAAATGCTGTTTCCCCCCAGTTAACTCAGCAGTGTGCTGCTACATTCCCTCCACTGATAGCCGCACATAATGTAAACAGCAGCACAAGAGGAAAGCAATCAAGATGGTACATATACTTGAAGCACTTGGTTTTCATCTCTTCCTTTCTCTTGCCTTTAGGTTCAGACTGAGCAAAATGGCTGCCTCTTCGTCATCGTCTTCGGCTGGTGGAGTTAGCGGAAGTTCCATAACTGGGTCTGGGTTCAGCGTCTCGGACCTTGCCACACCAAGAAAAGCTCTCTTTACGTACCCCAAAGGAGCTGGCGAAATGTTAGAAGGTAACTGCTCTGCATATCTCCTCCTTTTGCGTCAAGGCAGTAAAAGGGGCACTGCTAAACATCACGTAAATTTTCACCCTTGTGCCTGTGGAGGTAGTAGCGGTAAAACAGTTTTGTGTGTGGCATACGGGCTCTCAACTTACGCTGCTTTCCAGGGAGTGAGCCCCAATGAACCTGGGGGGACTTTACTTCTGAGTAAACCTGCTCAGGATTGCCCTGTGCAGTGTGCATTTTAGTGGACCTTGTGCTACTTTTGTTATCCCTTTGCATCTGTTCAACTTGCACAGTTGGATGGAGTTGTTTGCCCAGTAAGCTATATTGATTCCAGGCACCACACTGCTGATATTGCATTGCTGATCTGATCTATTGGGCTTTGGAATGTCCGTGATGTATGATTTGCACCCTTGTTTCAGGATTCGCTGCAGTTAATTATAGAGTCCGTTTGGATACTTAGGAGCTGCCCGGTATTAGCCAGGAGACTGCTTGTCTCAGAGCCTCTGGGCTCATAAAGGAGAGCATGCAACCACAGCACCTTCTACTCAGTTAATGCTTGACCCATCTTTCTGTCCTGCCTTCTGCATCAAACAGGACTAGTTGTGCTCTGCAGCAGGCAAGATAAGCCAAAGGGGTAAAGTCGGAGGCTGCAGCATCTCCAAGCACTTAAACAGACAAGCAAAGTTTTTAGGTTAGCATCTGGCAATCCTATCAGTAATAGATCTCCAGACATGCTTAAGGACATCATAAGAGCACAGCTGAATCAGGTCAAAGCCCCATTTAATCCAGCCTCCTATTCTTACGGTGGCCAACCGGATATCTTACAGGAAGACTACAAGCAGGACTGGAGTGCATCAGCACTCTCCCCATATGTTCCTATTTTGCCTTGACAGTTCTTGGATTTTTCTCCTCCTCTTGCTTACACTTACCCATCTTCTCCCTGCTTAAACCTTGAGTTCAAGCAGGAAGAAGCAAAAGCATTTCATTCCCCCACCTTTACAGAGTCCCAAGTAGCCCTTAGACTCTTGTAAGGGCACTTTGCCTTTTGACTGAAACGCAGACTTTATTTCAGTGGCTTAGATCTCTTGGCCAGCATGCTATGCTGTCAGTACAGTTGCTCAAGCTTGATGGATGATGGCCTGTTCATTAAGATCTGAGGCAGTAGCTACTACTTAGCAATGCAAATACATACCGGTCAGAATAAAGCTGCCCTGGGTTCTGCTGCCAGAGCAAGATATTGAATTCTAGGTAGCTTTATACTAACCTGTATGACTCTTAATCCGTGAAAGCAATAGATTGCTAGTATATGTAAAGTTTCTGTATAGATTATATTTATTAGGATAGCGTTAGCCATTTCCCCCAACAGCTCAGGACAGTTAACAGTATGACAGCAAGAAAGGATGGATCCTCCTTACATTTACATTTTAGGAGTAGGAATGGAACTGAATTGTACAATTACTCCCATGCATAGCAAGAATGAAGTATATGCTTATTTATCCAATTGCCATATCTGGGTATGGCATGATCTGCTTTTACAAGCTGTCTTCCCTATAACAGGTGGCTCACAAGTCTTACCGATAGCAGGAATAGGATGCACCGTTCAGCTGTGGGACTTGAATTTGATGTGTCCTTAAGGTTTGCAATTGGCGGCAGTTTCCAGACTCACGCATCCTAGGTCTTTTTGCTGAAAGAATGAATATTTTCCCCATAGGCATTTCAAGACTAAAAACTAACATATTGAAACAACACAAGGCATAAGCATGGGGACTTGCTCATCGCCAAAAAAAAAAAAAAAAAAAAAGCTTTGGAAACACTTCTCCATCCAAGAATGGTAGGCATTATTTTTTTAAAAAAAAAAAACAGAAATTAGGATGGAGCTCTTCCTTTATAAGACATGGCAGGATGGGTGGGTATAGTTGCTGTTTCCTTTCTTGAGAGGTAGTTGCATTTCATTTGAGTTTTATATGCAGAGTTTGGTGTGGGGAGGGAAGAGCATTGTACAGTGGTACCTCGGGTTACGTATGCTTCAGGTTACATACACTTCAGGTTACATACTCCGCTAACCCAGAAATAACGCTTTAGGTTAAGAACTTTGCTTCAAGATAAGAACAGAAATAGTGCTCTGGTGGCGCAGCGGCAGCGGGAGGTCCCATTAGCTAAAGTGGTGCTTCAGGTTAAGAACAGTTTCAGGTTAAGAACAGACCTCCGGAAGAAGAAGAAGAAGAAGAAGAAGAAGAAGAAGAAGAAGAAGAAGAAGAAGAAGAGGAGGAGGAGGAGTTTGGATTTGATACCCTGTTTTTCACTACCCGAAGGAGTCTCAAAGCGGCTAACATTCTCCTTTCCCTTCCTCCCCCACAACAAACACTCTGTGAGGTGAGTGGGGCTGAGAGACTTCAGAGAAGTGTGACTAGCCCATGGTCACCCAGCAGCTGCATGTGGGGGAGTGGAGATGGCAACCCGGTTCCCCAGATTACGAGTCTACCACTCTTAACCACTACACCACACTGGCTCTCATTCGTTCTCCGGAACAAATTAAGTACATAACCAGAGGTATCACTGTACTCTGTAGATCATGCCATCACTTTGCATGAATACTTGCCATGTTGCACTAATTATATACTGTGTCACAGCCCTAATTAATATGTATACATATTAGCATCTGTATGCCAAACTGTTGGATTAATTAAGATTAAATGCTTGTCCTCAAGCTTAATGAGCCCCTAGAACCAATTAAAATATTGAAGTATTTTTGTGTTACTGGGCATGTGCCTGGGAGAGAATGTCTAGTGAGGCTTTTTTCTCCACGAAAGAAGAAATAAGACTCCTTGGCCACTTCATATATTTAAGAGAAGTAAAAAAAAAATCACTTGCTACACTGAAAGTCACCCATTATCCTTCCCCCCACTTTGTTGCAAATAGTACTGGGAAAGTGTGTGTGTGGGGGGGTGATAGTTGGTGAGACTTAAGACTAAATGGATTGTATGGCTCCACCACAATTAGGAACACTCAATATCTCCAAAGCAATTGCCTCCACCACCCGCTTCCTTGTCTCATGACTACAGCAGTAAAAGATTATCGTAGCTGGAGGAAAGATTTCTAATAATTTAATAATGTTTTTCTGATAACATAATGATAAATCAGCCTTGCCTAGAATTGCTTACAGGGCTTTCTTATTCAGGTAGGCCAATTCCTTCCATTTGTCAAGTCTGGCAGCCTGTTGGGCAAAGACGTGGAGCTTCTGGCCCTCCAGATGTTGATGGACTACAGTTCTCCTCATCCCTGACCATTGGCTATGCCAGCTGAGGCTGATGGGAGTTGGAGTCCAACAGCATTCGGAGGGCCACAGGTTCCTTACCACGGCCTCATCATGCCCTAAAGCAAGGGTCTCAGATTGTAATATACCTTTCTGAGGGGATACTAGACTAGAAACTGAATTTTGATTCTTCAAAGAGCATACAGTAAGATTGGCTGCAAGTTGGTGAAAAAAAACCCATAGTGTTCTGCATCATATTTCATGAATTTTAATATGCATTTCTAGCCTTGTGATCATTCACTTGCATCAGAGTATCTTAGCATCCCCGCCCCCATCAAAGTTTCGATTTTTGTCTCTCGGTAGTGTTTTCTACCTCTCCATCAGGCATTTGGTTGAAATAATCAACCATTTGCAGACCTACACCTCACACACAGTTTAAAAGGCCATTTATTGTTTAATTATCAAAAGGGCTGGGACAAAAGGAATGCTTCTGCCTGGTGCGTAAAGATATGTAACAAAGGTGCCAGGCAAGCCTCCCTGGGGGAGAACATTCACAAACAGGGAGCCACCACAGAAAAGGACCGTTCTTGTGTTGCCATCCTCCGGACCTCTCGTGGAAGAGGCTAACGAAGAAGGACCTGAGATGATGATCAGATGGGTGGTATAAAATAAAATAAAACCATCACTGGGTCTGGGTCAGTTCATATGGGGAGAGGCAGTCCTTGAGGTATTGTAGTCCTGATCCATTTAAGGCTTTATAGGTCAAAACCAGCACTTTGAAATGGGCCCGGAAACTTAATGGGCAGCCAGTGCAGTTGGGCCAGGATCGGTGTAATATGCTCAAAGCATCTTGCCCTGGCGAGCAACCTGGGCATTGAATTCTGCACCAGCTGAAGTTTCCGAACCTTCTTCAGAGGCAGCCCCACATATAACGCATTGCAGTCATCTAACCTGGCAGCGTTAGCATGCTTATACTATGGAACATAGTAGACGGCCACACCCACTCTGGAGAAATATGCTGCTTGAAAGAGCCTGCAGTGCCTTCCTTGTACGTGAAGGACTCCATGGTTCACAGGTTAGGGAGACAGCAACTGACACCTTCAGTCGCAAGTTCCAGGGCTCCCCCAAGCACCCAAACAGAAGTTATAATCCCCTGGCAATCCAGATATAGCCACCTGCAGCCCACAAAAGATCCAATTTTGTTAGGGATATGGATGGAGAAGGAAGACGCCTCGCTTGAATTCCATGCTTATGGATTCTTAGGAGACTTGAAGTCACTGTTCCACTCATCAGAGTGACAGGGGCATAGACAGCAGGGTCCAGCATGCAGATTGGTGTCCGATGTACACATACCCCAAGACACTTTCCCCCATGTTTAGTTGGATCATTGCTGGCATCTGCTGGTTATTTTTTCAGCAGGCCTCCCTACTGATTTTCTCCGCTCCTTCTTCTTCTTTGGTGATCACTTGTAGCCGAGTAAGATTGTCTTCAATGAACATGGTCTTAACAGTGAGTCTGTAAGTGGCTGTGGAGGCCAATTCTCGATCCACACATCCTTCCACAGTGGGAACATAAGTTTCTGGGTGGGAGTTGATTATGGTGAGGGTTTGCCAAACGTGCCTTCTTCTTAGCACATTTCTCCCTTTTGTCCTGAGTTAGACACCTTGACACCTTTGGTGAAGGCTGTTCTCCAACTGGAGCACTCACAGGCCAGTGTTTCCCTTCCCAATTGTCAATGTTTATACTACATTTTTCTTAGATTTGCCTTGAGAGAGTCTTTAAACCTCTTTTGTTTACCGTCAGCATTACACTTTCCATTTTTAAGTTTGGAATAGAGTAGTTGCTTTGGAAATCGATAATCAGGCATCCGCACAACATGACCAGTCCAACAAAGTTGATGTTGAAGAATCATTGCTTTGACACTGGTGATCTTTGCTTCTTCCAGTACACTGGCATTAGTTTGCCTGTCATCCCAGGTGATGGGTAAAAAATTTCGGAGACACCATTGATGGAATCTTTTGAGAAGTTGGGAGATGGCGTTTATAAGTGGTCCATGTTTCACAAGCATACAGTAATGTTGGTAGTACAATAGCTTTGTAAAGAAGCATTTTGGTTTCCCTGCGAATGTCCTGGTCCTCAAACACTCTGCACTTCAGTTGGGAGAAAGTTGCACTTGCAGAGTTCAGGCGATGCTGGATTTCGGCATCAATGTCGGCCCTTGTGGAAAAATAACTGCTCAGGTAGGAGAAGTGATCAACATTTTCCAATGTTACACCATTGAGTTGGATTTGTGGCGCTGCAGAGGGGTTGTTTTGTGCTTGTTGGTGCATCACTTGGGTTTTTGGGATGTTGAGCAATAGGCCAGGCTTTTCGTAAGCTTCTGTGAAGCTACCGGGTATTTAGGATGATTTGGAGGTCAGCCTCTGAGTGTGCACACACCACGTTGTCATCAGCATATTGAAGCTCTATGACGGAAGTTATAGTAACTGTACTCTTCGCTTTCAGCCGACTCAGGTTAAAGAGCTTTCATCTGTTCAATATATGATTTTTACCCCAGTTAAGAGTTTCCCTTTGACAATGTGTAGGATCATGGCCACCTCATGAGAAGAGAAGACTCCCTAGAAAAGACCCTGATGTTGGGAAAGATGGAGGGCACAAGGAGAAGGGGACGACAGAGGATGAGATGGTTGGACAGTGTTCTCGAAGCGACTAGCATGAGTTTGGCAAAACTGTGGGAGGCAGTGAAAGATAGGCATGCCTGGCGTGCTCTGGTCCATGGGGTCACGAAGAGTTGGACACAACTGAACAACAACAACAGGATCATGGCAATGAAAATAATAAATAGAGTTGGGGCAATAACATAACCCTGTTTAATACCTGATCCCACTGAATGGTTCACTTTGAGAACCATGGTTACCTGTGATTGTTGCTGTCATATTATCATGGAGGAGCTGAAGGATGTTCACAAATTTATCTGGGCAGCCAATTTTCAGAAAGACAGTCCAAAGGGCATTACGATTTAGTGTTGAAGGCCTTAGGTCAATAAATGCCATATACAGGGGGTTGGTTTTGTTCTTTGTATTTTTCTTGAAGCTGTCAAGGAGTGAAAATTTTGTCCACTGCCCCCCTAGAAGGTCGAAAACCATTTTGAGATTGAGGAAGGGTAGCCTCAGATATAGTTAGGATACGGTTTACTAAGATCCTTGCTAATAAAGAGATGCCTCGATAGTTTCCGCAGTCTGTTCTATTACCTTTTTTAAAAAGGTTGATCATTTTGGCTCCACCACATAGCAACAACACTGCTTGGTTTATTATCACACCATTGTTATCTAGGGGTGGGAGAGACAGGAGAGCACTGAGTTTTGGGGGCTCCACCTCCTTGATCAGTGGTCCAGTGGAATACTTAAGGAAGCTTGCCTGGCCTCTAGTACAGTATCATTTTGGTACCAGGAAAACACCTTTCAGATCTTCCAAATGAGCCATCTGCTCATTTCGATTTTATTGTTGTTGCTTTTATTGCATACATTTTCATTGCTTTTGTTACATATAATTTTCCCCTCTCTTTTGTTTTGCTCTTTTATAGCTGCCCTGGGAAGGTTTCTTTGAAAGGTGGGGCATAAATAGCTTTAAATAATGGATAGAAGCTGCAGCTAGGTGCTCATTAGGAGTTGTTGAGTGAGTAGTTTAAAGAGGGTGTTGGCCACAGAGGTACTGTTCGATTTTTTTTGCAGGCACCATCTTTCCCATTCGTAGGCTTGCTGCTGATAGCACTGTTTTGAGGTTCACCAGTTTCGGGAGAACATGCACTTATGGAGATAATATTCACCCCATGCAGGAAGTTGCATCAGAATTATCTCTCTGGTTACTGTGCGTTCTGCTTGATGTGCCCCGGATCTGATCCTGTGAGGAAGAATGCATTGTATTGGCTAGCAGTACCAATGGGACATGGGTGGCGCTGTGGGTTAAACCACAGAGCCTAGGGCTTGCTGATCAGAAGGTCGGTGGTTCGAATCCCCGCAACAGGGTGAGCTCCCGTTGTTCAGTCCCTGCTCCTGCCAACCTAGCAGTTCAAAAGCATGTCAAAGTGCAAGTAGATAAATAGGTACCACTCCGGCGGGAAGGTAAACAGCATTTCCGTGCGCTTCTCTGGTTTGCCAGAAGTGGCTTAGTCATGCTGGCCACATGACCCGGAAGCTGTATGCCGGCTCCCTCGGCCAATAAAGCGAGATGAGCGCTGCAACCCCAGAGTCGTCCACGACTAGACCTAATGGTCAGGGGTCCCTTTACCTTTACCAGTGAGCGAAGTACTCGCTGTTTATCAGTGACCGTGTTTGTGCTTCTCATACGCTTCCTCAATGTGTGGTGTAAGCTTGTGGGAGGCAGAACCTGCAGCAGGGTAGTCGGGGAAAAGAGAGCAGGGCTCCTGCACCTTTAGTAATTACACAAAGGAGGACGTTTTCAGCTTGGCTACACCAGCTGCAATTCTCTCTTCTATGCAGTATTAAATATTAAAGATGCAGGGCCCTGGTTATCTTTTTTCACCTGGCCACCCTACTCCCCTTTGTTTCTGGAAACCACTGGGAGAACTGCTGTTTCGGATGCACAAGCTGAAAGCACTCCTTTAGAAAAGCTACCCAGTTCTTTGGACCCTGACTCTAAACCACTTCAGAAGTTTATAGGCTCCAACACATAAACATCATTTGTCCGCCTTTGTCAGTGATGTACCTCTGAGCCGTGGTGGGTGCACATTGGATCAAACGTCTCACGTCTCCTTCAAGTTAGTATATATGTCCAGTTTTAAAATAATAAATTTTACTTCTTTGAAAAGTATAATTTTCTATTCAGTGCTGGCTGGAGGATTACACATTGCGGCCGCTAGACATTATGTGGAAAATTCCACATTGTTTCCTATCTGGAGAAATCTAGCTTTTAAGAGAGTTTCAGTACAGATCATTCGGCACAAACATAAATGCCATAGATTGCAAAATGGCTTGTAGTATCCAGGAAGTAAGATGTTCAAAGAAGAAAAGGAATCTTAGAAGATCGACTAAAACTGATTCCCCCCCCCCCCCGCCAAGTGGTTCTCTTGGCTTAATGAGTTAAAATGCTTTTTTTGGCCTGGTAACATGTACTGCCTTTGTCAGTTGCACTTAACTGAGACCTTTAAACTTCTCCTATACTGTACAGTGGTATCTTGATCTACGAACAGCCTAGTTCACAAACTATTTGGAACACAAACACTTCAAAACCGGAAGAAGGTGTTCTGGTTGGCGAACTTTTTTTGGAATCAGAATAAGAACACTTTGGTTTAAGAATGGACTTCCGAACGGATTGTGTTCATAAACTGAGGTACCACTGTATTAGAAATGACAGGACAGATAAAAGATAGTGGGTGTGATCCAGCAGAACTTAAGCACTTTCTGGTCCCACAAAAACAATTAGACTTAAAGGTGCTTAACTGTGCTTGGACTGTGCTCAGCAATGACCTAGGTGGCTAATAATACATCACTAAACTTTAATGCCTGTGCAGCTTTACTCAGATGAGTTATAGAAGTACAGTCTGGCAGAAGCAAGATGTTTGCCCTTCAAAGGGCTTTTTGTCCTTTTGGCTGGACTGTGCATTTTGCAGCCTTAAGTGCATCATCTATCTCAGCTCAGACACCGACCATAAAATGGTGTGGCTGAGTTCCTTTGGGCTGTGTGCTGGGGGTCAGCTGTATGTGAGAACATGTCATCACTTAGAACAATCATTTGGATATTTCACTTTCACTTACAATTCTCACACTATGGGGAAGGATGTACCCCACAAAAATACATCTGCAAAATCAAATGTTGGAAGTGCTGCTTTGCTTTGCCTCTCCGAGGTACACAGCATCGTGGAAGGCTGCCCCACGGAACCAGTACAACCCTCCTCTCCTCCACCAGACAACTGTTGTGCATGCGATGTTGTGACCAGGTCCTTTATTCCAAGGCCCTCCCGGACCTCTCCAGGTACCTCCTGCAGTTGGTTGCTTCCCCAGGCCCTCTGCTTATAGTCTTCTTTGAGAAAAGCAGATCCCTTGACACATCCTATTCAGACACATCAGATGGGGCTATGTTGGTAGCATGTTAAATATTAAGCCTTAGAAACTCCTTTGCATGCTTTGCAAGTATTCATGAAACGACAAGGCAAACTCTTCGGGTAATCGTCAGCAGAATAAAGAGATGTATAGGATTCAAAACAGACCTGAAGTTCCTCCAGTTAAAACAACCAGCCCTTGCATGGGTTAGAGTGACTAAGGTAATTAATCCCTGTACTAAATTATTTCTCAGATCCCGCAATTGCAGGGCAGGGGTGAGCCAGGTGTATAAGGCCAATGAATACCCACAGAACCAAGAGCGCAGAAGCGGCTCCTTTGGAAGCAGTCTGCACACACAGTCACTGACCAGTGTTGTCTAAGTGTAAATTTCCTCCAAACCTTGACTACCCTGTTTGAGCAGGTCACCAGTATGAAGCAGTAACTGTACCCCCATCAGTTAATTATTTGGGGGCACACATCCCTGCTTTGTTCTAGTTGTGGGTGCCTCCAAGGAAGAGGGGAGAAAACACAAATGTCTATGGTGAGGCAAAGCAAAGTCCCTGTAAGTGCAGATTGCAGATGCATGTTAATTTCAAAATGTACACTAAAAGTGTACAGTGACTGATTTCAGTTTTAGTTTTCAAAATCGTCCAACTTCATCTGGAACTCTTGCCTAATAGCATGAGACTCTTAATCTCAGGGTTGTGAATTCGAACCTCGTGTGGGGCATGGACTAGGCGACCCTTGCAGTGCCTCCCAACTCTATGATTCTTTGTGTTTAAGATGGGCATGGGGAACCTCCTCTGTCTGGCAAACCTAATCTCACTTGCCCTAGCCCTTCCCAAACACCTGTCCCTTTCCACAATGAAGAAGTCTCTTCCTGAGGAAACTATGTGCAAACTTCACACTTCGGGTAGCTGGAATCTTTCTTCTTCTCTCCAACCATAATTTTTAGTGGTCTGCTTTATAGCCATTTGCTCCGCTAGCTCCATTCTGTCATAACTCTATACTGCCTTCATTGTATATAGAGTGCAGTCATTTCCCCTCCTGCCCCCACCTAAACAAACCATCAAAGGCATGTTTAATACATTTTCCTCCCTTGAAACTCTGTAGTAGAATCTCTGAAGTCTACATGATGGTTGGTCATGGGGAGTCAAAATGGTGGTTCCTCTTTTCTCTTCTGTATGACTGGCAACCCATTCCTAACCCTGTTTGCTGGGATGAGTGGACTTTCTTTCAGAGCAGGAAAGCTGGCGGTCTTGTGCAATTCCAAGTTAGAGGCATCCAGTGCTAACTACTCTCTGAAGATTGTTCCCATAGGGTGGGAGGTGCTAATGCATTCTTTTCAATGAGTGATGTGGCCATGGTACGTCTTAGAGGTTTTGTCCCAGGGATTTGCATAGTGGCCTATTTTTGATGTTGGATTTCCTGTACTTGACAAGTACCCGTGCTCATATTGATTAACATTCTACAATGTGAGCTGCTTTTTCCACTGTTTCCATTCACTGCTAAGATTGCACCTTGAGATGCTTAAACATGTATTGTGCTATCATTTTGCATTGCTCTCAGGTAGGCTCAGGTTGCCATTATGGATGAGTCACCTATAGTCTCCTGAGATTAGCAATTCCTGGGGAGAATGGGCTCCCCCCCCCCTAAAGCCTTAGGTTGAGAATCATCTACAGTTGCTTTTGGGCACTGACATGGTGCTCAGTCTTGTAGCTGCTTTGAAGAGCTATTGAATCTTAACTGAAATCCCACTGTCTTTGTGACACTTCCAGAAAACCAAAGAATTGTTTTCTTTGAAAGTTGAAAGTCCTCATCTCTTTGTATGTTAAGGCAATTGAATTGGAGTTCATCTGCCAAGAAAGAAAGAAAGAAAGAAAGAAAGAAAGAAAGAACGAACAATAGTAACACAGGCTAGTCAAGAACAGGTTTTCTGCACTTCAGTTCCATAGATGTTAGGAGGAGATGTGTGCTTCAGTTGATCTGTTTTTTCAGTCCAGATATCACTTAAGGAGCTAATTCTTCTTTTCTTCACATGGGTAGCCCTTGCTACTGGGAGCATCACCACAGGGTGCCGTGATGGTGAAAAGGGCAAATTATGTGCTAGGGATAGTTGGGAAGGGGATTGAAAATAGACTGGCCAAGGTCATACATAATTCCTTCATATAAAGTTTGGTGTGGCTGCATTTGGAACCATCTCAGAAAGGATATGGTAGAGCTGAGAAAAGGACAGAAAAACAACAACCAAATTTATCAAGGTATTGGGAGCATCCTGATACTAAAAAAAGCTGAAGCATCTGCAAAACACTCTTTAGTCATTTTTCTCCCTAAAGAACTAGAGGGGTGTGATAGAGTTTTACAAAACCTATGAACAGAGAGCAGTCCCTGCCTCCCCCCTCGTAGCTCTAGGTCACCCAAGGAGATGATTGGCATTATTATACTTGGGGCAGACAAAAGCATACTCCTTCACAAAACTTAAAAACTTAACTTGCAGGATTTGCTTCCCTGAGGTGTAGTGATGGCTTGGAAAGGCAAATCTGTGGAGGGTAGATCAGTCAGCAGCTATTTAGCCATGATATATCATAGAATTCTAGAGTTGGAAGGGACCACGAGGGCCATCTAGTCCAACGCCCTGTAATGCAGGAATCTTGCCCAGTGTGGGGCTCAAACGCATGACCCTGAGGCCAACCCCAACCTCTCACCACCAGAGGAACACAAGCGAACAACAAAGAACCTGCACAAGCAACGCTAACACCAAACCCTACATATATTAAGTAAAATAGAAACATCGCCACCCGACCCCACCCCACCTATCTTCTCTCCCCCCCCCCGTCCACGTCTTCCCCCTTTTCTTCCGAATGTCTCAACAAATGAAACTGATTTGTAAAAATGTTACATAGAAAAAAATACGAGAGAGAGACATTGCACATACTTTTGTAAATCAAGAAAATATTTAATAAAAAAACACAATAAAAAAGAAGAAGATTAAGAGTTTCATGCTGTACTGACAGAGCTAACTCTATGTGATGGTTAATGGAATGTCCAAGTTTCTAGGCAATATTTATTTACTATATTTGTATAATGCCTTTTGTCCCGAACAGCTAGCAAGGCCATTTACGAGAAAAACAAAGGTGAGGGGCTTGCTCGATTTGTACGACACACCCTGATTCAAATTTTGCATTCCAGTGTCTCTGTTTAACGTGGCTGCAGTAACATAGCAAAGTGCCTTATAAAGAATTAGGCCTGTGGTCGATCTTGCTCAGTATTGTCCGGGGAAAGTGGTCATCCAGTTGCTGCTGGACTCCAACTCCCATCATACCTGACCCAGCTGTCCTGGCTGGCGCTAATGGGATCCAGAGCACAAAAACATGTGAAGGGCCATAGATTCCTTATGTCTGGCGTAATCGCCTGGCAGTGGCTTTCCACAATTTCAGGCAGAAGATTTCCCCAGCGTTCCCTCTGCTATCAGGCAGAGTTTTGTGAAGTCTTGCAGGCAGTTGTTTCATTGTCACTCCCCACCCCCTTTTCTTCTATTAATGATAACAAAACCAAAAACCATTTTCTATCTCTGTACTCCATGAGTCTAAACCCAGGTTGGCTTGAATCCTTGGTCCAAAAAGAAATGGTGGTTGTTTCCAGTGGCACCGTTAGATGGACATAAAGGTAAAGGGACCCCTGACCATTAGGTCCAGTCGCGGATGACTCTGGGGTTGCGGCGCTCATTTTGCTTTATTGGCAGAGGGAGCTGGCGTACAGCTCGGGGTCATGTGGTCAGCATGACTAAGCCGCTTCTGGCAAACCAGAGCAGCGCACGGAAACACCATTTACCTTCCCACCAGAGTGGTACCTATTTATCTACTTGCACCTTGACGTGCTTTTGAACTGCTAGGTTGGCAGCAGCAGGGACCGAGCAATGGGAGCTCACCCCGTCGCACCAACCTTCTGATCGACAAGTCCTAGGCTCTGTTGTTTAACCCACAGCGCCACCCGCATCCCACATATATACATATAGGGAGGTATAGCATAGACTAAATTACTTTCCCCTTCTATTTACAGATGGCTCAGAGCGATTCCTATGTGAATCCGTTTTCAGCTACCAGGTTGCATCCACATTAAAGCAAGTGAAACATGGTAAGTACTCTCAACTTATATAAGAATCGTCAATGGATATATCTATAGTAAAAGTTCCATAATCATAGAATTGTAGAGTTAGAAGGGACCCTGTTTGCAAGTGTGTGTTTTTTTTTAAAAAAATATCTTAATCTAGTTGATCCCTTGTGAACCTGTTGACCCAATGTTATCTCAGATAATAGAATTGCAAAAGCAATATTTATTTATGCAGTCTAGTTCTTGGAGATAAGTTTTGAAACCTCTGTTACTTAGTCCTATGTTGTATGCATAAGAGGAGCAAAGTGAATGCTGCATTCATACTAGGTACTCTTGTGAGATGCAATGCTGCTGTTAAAAAAAACACTCTCTGCCCCATGAGTCAGTTGGTTTGAATTTGATCTCCTCTCCTCCTTCCTGGCTCACATTGTATATTAGAGATCAGTTGGTATTTCTGAAGTGCCATCAAGATGCAAGAGCTCTCTTATCAGATACATATTTATTATTATTTTTGTATTGCAGTTCTGTGGAAAATGTTCAAAGTGTTATCTGGTTAGATTAACTTTTTGTGTATGAAACTAGATAATGTACTGTTCCAGCCATATTCTGTGGCCCAGCAGATTGGACAAGAATCCTTCAGTTGCAATAATCAATCCAAGTGGACTAAAAGTTAGATGACTGTTCTGAAGTCAGATTCCCTTTAAGATCTTCAAGTTTACTGTGCAAAAGCAGTTCTATTGGTGTTTTTTTCCTGGGAGTAGATTCTGGTTATATAAACAACCCTTCTTTACTTATTGAAGGCTATTGTAATTGTAATCTGTAGCTCAGTGGCGTAAAAGGGTTTTCCTCTTTGAAGACATTAAGAGTTTTCCTGCACCCCCTGAGGAATTGAGTCTCCCACAACTAAAGGGGGGGTATTCACACTTTCCTTTCATCCTGCTTTTTCCAGGCACAGGTGAATGTACATCTACAATACATATATAAATAAAAACAAAACTTAAATTTTGTTGCAGATTGAAACAAACTTGCTGAAGTTTGTGTGGGAGGGACAACTTTTTTGTTATCAGTGAAAGAATTGGCTGCGGCAAGAGACTATTCATGGCTGTTAATGTGTTTCATTTGAAAGGCTTAATTTAAAGTTTATTGCTAACCACAGTCAAATTTTCTGTTGCAGATCAGCAGGTTGCTCGGATGGAAAAACTTGCTGGTTTAGTTGAAGAGCTGGAGGCAGACGAATGGCGGTACAAACCCATAGAACAGTTGCTGGGGTTCACTCCTGCATCGGGTTGAAAGTTTGTTGATGTGGAAAGATAAATCACTTGCACGTTTCCCTTTTAAAAACACTTGGCTGTTTTCCATTGCTTGGACTGCAGTGTAGTAAAGAACGGTCCATAACTGGACTGCCTCTTACCAGAGCCAGTAAACTGCAGACACACAAGGTTTTATTAAAGAAAAAACTTATTCGGTTTTCCAGCAGCCTCACTCAACAGCTTGTTTCAGGAGGGTGTGATTGCTGTAACTAAGGAGATAAAATCATTTTTGAAGAAGAACCTGTTTGCTCAAAAGGGAAGGGGTGGCTATTTAAACTTACAACCCTTTATGCTGACCTTGGAGCATGTGTGCTGAAAGTTGGCTGGGTAATTGGACCCTTGTTACTGTTCAAGTTAAACTCCCGGAGGGCAGAGTCAAAAGGCAACAGGCTTTGGCCTTAAGCTGTCCCTTTGAAGATGGATGTGATAAAACAATAGGATAGGATCACTTGAAGGGCAGAAGAACATTAACTGTTTCCTGTATTTAGATTCCTTGGTTTTTGCTGAGTCTGCGTTTTGTCAGCTGTTTCTGTCTCTTAACTGACTGTGGAAATATTGGCAGAAGATGACTGCTGTTAAATGCAGAGCAAGCCTCTGAAAAGCAGCGTTGGCTGTCCTCTCCTTTGTTCCAATTCACTTGAACCGTCTGCTTGGCAATTAAATTATTTCTACTGCTATGGTGTCTGCTCCTGTATTCTTTTCAAGGGCTCTGGAGTCGGGAAAACGGGAATCAACTGGTGCCAACACAAGCTTCTATAAAGCAGCTGTCCATGTTTAAACCTTTAAAAAAATCTACTCCATAAGGATGATTATGAGACAAGTGGCTGAGTTCCCCTGCTGTATCTGCCAAAGCACAATAGCGGCATCTCATCTTAAGCATTTATTTGCTTGTTGAAGACGTTTTACGGTTGGGTTTTGTGTATCCTGGTTTCTATCAAATTTTAAGGACAGAGTCATATATTACATTCAGGAATGTTTTTGTGTATTTTAGCAGTGCTTCACCTACACGGGCAGTGTAGTGTGGGAGGCAGGAACTGCTGTAATACTGCAGCCACAACTTTGCAAGCAGTGGGTGCTCAAAACCAAAAATCAGCGGTCCCAGAAGTTGCTGCTGCAATTTTGCACCAGATTTTAATCACAAGACTGCTGTGGCTTTAATATAATCGGTTTAAGATTGGTAAGAAAAACACAGCTCCTGTACAACTTCTGTCCCTCAGACCTTGTGGGGAGCCGGACTATATTTTTTTGCGGGGGGGAATGAACAAATTCCTATGCCCCACAAATAACCCAGAGATGCATTTTAAATAAAAGCACACATTCTACTCATGTAAAAACACCAGGCAGGCCCCACAAATAACCAAGAGATGCATTTTAAATAAAAGGACACATTCTACTCATGTAAAAACATGCTGATTCCTGGACTGTCCACGGGCCGGATTTAGAAGGCGATTGGGCCAGATCCAGCCCCCAGGCCTTAGTTTGCTTACCCATGGCATAGACAATAGTTAGGCTGTCCTAATCCAGATAGGGGCACAGTTGGGCCATAAAATAATTTCTTTTACCCATGTTGGTTTTCTAAAAAGAAACCTGCAACATCTTCATTAACATTTTGACCCTTTTAAAAGTAAAGGGACCCCTGACCGTTAGGTCCAGTCGTGGACGACTCTGGGGTTGCGGCGTTCATCTCGCTTTACTGGCCGAGGTCATGTGGCCAGCATGACTAAGCCGCTTCTGGGAAACCAGAGCAGCGCACGGAAACGCCGTTTACCTTCCTGCTAGAGCAGTACCTATTTATCTACTTGCACTTTGACGTGCTTTCAAACTGCTAGGTGGGCATGAGCAGGGACGGAGCAACGGGAGCTCACCCCGTCGCGGGGATTCGAACCGCTGACCTTCTGATCTGCAAGCCCTAGACTCTGTGGTTTAACCCACAGTGCCACCCACATCCCCAACTTGACCCTTTTAAAAAAAGAAAAAAGAGGCGGTGGTAGTTCTTGACATGTTTTCATTCTGAGAAACGGCGGGAAGGGGAAGATTATTGCGAAGTAATTTTAATTAATGCTTTCCATTTAACGTTTGGATCCTTGACCCATCCCAATCCTCGTTTTGGAGGTCACCATCTCGAGTGCATCATCCTTTCTTAGAAATGGGAGGACTGTGGAACGCCAAACATGCCATAAAAATAGTTTACAAGCAGAGAGAATACAACAAAAGGCCTTGTGCAGTGATGTTCTCAGGGTTTCCAGGAGATGCCAGAGGAACATTTTGTACTGACTCAAGCCTTTTCTGCAGCTCTTCCCTCCCAAAGTGCTACAATCTGTACATGAACTCTAATTATGTACAAACAAATCTCTAGCCAACATCTCCAGAATCAGACAGCAGAAGGAAGGCGGCTTAAATAACTTGGAGCAAACGGCACAGCAAATATTACCGATCCGAGCCAAAAGGAAGCCGTACAGCAAGCCAGTACTTCTGCCCTGGCTTGCTGCGCTGTTGTGTGTGCTTGCAAAGCTGAAACTAGCACATTTTCTGACATGTTCCCCATCATGTGGCTTCAGTCACGCATCTATCTCTTGTGCTGGACTCCTGCATCCTGGAATGGGGCCACTTGCTCCATTGTCTGTGCTAAAGGAGCAGCACACCCTTCTGAACAGCTTTGTTTTGTTTCTCCTTGAAGGGCACCGGTAATCCATGAGCAGATCAACTGATGAAGTGATGGGGATAGCTTCACCTGCTGAATTCATGCTTGCCGTGTGGTTTTTTAACAGCAACATTAATGGAAGGGGGATAATAGACAAGATGGTCATACTTCGGAATAGCAGTTGGTGGAAGCCACTGGAGTGGAGAGTGCTCTTGTTTGCCAGTTTCCCCATAGGCTGGCCACTCTTGAGAACAGGATGCTGGCCTAGATGGGCCTGATCCAGCAGGCTTTTCTTATATAGACAGCCTTGGCTCCTACAATAGGTCCTTGCATTAAAGTGGCAGGGTGGGGATACTCTCCACATCACAAAATGGTTTGATCATGAAGCTGCAATAGAAGACCTCAATTTGATGCTCTATGTCTTTACCAACTGTCCATTGTACAGGAATTAGAGAGATGAAACATGATGGGTTTGATGATAGGAAAGCCTTCAGCTGCTTAATTTCTGCATGTCACACATGTTCACAAATGCATACCAATGGGGCCGGGGGGGGGAGGGTTGGTTAGTGTTGCCTATATAGGTTATCAATTAGTAAACAGACCTAAGGAAGATTACACCAGATGATCGCATATTCCCTTTCAGCCCTAGGTGTCTGTATTTTTTAATTTCTCAGTACTTGGTGTCCTGGAACGATTCCTGGAGTTTGTTTAAGGAGTACTCAGACAATTCTCTTATTTTGAAAACGCATTTATAGGAGGCAGCATGGAACAAAGTGCTTGTTAGAACATTTGTAATGACAGTAAACATCAGTCAGAGCAAAATGATTTCCTACGCCAACGTCAACAGAGAGCTGCGCTCTGCATATGGCTTATTTGATCATATTCTCATCTGGTATTACCGGTAAGTATCATCAGACTCTGCAACTGCCTGAGGATACGGGTAGCATCTCACTGGGAATGGCCATCCCCAATGAATATAGGACAACAATGCAACTTGCAACCTGACATCCTCCAAGAAGATATGGAGAAATGACTTGGCTTTGATCCATCTGTGAAGACATAGCTATCCTTTCAAAGTCTGTTCACAGGCTATCTGATCTGTGAGGATATATCATTTCAAAGTCCATTCCCAAGCTTATCTGATCATTTTCTCTTGAATGCATTGTTGTTGACATCCATCTGTCTCTTAGTCCTTATAGTGGGCCATACCATTGGTCCACCTAGTCTGCTATTGTATATTCTGATTGCCAAAGGCTCTTCAATATCTTCCCTCTATCTGGAGGTGCCTGAGGTTGAACCTTGAGTATTATGTAAGGACAGAACATGCCACTTACTGGGCTGTGGAGATTTCCATTGCACTGCCCTGGAATAAGGAAATCGGATGTTTGCTTAACTTCATAACTGAATCCCATAATGCTTTCCGAATCTTCAGCACAGTTGTTAATTTCCAGGAAGTGACATGCCCTGGACATTAAATATAACCTATCATTAACACTCTCTGGTCCAAGCAGAAAATTTCCACAGGGGGGGGGCAGGGAGAGAGAATTCCACACTCACTCTAATGTTTCTTTTTACTGTTTCTGCATCAACACAGTAAGAGAACTGAACCCAGAAATGATACTCATAGGAAAATAACATCCTGTTGCTTCATGAGTTTCTCCGGCAGCTGGCATTGCTCATACTCTAAACACAAGGCCCTGATTTAGCTAAATCTATTGTGGAGTAACCTGAAGTCTTAACATCCATTAGGAAATGCAGGGGAATGTCTGTGCTGTGACACATTGTGATGTATGCATTGCCTTGCTTGTGGAATTTTTATGCCTTTAGCTATTTGTCCTTCCCTATTTTCTCCTTACTTGCCTTATTAGTAACTGATACTTGATATGCCATACGCTAGCAAGGTTATGCTTAAAATTCTACAAGGCAGGCTTAAGCAGTATGTGGATCGAGAACTCCCAGAAGTGCAAGCTGGATTTCGAAGGGGCAGAGGAACCAGAGACCAAATTGCAAACATGTGCTGCATTATGGAGAAAGCTAGAGAGTTCCAGAAAAACATCTACTTCTGCTTCATTGACTAAGCAAAAGCATTTGACTGTGTCGACCACAGCAAACTATGGCAAGTTCTTAAAGAAATGGGAGTGCCTGATCACCTCATCCATCTCCTGAGAAATCTCTATGTGGGACAAGAAGCTACAGTTAGAACTGGATATGGAACAACTGATTGGTTCAAAATTGGGAAAGGAGTACGACAAGGCTGTATATTGTCTCCCTGCTTATTTAACTTATATGCAGAATTCATCATGCGAAAGGCTGGACTGGATGAATCCCAAACCGGAATTAAGATTGCCGGAAAAAATATCAACAACCTCAGATATGCTGATGATACTACCTTGATGGCAGAAAGTGAGGAGGAATTAAAGAACCTTTTAATGAGGGTGAAAGAGGAGAGCGCAAAATATGGTCTGAAGCTCAACATCAAAAAAACTAAGATCATGGCCACTGGTCCCATCACCTCCTGGCAAATAGAAGGGGAAGAAATGGAGGCAGTGAGAGATTTCACTTTCTTGGGTTCCATGATCACTGCAGATGGTGACAGCAGTTACGAAATTAGAAGACGCCTGCTTCTTGGGAGAAAAGCAATGACAAACCTAGACAGCATCTTAAAAAGCAAAGACATCACCTTGCCGACAAAGGTCCGTATAGTTAAAGCTATGGTTTTTCCAGTAGTAATGTACGGAAGTGAGAGCTGGACCATCAAGAAGGCTGATCGCCGAAGAATTGATGCTTTTGAATTATGGTGCTGGAGGAGACTCTTGAGAGTCCCATGGACTGCAAGAAGATCAAACCTATCCATTCTCAAAGAAATCAGCCCTGAGTGCTCACTAGAAGGACAGATCCTGAAGTTGAGGCTCCAGTACTTTGGCCACCTCATGAGAAGAGAAGACTCCCTAGAAAAGACCCTGATGTTGGGAAAGATGGAGGGCACAAGGAGAAGGGGACGACAGAGGATGAGATGGTTGGACAGTGTTCTCGAAGCTACTAACATGAGTTTGGCCAAACTACGAGAGGCAGTGAAGGATAGGAGTGCCTGGCGTGCTCTGGTCCATGGGGTCACGAAGAGTCGGACACGACTGAACGACTGAACAACAACAACAACTTGATATGCCAGTTTGTCCTCTTTTTGCCCCCTGAATTCTCTGAGGGAAGATGGACAGGTGTAAGTCTCACTGGCTGCATTTAAACATCAAACTGAACCAGCATTTAGCTTTCCCTGAATCTTGCACCTCTGGACCAAGGATGATGCTGAGTCTCCTTGGGAGGGTTATAAAATTAATAATAAGTAAATACAAAACACTGGTTGGTTTAACAAATCAGCTTCAGCAACCGTGGTTTGACGAGCTTGTTATAAATGCCGATCCTTGGTGTGGATGACACAACGAGCCAGGATTCAGGGAAAGCAAAACTAAATGCTTCCATTTGCATACACTCCAACATTTCTCTGATGAAAACAGGGACGTCCCATTCAATAATGATAATTGTGCTATTTATACCCTACACATCTTATTGGGTTGCCTTAACACACTGGGCAGCTTCCAACACATACATAAAACACAATAAAAACATTAAAAATTAAAATAAAACTTCCTTATACAGGATTGCCTTCATACTGCTGGGGGGTTGGATAACTCCATACCCTCCAGCATTTCTCAAATGAATCTAGGGACATCCTAAGGAAAAGCAGGACATTCTGGGATCAAATCAGGAACATCCCTAGAAAATAGGGATACTTGAAGGGTCGGCATTTAGGATGTGCTGAAGAGGGGAGGTGGACCACATGTGCACAGCGTGCTTGGACTTATTCTAGTGCATACATGTCACACTGATTAAACCAAAAATAGGGAATCCCAGCTGAGTGTGACCCTCCTTTTCAGCTTCAGTTTCTCCTCTTCAGTTGCTGTGATGGCTACAGAGAGACTTCTTTTCCTCCCAACCTCTGTGTGTGTGTGCGCGCATATATATACAAACACAAATACTAGGGGCTACCTACTCTTTTGCCAACTGCCCTTCCCGACACCTGACCACCCCCCTTTACACCTCACCCATCCCCTCATTTATCCTCCCACAGCTTGCCCCAAGCCCCACTCCCTTCCCTTCACACCCTCTCCTTTAAAGGAGAGGCAGGCATTTCAAAGAGCAGTTTGTTAAACCACAGTGGGAAGCACCTCCATTAAACCTCAGTGCAGCTATGTTTAATGGAGGAGTGGGGCGCTTGACACAATAGCTTGCTAAACTGTCCCCCTCCATTAAACAGCTGGCTGCCATTCGTCACATTGCAGTTGGCATGGCCGCCTATCGGCAGCCATGCCAACTACAGCGTGATGACAGCATTACATTTTTATGTCTATAGAAGGATAAGATAGATAAGGTGCTTATCTGTCTTAGCAGGGACTTTATATTGTTGATTATGTAATACATGTAATCTTGAAATAAAGCACACAGAAAAAAGAACATGTTTTTTTTAAGTGCTTGTCTCGCCCACTCTTTATATTTTTTAATGTGCACCTTAAAAAAAAAAAACACCTTAGGTATACAAACAGACAAAAAAAGCCCTGCTTATCTGGTGCTGAACAGCAGCTCTAAAAGGTCTGAAAGGGAAACAGCCTCAGCAGCTTTGTGGGTTTCCTTTCAGCTGCTCTCTTAAGTTGTGAAAAGGGTTCTTAAGGAGTTCTTAGTCTCCCACATAAGCCACCAGTGGGAGGGTTTTGATTGCCTTGGAGCAAGAGCAAAACCAGAGGCCCCTTGTTTGTTGCAGCTGCTTTGGGACTGGTTGTACTAGAAGCAAAGGAAGTGAAAGAGCAGCTCCCTGGAATGGGCTCTTAACTACAGGGTCTTAATGTTGTCGCTTGCCACTGGTCACCACAGCGCAGGAAACTTCCAAGGTTTTAGAGCACCTGGGCAGACTGGCTGAGATTCTGCTGCATGGAGAGAGAGAGAGACTGAGCCAACCGGCTTGATGTACTTCATACCAGGGGGAAGAATAAATGAAAAACATGCATTGGGGTGTATTTGGCCCAATTGGGGCGGAGTTGGCCCAAAACGCATCACTTTGTACTTGCTTACATTGAACTGCATTTCTCATTTTATTGTCCATCCATCCCATTCAGAAATCCTTTTGGGGCTTGGTTTGTTTTTGTTTTTTTACTACAAACCTGGCCATTTCAGTGCTCCCCTCTAACTCCAGACCGCTTGTAAGCAAGTAAAAAACCGATAGTCCCAGTGAGCATCGTCGTGGATGAGCAGGAGTTTGAGACTTACCTGCTCAATATCCCACCGATCATCTGGCAAATAACCCCATGACAGAAAGCCTAATAACAAAATCCTGCAACAGCCTATTTTAGTACCTGGTAAAACACTAAGGCTATGTACACAATTAGCAACTTAAAATGCTGCAAGATTGCCCCCCCCTTATGTTTCAAGTCGCATTTTAACATTGCTGTACAAACCAGAGGGGGGTGGGGTAGGAATGTCTTCCCTCATTACCTGATTTATTTCCCCATGCCCGCAACCCCCTCCAACTTCTGTTCTAAGATGATGTCATCTATGCACATGCTGTCATCTGGGCATGTGCAAAAAAGGCTGTCAGAACTGTCCACACTTCAGCTTAACTGGCTTGCGTTATCATATTGGATGGAAGCTGGTTTGAGGGTGTATTAGGGGTATCTCTTGAGAGCCTACTTTGCGCTTCAGTTATAACAGGATGCAGATGGATTGTGGCTAACAACACGTGTGCCCGGCTTCTAAAACCCAGCAGTGGAAGTCTGATGGAGCCAGAGTAGACGCTATTTTGTACATACTATAGCATTCAGCCCTTAAACTCTTGTTATGCCGAGGTGAGGATCACTAATCTGGTTTTCTTGTTCTTCATAGGTGATCACAGCACTGAAATTAAAGTAAAATATTACAGCCACACTGTGGGAGGTATTGAAACATTTCCAAATTGCAATGCATCCCCTGTGTCCATCCTGAAACACAGAGGAGGCATTCTTCAAAGTATCCATCCACTGCTCTGCTGAAAAGGCAAGACGCTTTTCAGTTTTAAAAACAAGTTGCCTCTTGCGCAACCTTTCCTCCCTCTTATTTTTAACTCCTCTGGCTTTTCAGGATCCTCTTTATTATTTTCATTTGGGGTCCCCAGCTGGGATAAGAATCACGGATCCACTCTGAAGCAAGAGGAAGAGACAGCCAATCCCTGTGCAACCTAATTGGAGCACAATCCTGCACAAAATGCGCCCCACAGAGCCAGAGGCAGCCCATCAGTCATGCGGTCTGCCAGAGGCTTGACGACCCCTTTGTTTGTACAGTTCCAGGCAGGAGATTTATCACGCCCCCCTCCTGGTGTGCCTGCCTTGCAGAGAGAGTTGTGGGCTGCGTTGGGTGTGATGGATTGCAGGTTGTACAGGCCTGATCTAATCTGATGGCATCTCTCATCCTGGCTTTGCAAGTACACAGAGGGAGCTGACAGTGCAGAGCAGCTCTTTCCCAACCCGGTGACCTCAAGATGTGCCGGCCCACAATTCCCAGCCCAGCCCTGCTGGTGGGGAAAGGCGGCTGCTGCAGAGGATGTTTAGAACTCCTTCCCCGTCTCTAATCTCCTCCATTTCCCAGTTTGTCCTCTGTTCTCTGGGAGGCGATATATGATCCAGCACCCTCATGCTCCAGCAATGTGACCGCCCAGACGATGAGATGGCACGCATAAGTGCAGCTACGCACCCCCCCCAAAAAGGCCCCCAATTGAGACAACACCGGGAATAGCGTAGAAACAAAACCAGCAGAGAAATGCCCTTTGCCCTTCGCGCTTGGCTGTCTGGATGCTGTTTTATGTAGCTAGCTGACCGGGTGCATGAAGAATTGCATTCATGGAGACTGGTTTGGCAGCTAGGAGGGGAGGCAAAGTGGGGGTGGGGGGGGCGGAGACCATCTCTGTCTAAACCAGCTACTTCTGGCAAGAAGCCCAGCTTTAGATTTCCTCTCAATCCCTTGAGCTATTGAGGATTGCTCTGGAGTCAGGAAGCAAAATCCAAACATGACAAGAATCTCCCTCGGACTTTTGGCATGCACAGAAGGTACAGCCATCTCTCTATGTCCCCTAAAAACTGGTTGCGGCCCTTTGGGTGCCCAAAGAAGTGGTTAAACAATTTCTGCCTCCCATGTGGCCTTGCTATGCATGGACTCTGACCTGAGATACAGGCTCAATTTGGGGCTTACTGGTCTTATGCACAGCATCCTCGTTATAGATGGCAATGTGCATTACTTTGCATTCCTTCAAAGTGTGGCAGACCAGCCTTGCTGCATTGGGCAGCTCTCCCACTCATTCTGCTGAGTGGGGCCTCAGACTTCAGCTCCAGTGTCCTTTACTGATGGTGCCAGTCAGACAAGACATATTCTCCCAGGCATATGGGCATATTTAATTCTATTAATGCTGCAGGAACGCAACCTGGGCTTTAGGGTGTGTTTGTATAATGGTTATTGTATTGATTTTGTTCATTATCGTGTTTTTATTATGCTGTATTAGAATTGTTACACTATATATGGTTGTGGGGGATGATTTGCGTGGCAAGGTCCCAAACCCTCCCCCATTGTAGAATAAAGACACTTGACACCAGAATTTAGGTTAATGAGCTGAAAAAGGCCACAACTTTATTGACTACAGAATGTGAGTGGTATTGGCTTAGGCATTGGAACCAATGACTATCTGACTCCTGCCCGCCTGCCGGGAGTCTAGTAAGGGTTAACAACTGATAGGGGGAGCCCTGTTGATGCTCACCAACCAGGAATTCCCCCAGGGTCACTGATAGGGGTCGTGCTATGGCCCTGTCCCCCCCCCCATCTGGGCTTCGGACAGAGGAAACGCCCCCCAGATTCCTTTAACGGAATACCCTTGAAATAGGAGGGGTAGGTGATGACCGCCACCTCCCCTCCCCTCCAACCGAATATTCCAATGCCTAACCGCCAAACCTTACAAAGTTGTGACGATTTGCTTCAAGGTAAGTGAAAAACCAGGTGGCTGGTACCAATTTGCCAAGTGGAAAAAAACTCCCACCAGGCCCCCTGGACAACCAAGGCGACCAACCAAAATCCATAGCAAGGTCAAAGGATAAGGACCTAACCATAGGAAGGGAGGGAGGGAGAACTGCGCAAGCGGGAGCGAGCCTGGCCACGGCTTGTTTAAATGGGCTAAGCCACGCCCCCTTCGGCCGACCGGACTGGCCGATATGAAATGACGCGGCCAGGAACTCCCTGTGACACGGAGCTACCTAAGCCCCCTGTGTACGGGTCGGGTTCATGATCCGCCCGCAAGGTCGACTCCCCGCGAGGGGAATCGGCTTTGGACGATTTCTTCGGGTCACCTCCAGGGAGGTTTTATATCTTTAAGGTATGAGTCTGTAAACAGAAGGAACTGCTCTTGTTAAGCATCCTCTTTACATGTCTAAAGAGTTGGTCAACTACGGTGTGTTACCATAGAAGCAACGAGCTTGTGAAGCCTTTGGAATGTACCATTTGTACAGGAGGCTAGTTTCTACACACACTCGCACATCCCTCTCTAGCATCCACCCAGACAAGCAAAAGACATAATCAAAGTTCAAGAACATATTCCAGCCAAGCAAGAATATTTGAGGGTGCAAAGCAGGGGTGGACAGGAACGTGAAAGACTGCAATCAGCCCCTGGGTCTGAGGTCCAACTCCCCCCCCCCCCGGTCATAGGTGACATGTCTGCACTACCAAGCTCAGCTGGTGAGAGGATACATGAAGAAGCAGCCCAAGCCTAGCACCAGGAGCATAGCAAGGGGGGGCGTAGGGGGCGGGCCGCCCCGAGTACCACCCGGGGGAGCCCCGCCCCTGCGTTTGGCACCTCCCAACCCTTGCTCGGCTGGCACTTTTTTCGGTGCTGGCTGGCCTGCAGAGCCGTGGCATGGAGGCAAGGGGCGGGCCAGCAAGGAGGGCACCCCTCCTCGCTGGCCCGCCCCTCGCCTCCATGCCGCAGCTCCGCCCAGGGAGCCCAGCGCCAAAAAAAGCCGCTGAAAGGGGGAGAAGGGAAGCAAAGCAGCTTTCAAGCGCCTGCTTTGCTTCCCCTTTTCCCCCTTTTAGCGGCTTTTTTTCAGCGGGAGGGGCGGGTCAGCAATGAGGGGGCGTCATGACAGCGTCATGACAGTGACAAGCGTGACACCCCCTCCTCGCTGGCCCACCCCTCACCTCCATGTGCGTCGTGACCCGTCTCCAGGGGGGGTGCCTCCGCACCACCGCCCCGGGCAGTGAAGAGGCTTCCTCCGCCGCTGCCTAGCACCCCCAAGCCTGGCATCCTCTCGGCCCAATATTTCAGGCAGTTACCTGGGTTGTCTGCCCCTAAACCTAGCCCTGGGAGCCATCTGCAACCCATATGTATTTTCTCATCAGTGAACCCTACACAAATCTGGAGTCCCTGAGATGGTTGGATGGCGCCTTGTAGGCCTCTTTCCGGCGACTCCTGCAGCCAAGCTGGTGACAAATGTATTGCTCTGCTTTCCTTTGGACCACCTCAGCGAGGCCAAGAGGGGATATTGTCGTCTGGGGAGCCCTGGACCTCCGTACACACTGTCCAGGCATGTTCCCCAGAGAGGTCACTTTGGTGCTGCTAACACAGCAAAAGCAATGCAGGAGGGGTAGCAGTTATGAGCTACCAGTCTCTGCAGCCACAGCAGGAGCTGTTAATATTCAGCAGTTCGACTTCACCTTGGGTGGTTCACTCCATTGTCTCTCAAGACAAGCAACAACAAACTCCATTCCCTCTTGTCCCTCCTACTGTTGATGTGTAGTTCCTTGCGGCGGAGACTTGCCCTTTTGTTCACATTACTCCGCAGTGCTACATTAATACTTAGGAGGAGGAGAACACTGTTGTCTCCTAGTCATCTGTCCCTCCCCCCCCAAAAAAAAATCCCACCTCAGTAGCTCTTTCTGAAAAATGTGAGAATGCTACATGGAGGCATAAAGCAAGCTTGGCCCTCCTGTGGCTGTTGGACTTCGGCTCCCAGCCTCCCTGTCCATTAGCCATGGTGCCTGGGATTTATGGGTACCAGAGTTTAACAACACCTGGAGGGCCACAGGTTCCCTTCCCGGCACACAGGAAGAACTCAGGAAGGCTTTTTCAGTCATCCTTTAAGTGCACCCCTTCAGCAGTTCCCAGGACTGTCCCATCTCCTGCACTTCTGAATAGCTGCTCCTGGTTCCTTCTTTTGCTGTGCAATTTGAGCAGACTCTCCAATCCCCTCCCTCAGATTAGCAAATATCACTGAGCTCAGCACATGCCTGCATCGGAGCTGGGTGGGAGGGCTAGGTCTTGGGGGGTGGGGGGTGGAGTTCCTCTTCTGCCTCCAAGGCATGTCCCTGGCAGCCCAAGAATTTTTGTTTTAACCATTTCCAGGGATGATAGTACCACAGTGTGTGCTACTGAAGTTTGCTCTGAAGTTTGATATCCTTCCAGATGAATCCCAGCTACTGCAGACACATCAGACAAAAGCCGGCAGGCAGGCAGGAGAAATGAGCCAATTGCACAAGGGCAAAAATAGTGTCAGGCAAAAATCGCTGCCATAATTCGCCTAGGCTTTTCTTCCACCATGCGATCTGCCTGGTTTTAATTCCGGTGGCTTTTGCTGCTTTCTGCTGGGTTAAGCATTTGCATCTGAGGGCTCTGCTGAATTCATTTGTGCCGTTCTTATTTACATGCTTATCTTGGCCGGGGGTCAGTGGTTTTAGTATCTTGAAAGTTACGACTGAAAAGAGCGGCATATAAATCTTTTAATCAATCTTTATTTACTCATTTAAAAGATTGATAACCCAGCCTTCACTAATACTGCTATCAGGGCAAAGTACAACGAAAGGTCAACCAATTTAGCGGATAAACAACTAAGGCTGCAATTCTAAGAGAGAGACCAAATACAAAGGTGGCTTATCCGCAGGAAAATTAACTACGAACCCCAAAATTTGGGATCCTCTCCAAACCTGTGTCAAAAGTTTTGCAGGTTGTTTTGCAGCGAAAACACCACATTTTGCAGCACCCCACAAACTGAGCAACTGATACATCAAAAACGGGGTTCGTACTTAACATTAACTACAAACCCCCAAATTTGGGACCCCCTCCAAACTGGTGCCAAACTTCTAGTTACAGGTAGGTAGCCATGTTGGTCTGCTTTAGTCAAAACAAAATTAAAAAAAAATCCTTCCAGTAGCATGCACATGAAAGCTCATACCAATGACAAACTCAGTTGGTCTCTAAGGTGCTACTGGAAGTATTTTTTATTTATTTTGGTGCCAAACTGTTGCAGTTGTTTTGTAGTATTTTTTGTGTGAAACCCCCCAGGTTTTGCTGTGCCCCACAAACTGAGCAATTGCTACTCAAACCTAGGGTCATAGCTATCCCCTCCCCCCAAAAACCCTACATTGTCCAATTCACTTCAAAACAGTGCCAACACCAACAAGGAAGGATTTCTCGCCTTGCCATCTTCCATGGGCCAGAGTCCGCTCCGTCAGATAGCATCGACTGCCGCTGTGTATGAAGAACGACCTCCCTGAAGGTTACCATCTGCTGGTTTTCCTTTGTAGAAAAGGAGGGAAAACAATGATGATAACACCGAGGACACAATTTGTGGGAGAGCTTCACATCCTCCAGTCTGGGCAACTGGCCAGAAGGATAAAACTGGGCTATAGGGCCATTCCATTGTCACGGGTGGGACACTTTGACCATGTTTTTTGGTATTCACACATGTGTAACAATGTAAATATACATAAAAATTAACAACCAAAATTTAAACTATGTTCTTAATAAGATGCTGAACATTTTACTAATTTTTTATTATTTTTATGGATATTTTTGACAATTTTATCAAATGTTTAAAGTGTTGTCACGGGTGGGACAAAAAAAGGACATGGAGCTTGAGATAAGTTTGATTTATGGAAAAACTCTGTGAGTTGGGAGGTGAATCAATGATAAACTCAGCATATCTATTTAAATCAATGTTTATTGGTTACAACTATGCAATCAGGAATTAAGTTTAAGAAATTTAACGATACAAAATTAAGGAAAAAATGCTGTCACGGGTGGGACAATCATCAATTTTTTTTTAACTTGAACACTTCTGTGAAGACTACATGGGTGGACTTTTGAAAAGAAGGTCCATAAAATAAACTTCTTTTGTCTTTAGCTTTTAAAAAAATGGTTAGACTGCACGTTTGGAATCTTCCTCACCAAAGTCCAGCGCTCATCTAGCATTCTTATCAGGCTCATTTTTCACGGAATGGCCCTATACTAAAACTCTGGCCTGTTCTTGGGTACTTTGCTAAAGTATCATGTTGGGGGACATGAAACAGAACTTATGCATGCACTTACCAAGGTCAGATCCAGGTGGTTGGTTGGGGTCCTTGGGGCAATGCAACACATGAAAGAAGGTACCACAAAGAAAAGTCTTGTGGTATCTTAAAGACTGGGAAGGAACCTACCAGCTCTCTGGTTTGCTTTCACCTACCTCAAAAGCACTCTTGTCCACAAGAAGTATGGAAACCAACACAAAAAAGTGAGTGGGTGACGACGACCAGAGCTATTTTTCTAGAAAAATAAGTTCTGAAACTCGCCGTGAACGCCTCCCTTGTTCTCTTATAACATACCGTCCAACATTTCTCCGATGAAAACAAGGGCGTCTCATTCCATAATGATAATTTTACTATTTATGCCCCACACATCTTGCTGGGTTGTCCCAGCCACTCTGGGTAGCTTCCAACATATATAAAAACAGAATAAAACATTTAACTTAAAAAAAGAAAAGAAAACCTTCCCTCATTGCCTTTAGATGGCTCGGGGGTAAGATAACTCCATACCCTCCAGCATTTCTCCAAAGAAAATAGGGGCGTCCTAAGGAAAAGTGGGACATTCCGGGATCAAATCAGAAACCGGGATGGCTTCTCTAAATCAGGGATGTCTCTGGAAAATAGGGACATTTGGAGGGCAATAGCGCCCACCTGAGAAGTGACAGAACTGAGTTCCAGTGATTTCCAGCTGGGGGGGGGGGAGCCCTGGTGAGAGAGGAAGCGACCTCTGGCATCATTTTTCTCCTGAATTCGAAAGCCCTCCTAGGCAACAGAATATGCTCCTTTGCCACCTTTTGCCTTCAAAAGGCAGTTAGAGTGGGAGACAATGACTTCAGGGCCAATCAGGGTGGAAGGTCCTTCAGACTTCTGGAAGTGTTCTGCATGAAACCTGTGTCACCAACTTCTGGAGAACCTGCTCCCCTGTCAGGTTACACATTTAATTCATACCTTGCCTCCAGGAAGGGACATACTGTACATCAGTGTTTTTCAACCACTGTTCCTAGTGTGCCGCGAGATGTTGCCTGGTGTGCCGTGGGGAAAATTGTGTTTATTTGATTCCTATTCAAGAGAATTACTTTATACATAGTCAATATAGGCACAGAGTTAAATTTTTTAACATTTTCTAATGGTGGTGTGCCTCGTGATTTTTTTCATAAAACAAGTGTGCCCTTGCCCAAAAAAGGTTGAAAAACACTGCTGTACATATTATATATAAAATGAAAGTTCAGACGCAAGGACCCCTTGCAGGCATGGGTCCTGATGCAATTACTCCAATTACACCATGGGTAATCTGGCCTTTGTGCTTGCAGGGGATCTCTGCATGCCAAATGATCCAAAAGACCAAATGAAGCCACAGGTAAGAGCAGGTTGAAACCACAGCAGACACATGCCCCAACTTGCCCCAAAGGGAAACAGGCATCAATCAGCTTGGATGAGTCACCCTCAGTGCTTCAATTTGCTTTCTATTTGCCCATTTCTTGGAAATTAAAGTTACCGGGTGCCTCTGGAAGTGCCCCTGCTCACTTCTTCCAGAAAGTTGTATCAGTAAGCAAGAACTTAATGGCAGTTCAAAAAACAAACAAAAAAGGTCAAATTGCTGTTATTTTTCTTAAGGAGCAGTAGATGTAGGTATGCTAGATCTGACTGGGCATGCAAACATTGGTGGTTGTTTGTTTTTTTTCTCTTCCTTTGAAATTGCATGAAGATTGGCTTGCCAGTTTTTCAGCCAGCCGCTGCACCTGTGCCTTTAAAAACAGCTTGATCTGTAGGCACTGATGAGTGATTTGTGTTGGTCTTCATGCTGTGAAAAGTTTCACTTGCTGGTTTGTGCAGTGTTCTTAACTCTGCACAAGATCAAGCACCAGAACTGCATTCCTAATCGTACTTTCCTAAAGTAAAATGAGGTACCATGGGGTGGAACAGACTATATTTGGGGGGGGGGGGTTGAACGAATTCCTATGCCCCACAAATAACCCAGAGATGCATTTTTAATAAATGCACACATTCTACTCATGTAAAAACACCAAGCAGGCCCCACAAATAGCCCAGAGATGCATTTTAAATAAAAGGACACATTCTACTCATGTAATAACATGCTGATTCCTGGACCGTCCGCGGGCCGGATTGAGAAGGCGATTGGGCCGCATCCGGCCTCTGGGCCTTAGGTTGCCTACCCCTGGTGTAGACCTCTGGAAATGAATATACATACTGGTAACTAAGTTAGGTCCATCAATTTCAATGGATCTACTATGAGTAAAAGTTAGTTAAATGCCACCCTCATCTCTGGTCAAACCAGCTTTGCAGGATTTTAAAGAATCACTAAAATCTGAGTGTGATGCATCTATGTTGTACACATTATAAAAAAATAATGCTTCTGTCTTCCTGTCTTCAATTCTCTGGCTACTTTTGAGCATCACAATAACCATGGTTTATCATGATAGAAACAAAACCTGGGGTCAAATGCTCTCCTTCTCTAGACAGCCACAAGGAGGAGATTGGAAGCTTTCACTTCCATCATTTTATTAACTACAGCGTGTTGTCTTCTTCAAATCTAACAAACTGCGATTAATCTAAATACGGATAGTTTGAAACAAGTCAACTTCAAACCATGGGTTATGAAGCTGGCCTGTTTCAACAAAACACAATTAAGATAAACCACAATTTAGGGTTCAGATGGAATGTTAAAATGGTTTGTTGTTTTTTTTAAAAAAAATTATTGTTTTATAGTAAAAGTAAATACAACCAGAACAAAACCAAAAGGGGGAAGCAGGTTGGGGGGCAGAGAGAGAGAGAGAAAAGGAAAAATAGGTTCCAGCAAAGCCTGCTGGTCATTACTTCATGTAAACAATTCCATGTCAGGGTCCCCAATATCTGAGTGTTTGTTCCTTTTTTGCCACCTGCTTCAGGTGGCTTTTTCATAAATCACAAAAGTAGTTATGTCTTCTGACCACTGGGCAATTGGCCAGGGTGTGTGGAGACATATGCTCCTTCCAGTGTTGTAAACAGTCTTTGGGCCACCAACGGTGCACACAAAGCCCAATTTTGTTGCCCCTCTGAGATGACACACTAAACTGTGGCTGGTTGAAACTGGAAGTAAAATCTTCCAGTCTCTTCCTTGTGGCTGCACTATAGAACGGTGAACGGTGCATGCGAGCCCATCAAAATAAACCGTAGTTTAGAGCAGCCTCTAAAGAAAACCAGCATTTGTTTACACACTCAGAAGGGCGGTCCAGTGTGATCCACAGAACTTCTAAAAAGAGCACATTGGGGATTAAAGCCTTAGCAATGGGCGGTGAATGCATTTACACCTGCGCAGTTCCAATGTGCCTTTGAGTATCTGCCACACTATGAATGTATGGGGTAGAATGTAGAAAAGAAATGGAAACTGTTTTGCAATAAATGTAGCTTTTGCATTTGGTTTTAAAGTTGATGTCAAAACTGTTTGAATCCTCTGTTACAAAATACCCAGCATTTTACTTACTCTGCATAAGATGACAGAACATAGTGCTGTCGTGTTTTTTTGTTTTTTTGTTTCAAATTTGGTTTTAAATGAAGAAGGCTTGGGGAAGCTATAGCTACAGAATAATACCATAATAAAATGCTTGCACCCTGGCTAGGGGGTAAATCCCACTTGCCACCAAGTGTGCAGAGGGTTGCAAGGGCAGTGTTTAAATTTGTGATCCATACTTACCGGTAAGTATTTTTCAGCCCTTGCAAGACCCCATCCTATGCAAGTCTACTCAGATGTAAGTCGCTTTCGGTTCAATGGGGCTTATTCCCAAGTGAGTGGGCATAGGATCCAAACCTTACACTGTAATTGACTCTATCTTTCCACAATGTGCAGCTTCAACTGTTGTCTAGATGACGTCCTTAGAGGGGAAAGCTGTTTTTAATTTGCAGGAACTCTATACTGTTCTCAGCACCGCCCCTCCTCGCAAAGATCCCTGTGAGGAGGCGTCTAAACCCACCCTCTCAGCTCTGCCTTCAGTCAAGTGTGTTACTGATGCAGGGATTATATTCAGTTCCATTGGACTTGTTTTTTTCGGAAGCACAGCGTAAAAAGCAGGTGAAAACAGAAATAGTGTTATGCTGCCATTGATGGTTCTGAGAAAGACTGTCTCAAGTGTTCTAGAGACTGAAAGTACAGAGGCCCATTCACTGGAATGAAACAACAGGAAGCCGCAATAGAATGTTATTTTTCAGCTTTTGAGGGAAGACGTCTCTTGGATGCAGCCATCAGAGTTGCAGGAGGTGCAAAAAAATGAAATTTGAAATTAACGAAAACTGGTCATCAGTAAATCATAAGGTCCAAAGACAGGTATATCACCTGATGTGTGGCTTAGAGAACCAGGATTTACATTTCTTTCTGTATCTAGATTTATCTTCAACTTTCTCTTCTTACCCAATTAGAACCTGGATAGACTTTTCTGTCAATGCAGACATGGGATGACTATTTGTTATTTTAATTACAGGTAGGTAGCTGTGTTGGTCTGCCATAGTCGAAACAAAATTAAAAAATTCCTTCCAGTAGCACCTTAGAGACCAACTAAGTTTGTTCTTGGTATGAGCTTTCATGTGCATGCACACTTCTTCAGATACACTGCAACAGAAGTCACCAGACTCTTACATATAGTGAGAGAGTGGGGAGGGGTATTACTCAGAAGGGTGGTGGGAATGGGTGATTGGCTGATAGGTGTGGTAAACCTGTTGACGACTGTTAACAACTGCAATTGGTCTTACAGAAAAAAGCAAGGGCTAATAATAGTTATATATTATTAGCCATCTCACCCCTTGCTTTTTTCTGTAAGACCAATTGCAGTCGTTAACAGTTTTGTTGTTGTCATTATTATTATTTTTGGTTGTTGTTATTTTAATGTCATAGCCTGCCACTTTTAGGAGCTGTAGAGTTGGCAAGTGGCATCTAAGTTGATAAAATAAACAAATACATAGATTCATAGAATTGTAGAGGGATGCCGAGGGTCATCTAGTCCAACCCCGTGCCATGCAGCAATCTCAACCAGATCATACATGACCGATGGCCATCCAACCTCTGCTTAAAAACCTCCAAGGAAGGAGAATCCACATCATGTTATATTTCCCCACCTCTCCCTCTCATTGCATACACAAGCAGCCTTATACCATGAGATTGAGAAATGGCAAGATGGGCTCCTCAGGTGGTCTCTTGTGAGGCATAATGACAGGAACCCTGCATGTAAGGCACTAACGCCCTACTCCTTCCTGGAGCACCAGAGTGCTGGCAGAAGTCATGATTCTGACATCACAGAAGTCATGATTCTGACATCAGAGCCAGCTCCATCCAACCTCCTGCTAGGTAGCTCCATGGTCTGTTGTGGGCATTCGGCCAACATTCCACATGTGGGGAAATTCTACTTGTGACACTGCCCCCTACGGAACGACCTGAAAAATGGGCATTTTCTGCCATTACCCCTGTATTATGGAATGCCCTTCCCTCTGCCATATGTGAAGTAGCAACCCTCAGGTGCTGAAGTCATCCTGCAAAGACTTATCCATTCACCCAGGCTTTAACCCCTAAGACCAGTCCCTGCTCTATGTGGCTTTTATGCTAATGTTTCATTAGTTTTAGGCTGTTGTTTTCCCCCCAGCTGTTGCTTTTATTAATTTATTTAGCCGCTTGACAATTACCAATAATCAACAAAACTCCGCTCCCTCGCAAAATGTTGCTTTGTCTCCTAATATGATGCAAGTAAATGTGAATCAACATAAAGACACTATATCTCTCCCCCTCCCCACGGCCTCCCCACAAAGAATGAAAACCTACATGAATTTGCTTTCGCGTGAGGAAATTATTTTGTTGACAATATATAATGGGCAGCCAGTTTATTCATGTGTTTATTTATTTCATATGTGTGTGTGTGTGTGTGTGTGTGTGTGTGTGTGTGTAAATGAAATTTGACAATAAAAACCCCCAACAATGAAAAAGCCTTGATTAAAAAAACACACGTTGTGGAGTCTGATATGGATACAGACTCGGATACAAGTTTCCACTTGAAAGATTTCAGCCACTTAAAAGATTCAGCAAGGCTGAAACCTGAGAGCAGTGTGGGAGACTGTACTGGAAAAGGAGGGTAAGCTTTTGACTACTTTGAAGTCCTTTTTGCCAGAACCATGGGCAAGAGAATGTTCTGGTTGTGTGTCTCCTTCCTCTTCCCCAGGATTAAGCAGGGCTAGGGTGGGGTCTTCTGAGACCTCCTTCATTCTTTGTGCCATTGGTCCTAATGAATACTGCTTTCCCTCCCACCCACAACTGCTATTTGAACAAGGAGAAATAAGCTGTTGGGTGGGTGCCGGGGGGGGGGGGTAAAGGGTTAGCTTCCTTCCTGCAAGCTGGAGTCCCAATACTGAACAGCGCCCTCCCCAGGCAGCAAAGAGAGCCATCCTGTGTATTATTGACACATTCGGTAATCACAGGTAGTCCTGTGCAGACTGCAACCGTCCTTCCTGTTCTCAGCACCTTTCCCTTCACAACGTGCCTCTCGCCATTTGCTTCGTAGGTCACCTATGCTGTCAGCGATGATGAACTCGAATCAAGCCCGCCCTGAATTGTCGCCAGCTTGCCTGTAGTCAACACAAATGACTTCAGTGGATGGAATTGAGGTCAGCTGCAGTGGAACGATTGTCCTGAGAAAATTGAGGTCAAATGATGTATGAGTCCCCCCCACACAAATAATCTGCGGCCGGCACAAGAATCATGGGCAAAATAACAGGCTGAGCTTAAATCTGTGTCCCTCAGCCACTTGAAGCCTTTGCCTAGCAATACAGTATGTATCTTCTGCACCATCATTCCTAAACTCATCCCTTAGGAAGGGACAGTCTTCAGAAATATGCATTGGCTTCCACAATGATCAAAGTTATCCTTAGTAATGCAGTAAAATAAACATTGAGAGTGTGTGCTACCAATAAATTAATACAGATGCTTACATTTCCACGGGAAATGCTCTCCAGCCTTTAACAAATTCTGATCTTTGGCTGTTTGATAATAAATTGCAGATCTGGACATACAGGAGCACCATCCAGGTATAAACCTGTCTGAGAGCACCGCACAGGCATCAGACACAGTTTTAAAATCTTTTACAGATGGATTCACTGGAGCAAAAACCCGGTTCCTCCTTGTTGCCACCAAGGTGACATGCTGAGTCATTAGTAGGATCTACAAATAGAACCAGCTGGCCTAATTCCTTCCCTCCTTCTCTAACCAGTGCTTGCATTCAAACAGGAGAGGTGTGCCTGGGGTCAAGGATGCCATCTGTCCCAGAAGCCCCCGTTGCATAGCCCTAGGCGTGTGGAGAAAGGCTGTGGTTATTTGTTGGCAGTGGGGAGCAGGGGACACTCTGCACATGCTCAAAGGCATGTTTCGTTTAAAGCCCTGGCATTAAAAGCAGATCTCGAGGCTGAGCCCAAGGCACAGATGGTGCACCATCTGTAGCACATAAAACTCATTTGCATCCTAGGGCCCAGTGGCGTCAAATGCTTAACTTGTCCAGTTCATTTTATTTGACTTTGCAAAGCATAAATCTGCTAATAAATCATGCTTCCTAGGTAAATGCAATGCCTAGAGCGTTTGCCAGATTTTTCACGGGACGCTTGAAGAAACCATTTTCAGAAAATGCCACATTTTTATATTTTATTTAAGTTAGATGTAGAGAAATGGTCAGGTTGTAGCTGAATCATTGGCTTCAGGAGCAGAACAGTGCAGGTACAGCTTGGGAGGAAACGGTTCCGGTGCTAGTTCTTAGTTTTAAGGGCCTGAGTGGTTCGGGGACCTGGGCAACTTAAAGACCACCACCTCCCATATGTCTCCCCATCTTCCCCCCACCCCACTCCTGCATTCCACTCAACATCTGAGTTGCTGCTGCATATTCTCTCACCAACCAGGGATGATGCCTAGGACCAGTGTGATTGAGGCATCTGTCAAGGTGTGCTCTGATACAGGGGCCCTGCCGTTCACCCCCTTCGCTGCTGTTTCCTCCTCATTCACCTGCTGGGGCTGCAAGCTGAAGAGTTCCAAAATAAAAGGAGCACCGTATGAAACCAAAAGAAAATGTTGTATTCCCTGCATCTAAACATTAGCAACCAGTGTGGTGTAGTGGTTAAGAGTGGTAGACTCGTAATCTGGGGAACCGGGTTCGTGTCTCCGCTCCTCCACATGCAGCTGCTGGGTGACCTTGGGGTAGTTACACTTCTCTGATGTCTCTCAGCTCCACTCACCTCAAAGAGTGTTTGTTGTGGGGGAGGAAGGGAAAGGAGAATGTTAGCCGCTTTGAGACTCCTTTGGGTAGTGAAAAGCGGGATATCAAATCCAAACTCTTCTTCTTCTACTACTTTATTTGAATATAGCGCCTTTGTAATGCATCGGAGCCTTTGCAGTGATGGTGTATCACAGGGGTCAGCAACCTTTTTCAGCCATGGGCCGGTCCACCATCCCTCAGACCATGTGGTGGGATGGACTATATTTTTTTGGGGGGGGGGGAATTGAACGAATTCCTATGCTCCACAAATAACCCAGAGATGCATTTTAAATAAAAGAACACATTCTACTCATGTAAAAACACCAGGCAGGCCCCACAAATAACCCAGAGATGCATTTTAAATAAAAGGAAACATTCTACTTATGTAAAAACACGCTGATTCCCGGACCGTCTGTGGATTGAGAAGGCAATTGGGGCGCATTCGGCCCCTGGGCCTTAGGTTGCCTATCCCTGGACTGTATCACATGAGCACACATGGTTTACAAAACCGTCCCTGGCAGTCTAACCATAAGAAGCAGGGACTTTTCAGTTGTGGCACCAACACTGAGGATCATACCCAGTGTTAATCATAAACCAGTGGATTTAAGCAACATAACTCCATTGATTTAAATGGATCTGAGTATAACTAATGTTGGATACTACCCTGAATATTTCCAGCTGCCTAAATAAAACCTGCCTTTTCCAGAGAGGTCTTTTACTGTCAATCTTGGTCCCTTCTGTTTGCTGCCTTGCTGGGGCTAGGCTCTTCTTTTCAATGTCCTGCTTCTGATTTTACTACTTTTTATGACATTTATGAGCTTGCTTAGCTTTGGCTATCTGTTTGGCTGCTTTTGCTGCGGTTTGCTGCTGTTTGGGGCTACTTTCTTGACATGATTCGCAATGTTGTGTTATTGGTCTTCATGTGGTTTGATTTATTAGGAAGATAAAGCAGGGTACACGTTTAAAAAATAAAATATTCATAGGATCTACTGGATACTCATATGACCCGAGGCAACCTGTGGACCCTCAGAAGAGAAGGAATGTGGGCAAGTCCCGCACAAGCCAGAAAAATATGCAGAATTGCACTGCTTTTCAGGGACTGGGAAATATATACCGGTGGTCTCCCACACTCACAGCCGTGCAATGGTCTGTGCTTTTTTAAGGGGGGGGGTGAAATGCTGCTTTCCTTTCTAAGATTGTATTTTACCATCTTTTTCCCCTAAAAGCAATGGGTGGGGTTAATGAACCTCTCTCCTACTTCTGTGTGCCCCCTGAACCCCACAAAATTAACTATGGGAGAGCCCCCACAACAGCACACAGCGGGGAGGGGGGATTGTCCTGTCTGGCAAGCTAACAGGTTTGTAGAGGTGGAACATTCAACACAGCGTGACTTTGAATTCCACCCAAGGGATGAGTGCTCATTTTTACTCATCTGCTGAAGTTAATGAATAGGACTTAAGTTAGCTTTATTCATTTCAACAGGTAAAACTTACTTGAGTACCACACACTATTTTGCAAGCTTCCACATATCGGACAAAAATAAGGAGTTTTAAACAAGGGCTACATATATTTTAACAGATGCAATGTAAATAGCTAGAATGTATTGCCTACATCTCACTCACACACACACAAACACACACACACAAAAAACCTTTCTATATAGTGTATATGGGGTTTTTTTGGAGTGACTTTGCAATCTATAAGCCACTATATATGGGATTTGTAATGCATATCCTCCAGGTCCCATGAGACAGTCTGCAAAACAGTTTTGTGCGTCCCACAGAACATTGTGAGAATATATAAAACCTTTAATTTAGTTTCTTAGAAAAATAGATTTTGAGTCCTCATTTTTGCAGGGATAATTTTGAAGTCATAGTAGTAAAAAAGCACTACCGGAGTGGTGAGCAGAAGGGCTTATAAAAGTTTGTCGGATTCATTATTTTTCAAGTCTCATCATTGAAGGCTGGGCTGGGAATCTGCAGGGCGTCGTTTTCCTCAGAAGAAGCCACCATTTTAACATCCACCAGTCTCTAGTTTATGACAGTGAATGGCTAAGAAAGTGAATTCCTGCTATTGAAAATGCTACTGAACAAATGAATCTGCGGGTTGAACTATTTGGTGTGTCTGTGTTATCAGCAATGATGCTACACATTGTCCATGCAGCCTTGGTTATACACTCTTGCCGGTCAGTTTCACAACCCAGGGTGTGACAATATTCCCACACAAGGTCACATGATCACATAGAGAGAACCACATGGTTCTAAGTGCGGTCCGAGGGCTGCTACCTTTTGTTTTATGGCAGCTAATAAAAATACCTGTAAATTTCCATTGGAAGAGGCTTTCAATCATTTCTTTCAGAGTTGTCCAGGAAAGAAAGACTGATTCACGAATCCACCTCCTCTCTTATTTGCTGTCCTAGGAACCCACCCCTCTCCATTGACACGGAGCCTCTGTAGCAATGCCAGTGTCCGCTTGCATAGAAAAATATCTTAATAGAAGGCAATTGCCTGCAGTCACAACCAGGATGTCATGTTCAAATGAAAGAGGAAACCATGTTGGGCAGATGAAGGGGATAATCTTCTATATTCACTGGTGCACTTTGTTGGTTTACAATGCCTGCCTGATAAACATTGGCTTTATGAAGATAAAAGGAATCTGATCATTGTCATTGCCTACTTAATCCGTCCATCTTTCTGCTTTTAAATAATAATTTTTTTTTACATCAGTTTTTGGCTGGACAAGAGCTCCTTAATGTCCAGCACTGAACCCTATCGTGCTGCAAGGGATTCTGGGACATTTTATGGAGGAACATATTCAAGGCTAGACAGACACAACACAGGAGGTCTGTAATCAAATTTCCTGACTTTCAACAACTGTTTTAAAGCAAAATAATAATAAAAAAATCCTTCCAGTAGCACCTTGGAGACCAACTAAGTTTGTTCTTGGTATGAGCTTTCGTGTGCATGCACACTTCTTCAGATACACTGAAACAGAAGTCACCAGACTCTTACATATAGTGAGAGAGTGGGGAGGGGTATTACTCAGAAGGGTGGTGGGAATGGGTGATTGATAGGTGTGGAAAACCTGTTGACGACTGCTAATGACTGTTAGCACAGGGCTCCAGTTTTGTTCAGGGCAGTGGCACAGGGAGAAGCAGATGTTTCGCTCTCCCTTCCTGCCATTCTTCAGCTCAAAATTGCCCTGCAGAACTCTGGGAAAATACAGCCATGAAACAGCTACCTATATAATGTGCCCCTGGACAAAATGCTTTGGACTACAACTCCCATCATCCCAAGACAGCCTGACCGGTGGTCAGGGATGGTGGGAATGGTAGGCCAACAACATCTAGAAGGCACTAACGTGGGGAAGGTTGAGCGAAGGCAAATGTCCTGACACAAGGCCATGCAAGCTGGGATCTGAAGTCGCACACCCTCTGGAAAGCCACAGGTTATCCGCTTCTGACATATACAGCCACTGACATGGCGGTGGCGGGGAGATCCTCCACCTCTGTCCAGTTCTAGCCTGCTGAATTTTGCTGGAGGGTTTTAAGCACATGCCAGAGTGCGTGTTTATAAAGCTTAATGCGGATTAAAGTGCTCTGTCACCCTACATGTCCACTTTTTGAAACTCAACTCTAGAAAAGTGGCTGGGGAAAGCACCGAAAAGTGCATCTGGATGAACGCTCCATCGCCCATTGTCATACATTCTCATTGTCCTACTGTGGCGCCTATATCACTTGCACCTCTATTCTATGGCTTGATTTGGGTTAGATCACCAGACTTTTGACTTTGATTCAGCTGCACTCACTTAACTTTTTCTTGGGCAAAATGGCATAGCAGTCCGGAGACCAGAATGGATGGGGGTGGGTGGAGGAGAATTCTGGTCCTGCTAGCATAAAACCATGCAAGGACTACCACTAGTGCAATGGGGCTTACTCCCTCCTCACCCTACCGTAAATTGGCTGGGGAAGCCGGATCAGGAGAAGCTGCAGCATGTGTGTGTGTGTGTGTGTGTGTGTGTGTGTGTGTGTGTGTGAGAGAGAGAGAGAGAGAGAGAGAGAGAGAGAGAGAGAGTTCCATTGGGCATGCAGAAATGCTGGTACTGATGCAGCCGTAACTTGAATTCCTCTCAGTGACTGCAATCCACAAACCACACAGTCTGGATTATTCTGGGGTGGGGGTGTATGTGAAAGGGGTGGGGGTGGGGGTGGGCTTGTCCCACAAGAAGGAAACCCCCGCTCTTTAGCTCTGAATTGGAACAAACAAATCTGTCCAAAACAAAAAATGACTTTTGCTCTGGTTGAGTACTAAAGAGTGGGGTTTCATGGGGGGGGGGATGACGACTCTGGGGCAAAACACAGAGCTTCTACGTGCAGGCCTGTGCCTGGACAGAGCAAGGCGAAAGGAGAGTTTTTATAGGTTTGGGCTGTGTTTTATGGCTGTTTTCATTACGTACACTGTTCCTGAGCATTGTGTGATTGAGCAATCTAGAAACCTTCCTAAATAAATGTTGTTGTTGTTCAGTCGTTCAGTCGTGTCCGACTCTTCGTGACCCCATGGACCAGAGTACGCCAGGCACGCCTATCCTTCACTGCCTCTCGCAGTTTGGCCAAACTCATGTTAGTAGCTTCAAGAACACTGTCCAACCATCTCATCCTCTGTCGTCCCCTTCTCCTTGTGCCCTCCATCTTTCCCAACATCAGGGTCTTTTCTAGGGATTCTTCTCTTCTCATGAGGTGGCCAAAGTACTGGAGCCTCAACTTCAGGATCTGTCCTTCTAGTGAGTACTCAGGGCTGATTTCTTTGAGAATGGATAGGTTTGATCTTCTTGCAGTCCACGGGACTCTCAAGAGTCTCCTCCAGCACCATAATTCAAAAGCATCAATTCTACGGCGATCAGCCTTCTTTATGGTCCAGCTCTCACTTCCGTACATTACTACTGGGAAAACCATAGCTTTAACTATACGGACTTTTGTCGGCAAGGTGATGTCTTTGCTTTTTAAGATGCTGTCTAGGTTTGTCATTGCTTTTCTCCCAAGAAGCAGGCGTCTTCTGATTTCGTGACTGCTGTCACCATCTGCAGTGATCATGGAACCCAAGAAAGTGAAATCTCTCACTGCCTCCATTTCTTCCCCTTCTATTTGCCAGGAGGTGATGGGACCAGTGGCCATGATCTTAGTTTTTTTGATGTTGAGCTTCAGACCATATTTTGCGCTCTCTTCTTTCACCCTCATTAAAAGGTTCTTCAATTCTTCCTCACTTTCTGCCATCAAGGTAGTATCATCAGCATATCTGAGGTTGTTGATATTTTTTCCGGCAATCTTAATTCCAGTTGGGGATTCATCCAGTCCAGCCTTTCGCATGATGTATTCTGCATATAAGTTAAATAAGCAGGGAGACAATATACAGCCTTGTCGTACTCCTTTCCCAATTTTGAACCAATCAGTTGTTCCATATCCAGTTCTAACTGTAGCTTCTTGTCCCACATAGAGATTTCTCAGGAGGCAAATGAGGTGATCCGGCACTCCCATTTCTTTAAGAACTTGCCATAGTTTGCTGTGGTCGACACAGTCAAATGCTTTTGCATAATCAATGAAGCAGAAGTAGATGTTTTTCTGGAACTCTCTGGCTTTCTCCATAATCCAGCGCATGTTTGCAATTTGGTCTCTGGTTCCTCTGCCTCTTCGAAATCCAGCTTGCACTTCTGGGAGTTCTCGGTCCACATACTGCTTAAGCCTGCCTTGTAGAATTTTAAGCATAACCTTGCTAGCGTGTGAAATGAGTGCAATTGTGCGGTAGTTGGAGCATTCTTTGGCACTGCCCTTCTTTGGGATTGGGATGTAGACTGATCTTCTCCAATCCTCTGGCCACTGCTGAGTTTTCCAAACTTGCTGGCATATTGAGTGCAGCACCTTAACAGCATCCTCTTTTAAAATTTTAAATAGTTCAGCTGGAATATCATCACTTCCACTGGCCTTGTTGTTAGCAAGGCTTTCTAAGGCCCATTTGACTTCACTCTCCAGGATGTCTGGCTCAAGGTCAGCAACCACATTTCCTGGGGTGTATGAGACCTCCATATCTTTCTGGTATAATTCCTCTGTGTATTCTTGCCACCTCTTCTTGATGTCTTCTGCTTCTGTTAGGTCCTTTCCACTTTTGTCCTTGATTGTGGTAATCTTTGTATGAAATGTTCCTTTCATATCTCCAATTTTCTTGAATAAATCTCTGGTTTTTCCCATTCTGTTATTTTCCTCTATTTCTTTGCATTGCTCGTTTAGAAAGGCCCTCTTGTCTCTCCTTGCTATTCTTTGGAAATCTGCATTCAATTTCCTGTATCTTTCACGATCTCCTTCGCATTTTGCTTGTCTTCTCTCCCCCGCTATTTGTAAGGCCTCATTGGTCAGCCACTTTGCTTTCTTGCATTTCTTTTTCATTGGGATAGTTTTCGTTGCTGTCTCCTGTATAATGTTACGAGCCTCCATCCACAGTTCTTCAGGTACTCTATCCACCAAATCTAAATCCTTGAACCTGTTCTTCACTTCAACTGTGTATTCATAAGGAATTTGATTTAGATTGAATCTTACTGGCCCAGTGGTTTTTCCTACTTTCTTCAGTTTAAGCTGGAATTTTGCTATAAGAAGCTGATGATCTGAGCCACAGTCAGCTCCAGGTCTTGTTTTTGCTGAGTGTATAGAGCTTCTCCATCTTTGGCTGCAGAGAATATAATCAATCTGATTTCGATGTTGCCCATCTGGTGATGTCCATGTGTAGAGTCGTCTCTTGTGTTGTTGGAAAAGAGTGTTTGTGATGACCAGCTTGTTCTCTTGACAGAACTCTATTAGCCTTTGCCCTGCTTCATTTTGATCTCCAAGGCCAAACTTGCCAGTTGTTCCTTTTATCTCTTGACTTCCTACTTTAGCATTCCAATCCCCTATAATGAGAAGAACATCCTTCTTTGGTGTCATTTCTATAAGGTGCTGTAAGTCTTCATAGAATTGATCAATTTCAGTTTCTTCAGCACTGGTAGTTGGTGCATAAACTTGGATTACTGTGATGTTAAAAGGACTGCCTTGGATTCGTATCGAGATCATTCTATCATTTTTGAAGTTGCATCCCAGTACAGCTTTCGCCACTCTTTTGTTGACTATGAGGGCCACTCCATTTCTTTTACGGGATTCCTGCCCACAGTAGTAGATATGATAGTCATCCGAACTGAATTCGCCCATTCCTGTCCATTTTAGTTCACTGATGCCTAGGATGTCAATGTTTATTCTTGCCATCTCATTTTTTACCACATCCAGCTTACCAAGGTTCATGGTTCTTACATTCCAGGTTCCTATGCAATACTTTTCTTTACAGCATTGGACTTTCCTTTCGCTTCCAGACATATCCGCAACTGAGCGTCCTTTCGGCTTTGGCCCAGCCGCTTCATCAGCTCTGGATCTACTTGTACTTGTCCTCCGCTCTTCCCCAGTAGCAAGTTGGACGCCTTCCGACCTGAGGGGCTCATCTTCCAGCGTCATATCTTTTATATGCCTGTTGTCTTTGTCCATGGAGTTTTCTTGGCAGGGATACTGGAGCGGCTTGCCAGTTCCTTCTCCAGGTGGATCACGTTTGGTCCAAACTCTCCGCTATGACCTGTCCATCTTGACCTGTCCATAGCTTGCCTGAGTAATTCAAGCCCCTTCGCCACGACAAGGCAGTGATCCATGAAGGGGCCTAAATAAATACATAAGGGCAAAATGAGATGCTGCCAGGAAAATAATTGAACGATGAGCAGTTTGGGGTACCTTGCGAGGCAACAATGGGACCAGGCTAGTTTAAATCACGGGGGGACCATTCTGGAGAAGGAGGAAAACAGTAAGTTGTTGAAATAAGGAACGCACACTGCTTCTTTTTGTATTTTTTTTTAAATAAAAATCTTAAATTACAGGTGGAAATCAGTTTGAATGTTGGAAAAGCAACATGTGAACTTTTAAATAAATGTGCCTGCCTTTGATGGGAAATCTGGTCACTTTGGGATAGGGCTAGACGTGTCAAGATCAGCAGGATGACTCAGGATGTGAGCTGGGAATTCCCCAGGTTCAAATCTCACCTCATCCCTGAACTCAGTAGGTGCCCTTAGGCCAGCTGGGATCTTGAAGCCTGCCCCTCCTCCATTCATCCCATTATGAACGTAATAACACTGGCATGCCTAAAGGGTTCTTTTAAGGAGGATTGAGATAATAATATAGATTGAGTGCTCTGAGCACTCTTCAAGCACTCTATAAGTGCTGAGTAGCATTATTACTATAGGTTGAGAGACATTTTAATTAGGATTCTCTAGATTTCTTCTTCATCTCAGTGTTGGGATAACCAGTTGCTGGAGAAGCCTGCTCCCACTGGTTATGAGGGTTCTTGAAGGTCGTGAGGAGTTTTAGGAATAGTTGAAGGGCTGAAGAAGATAGCGATAGGCAGCAAGGAAAGCAAAAAGAGTGGCCGAAGAAGCAGAAGGAGGCCAAAATCAGACTGTAGTCTCAACGTGAAGTGCACTCACTGAATGCGAGCGAGCTCTCCGTCGCCTCAAACTGAGGCAGGGGCTATTTATTGAGAAATTATACAGCGTCACCAACTCAGCATCAACCAATTACAACTTAGCAATAACGAGCCCTTCCGGGCGGGAAACCAGCCTTGCAACCGTTAGCAGGAGGCTTCCTGGCGCGCTTTTGGGAGTGTGGAGGGATCCCGGCTCTAACTCCGGCCAGATCTTCTTCTCCTTCTGCGCGGCAGCGCGGAAGGATCAGTGCAGCGGCTATCGCGCGCGGGAGAAACTAAAACGTATTCCCACATCTCAGTCTCACTATTTATGTGCATGTGGGGAACATAAGCAGAAATGCACAGGCTACGGCAGCCTGGTTCCTTGCAAATGCTTTGGACTACAACTACCATCACCCCAAAGCAGTATGACCAACGGGCAGGAATGATGGGAGTTGTAGTAGTAAAAAAACAAAACAAAACACCTCTAGAGAGCACCAAGATGGGGGAGACAAAACTAAGGCAAATCTCCTGACACATGGCTTTGGGCTGGCCCACTTTCCTAAAACTTGCCAGGGCATGGAGGGTTTTTGTCTGGGCATGTACCACAACACAGCCACTGATGTGCGTGAGTAGGATGGAAATAAACTTCAGTCAGCTTCACATTTTAAATGGATTATCATAGAATCATAGAGTTGGAAGAGACCACAAGGGCCATCCAGTCCAATCCCCCTGCCAAGCAGGAAACACCATTGTGGGGACCAGTTCTCAGTTTGCATTTCCTTTTGTATTCCTCCCTGCTCTGTTGTTTTTCAATCAATTTATGCAGAGCTGTGAACTGAAACCAAGGATGTAAAAAAGCACAGAGGTAAAAAAAAAAAGGGGGGGTAAGGTAAGGTAAGGTAAGGTAAGGTAAAGGACCCTTGTATAGATAAGTCCAGTCAAAGGCGATTATGGGGTACAGCATTCATCTTGCTTTTCAGGCCGAGGGAGCCGGCGTTTGTCCACATACAGCTTTCCGGATCATGTGGCCAGCATGACTAAACTGCTTCTGGTGCACAGAGGACCGTGATGAGTGCCAGAGCGCACGGAAACATCGTTTACCTTCCCGCCACAGCGGTACCTATTTATTTACTTGTACTGGCATGCTTTCAAGCTGCTAGGTTGGCAGAAGCTGGGATACAGCAACGGGAGCTCAGCCCGTCACGTGGATTCGAACCGCCAACCTTCCGATCGGCAAGCCCAAGAGTCTCAGTGGTTTAGATCACAGCAATACCCAGGTCCCATGGGGCACAGAACTCCCCTACTTGCTCAAATTTACTCTCCGTTTTGGCAAGCTTAATTTCACCCCTGGTTATTTTCATTTAAAAACGTTATCTGCTCTCACTGAATATTTTTATTTTGCCTACTTGAAAGCATTTATGATATAAAAGCAAATAAAAACAGGAGCCAAACTTATGGGCCAGAGAAAGCGTAGCAAGGGCTGCTGGGGGAGGGGAAGAAAACGAAAATATATGCAACTTGGCTAGCCATCTGCTAAGACCTGCTGCCACCATCAGTAGATGGGGGAAAAGTCCGATGTGCCGGACAGAGAAGTTACCGTTCCCCAAGTTACCATTTCCCAGGACTGCCAACTGTTTTAATTTTAGTTTTGGTTTTGCTTGACTTAAGAAGAAAAGTTTTGGGGAAATTCAAACGCTGGCTCATTGCTCTTTCAGCCTAACCAATAACTTCTTGTGACACCAGGTAGATGTGCTTAGTATGTTCAGAATTCATTTATTCCCTCCCTCCCTCCCTCCAATTAATGTGTGAAGCCTGCATTGCGCTGGACCCGTCTTTATCTAAACTCAGTGCCCTCTCTTCCAGAAACCTCGGGTGAGTCAGTCCGGCCTTAAGGCTTCGAAAAGGCCCAGCAGTTTATTATATGGAGTTTCCTCCTTTCTGATGAAACGATATGCTTTTTTGCAGCAGCTCCGGGTGCTCCCTTCCCCCCTCCCTCATGATGCAATGCCCGCAGCAATTTACAGGGCTGGGAACTCGGGAGGCGCTAGGACCCAGGGGACGTCGCCGTGTGAGTTCTGGCTGCGGCTGGATTGCTCGGCTCGAGTTACGGAGCTCTCCGACGTGCCGAGCTCGCCGTCGCACCGACCGGCCTCCTTCTCCTCTGCCCGAGGAATTGCAACAGAAACCGCCCTTATCAGCTCCGCAGCGGTCAGTCGATGGCGCGACCCTGCGCGGACCAGGCGCCCAGACACGAGCTGACGTCATGCAGGGGCAATAATGACAACCGGGGGGGGGGAACCCTGTTATTTTTGGCGATCCAAAAGTGTTGGAAGGGTGGCGAACACTTAACGTGTGAACCCGAGTCCGACACGGGTCCCGACCCGCTTTTACATCATTCCTCTTGCGCTTTGCAAGGAAAAGCCGCCGCGAAGAAAATGCGCATAATACCAATTACTTTTTTGGGGGGTGGCGGTTTCCTGATCTTTGCAGCAACAAAACACGCACACATCCCTCTACAGGCCGCTTTGTGGAAGATTCACTTATTCGGCTGCTAATGTAACCTGACTGCTAATGCAACTGTTGCTTTCGTGGCCATAATTATTACATATATGGTTAAGGTCTTTGGGAGAGCACACTGTAAATAGGAAAGGGATCCTTTAAGGTTGGGAAGCGCATATTATAATTAAAGTTGGCAGCCAGATGCCAAACAGTTTCTACGTGCGCATCATGTGGATATTCCCTTGAAATCCAAGAGACTTCTCTGGGCAAGGATCGTAGTTAGGATCGGGGTGTGAGAGAGTGAGACCAGTGTCCTTTGAACCACAGATCTATTGTGTGTCCGAGGAAAACAAAATGCAAAAGGAGCCACAGCTTCATGAGAGAGAAAGAGCTGGCCGTGCATAACACTGGGATTGAGAACAAAGCACGTAGCTCAATCCATAGAGCTCAGAGACTCTTAATCTCAAGGTCTCGGGTTCGAGTCTCACGTTGGGGGAGGGGGATTCCAACATTGTAGGGGGTTGAACTGGATGACCCTTGTGATCCCTTGCAGTTCTTTGATTTTATGAAAACAACCTCGCCACTGAGTCTGTAAGGCTGCGGTCCACTCCTAACCCCACACTTGCCTGGGTGTAAGCCGCACTTGAATAATATAGGACGGGCTTTTCAGTAGACTTGCGTTGCGCCGATCCTTTCCTCGTCCATCCTAGTGCGCGTTGTAAGAAGGACAGGCCCAGCTGGTTTGCAGCGGAGCCTGCGCTTGCTACGTGATATGGGCGCCCAGAGAGGGATCCATCGCTTGCCTTCCCCACTCTTAGAATCCCACGCACGTTGAAGGGCGTTTACTCAGAAGCAACCCCCCCCCTCCCCAGTTTGGAAGCTGCCTTATACTGAGACACACTATTGCTCCATCAAGCTTAGTGCTGCCTACACTGACTGGCAGAAGCTCTTCTGCAGCCGTAAGCCTTTCCCATCCCCAGCGGCGGGAGTTATTTACATGGCTTTCTCTTTCTGTCGCACACAATTGGGGGCATGATTTCCAGGTAAACGCGTTCGTGGGACCTTCTACTTGCACACAGCGCTGCTGGGCCTGGCATACACCTCGGTTTACTTGGGAGCGACGTCCCGTTGAACTCTGCAGGCTTTGCACCCGGGTGCAATTGCCAAACGCACAATATTGCAATCGGACATCGAGGGGTGCGAAGTTAAGGGTGGATGTGGACTCGTAGTTAAGCGCCTCTTTCCCCCCGACTTCCAACACCAGCCTATTGTTCTGCAGCCTGCTCTCCCCCCCCCCTCGCCGCAGCCACAAGCCTCCCCCCGCCCCCCCCATCCCCGTGCAGCCGCAGAACAAGAACAGCGCGGAGGAGGTGGAGGGGGGGCGTGTCCCAGGTTGCTGTAACCGGGCAGGAGAGAACGTTGCGAACGTGCGCTCCCTCGCCATTGGATCGGCCCAGCTCCCGCTCCCGGCCAATGAGCTGCGGCGGAGCAGGAGAGCCGAAGCGGCGAACGCGGCGGAGGGAATAGGGCGGAGCTTCCGAGCGCGCACACCCCCCTGACCCGACTATTTAAAGCCGGAGCGGCGGGGGGTGGAACCGCAGTGCCAACGAAAGGGCAGAGGAGGGAGGTTGGGTCCTGGTGGGGTCGCTCGGGCAGCTGCGCGCCTCTTACGGGTCCTACAGCTCTGCGCTGCTGCTGCTGCTTTCACTAGCTTCCTCGACGTGCGCCCTGAAGCCGGTAAGTAGGTGGGTTTCCCATTGGACGCCGGTTTTGCAAGGGTGCCGCGGTCGATTCTGCTGCCCTTTATCTTTTGGAGCTGGTCTTAAGACGTAGGCGCCCGATCCACTCCGATCCTCACCTGCGCCCTCCTCTCCCCCCACCCCCCTTGCTGCAGAGCCGTCGATCCAAGTAGCGGAAACTCGTCTTCCGACCCCCGGTGTGGAAAAGTGGCCGTGGAAAGAAGGGCAGCGATGCCAGTCTCGTGGGACAGCTTCTCCTCCCCGCTGCCTCCCATCCCGGAGCAGAGGGAGAACCCGCCCGCCTTCGCCTGGGAGAAGGAGAGCGCCTACCAAGGGGCCGCCGGCCGCAGCGCCCGGCTGGAGAGTTCCGACTGCGAGTCCCTGGATAGCAGCTTGAGCTCCGAAGCGGGTAAGCGGGGTTTCTTCATCTCACCGGGGGTGTCTGTCTTAACGTCTGCAAAACGGGCTCCTAGGCCTTCATATGCGGGTCTGGGATGGGAGAATTGGGGCCGGGGAGCTGCTTGTAATGGGTACCACGTCTAAGCAGATTGGGGGAAGGTGACTAGGGATGCTAATGTAAGGGGAGCTTTGGAGACCTGTATGCATAGACGGGGTGGGGTGGAGGTGGAGTTCTATCATGTTTACTTAATTCCGTTTAAAAACTCTTCTCCCCCCCCCCCAAAAAAAATCCCCACCCCTTTAAAGCAGAAAAGGAGCTCTTCAGTGATTCCCATTTTACTTAAGTGCATGCAGAATTGGCCTACTGACTGCTTTAATGAAGCCTTGGAGGAGGATATGGGGGGGAGATAGTGAGCATTATGGGCAACTACAGGCCATACTAGGAACTTAAAAGTGCAATGCATGTTTAATTGGCAAACCAGAAAGCAGCTACTGCCTTTGTTGCCTGCCTTCTCTAGCAGAGGGGTTGCTGAGAAGCGGCTGCCTTAAGCTTATAATGTGATCTTTTCGTTGCCCAGAATGGCTTCTACCAATTAAAAACAACCAAATGCACAAAGCTGTTTTGATTTCTTGGCGGGGTGGCAATAAAGGTAACACAGCAGCGTTAGCAGCAGAGTAGTCACGGGGCTGTTGTCTCTCCTTCATTTGCAGATGCCCAGGAATATCTCGATGAAGTGTCCTTGCCAGACTTTGACTTGTTAAATGATCCGGAGGATGAGCTCCTGTGTGCCAATCTCATGAAGCTAATCCAAGTCAGTCTGAATAAAGCAAAGATCAACTCCAACCGCTCCTCCAGGCTCCTCATGCCAAGCCAGCTGATCGCCCAAGTTGGCAAGGAGCTCCTCCACTTGGCCTATAGGGAGCCCTGTGGCTTGAGGGGGGCCCTCATCGACTTGTGCGTGGAACAAGGGAAGGGTTGCCACAGTGTGGGGCAGATTGCTGTGGACCCCGGCCTGGTGCCTACCTTCCAGCTGACACTCGTTCTAAGACTGGATTCCCGCCTCTGGCCTAAAATCCAGGGACTCTTTAGCTCCGGCTCTGCTTTTTCTCCAGGCTTCAGCCAATCGCTGAAGCTCAGCACTGGCTTCAGGGTCATTAAAAAGAAACTGTATAGCTCTGAGCAGTTGCTCATAGAAGAGTGCTGAGAAGCGTCTCCTGGTTGGAATCAAAACTGAGCATTTACTCTCCTAAAGATAATGGCCAGCACCTGTCCAAAGCGGGGAGGCGTGTTTAAAGGGCTGTGGAACACAAGCCGTTTCCAAGACGCGGCTGTCCTCTCGAGCCACCGTAGGTTAGATTTAGATGGAAGTTTGACTTAACAAGTGATACTAGGCAGGTAGTCCAAAGAGGAGGAGGAGGAGGAGGAAGGCAAGGCTTGAAAATAAAAACAACAACAACAGCACTCTGCTTTTTTGTAACTGACAAAAAAAGCCCCCTGGAAACAATGTGCTAGCTTTAAAAAAATCCTTGTCTGACACGTGGGACAACTTTAGCAGTATTTTTTTTCCCTGGCAGCTGATGACATAACAGCAGCAGGGCTGCCACTAAGGATAGATGAAGGTTGCCTGCTTTTTTGTGATAAACTTTTCTTTTTTTTAGAAATCGGGGAAAACTTAGATAGTAATCAATGGATATCTGGTGAGTGGTGAGGTGCATGGACAATTGTTTATATGTGTTTTAAGGTCTAAAGGGACCCAAGAATGTGTTGCATTGCTTTGAACAGAAGGGCATGAAGAAGCTCCACTTCTGACACACTAGGGCAGCTAAATATAAGGACTTCTGAATGAATGGGGGTGTTAAATCCACCATGCATCATTTACGCAGCTCTGTTCATGTTTATTTTTTTCCTGAATGAGACCAGCGTGGGAGGCACAGGGCACATGAGGTGGAGTGTGCTCTGTCATGGTTAGGTGTCCTGGTGATGTATGTTTGAGGAAGGTGTGAGGTGATGCTGGGCTGGGGTTGGGTGGGGGGGGCAGGAACCCTCGCAGTCTGTCTGTAGTGCTTCCATTGGTTACAGTTCACATGGAATACACTTGATGTTCAAGTTTTTGAAGACTCCTATGCAACTGTTGGTTTTTTTACTTTTCTAATAAAAACATTTCTAATAATCTGCTTCTCTCCTTCCTTTTCCTTGCCAGTGTTTTAATGGGGGCTGCAAAAAGGTGACGGGAGTTGGATGATTGACTTCTGAAATGGGAGGATTGATTTGTGAAATGGGCTTTGGGACACTGGAGGTTTCCTGGAATCAGATTTTCAAATATGGTTGAGTAAGGGGGAAACAATGCACTCTGTTGTTCCCACTGTGCCTCTCTCCACCCAAATCCCCATTTTCAAACATCTTCTGGACATACCTCCTTCCTTCAGATTGTACTGTCATCGGAACCTGGATGTTGGGAGCAAGCTGGAGAGAAAAAGGCCCAGCACAGAGGGTTTGCTTTAATGTAAGATTGGAATGGGCACCTTGGTCAGCAGTTCTGTAGTTTCCTCTTCAAATTTGCTAAGCCTAGGGTGCCAGTTGACCTGTAGCCGAAAATGCCTGTTCAGGACCAGGTTGGCAAATGGGGGTTTAAGCCAACTAGCATATAGGCCTCAAAAGGATATGGGCATGGCTACCAGTACAATGGAGATCATTCTGTTCAAGGGCAGAAGGCCTATCTGAATTACTTTACTTGCCTCCCCATAGCACTGACACCCAAAGCCACCACAGAAGGGGCCTTGCATCAGATGCTCTACTGGGGCCTGTTCCATTGTTAGCCGTTCTCCTTGCAGGGACTGGTGGTTATAACTCTTTAAGTATCTTTGGTATCAGTCCTTGGTTCTAGAACACAGTTCTGATGTGCTTGGGGACACTCGCTCTGCTGAAAGTAAAGGGATTGGCTTTTAATTGCCAGTGTCTTGAGTATTCGCCGCAGGAAGGCCTTTTGCTCCCTGAACGTTCTGCAAGTATTGGAATTCCTTCAGTGGTGAATGTGCATGAGAATTCTTCCCTAATGGTTGAAATCAGTGGTACGATAAGAGGTTGCTCTGAGAAGGTTACTTGGGAAAACAAATCAAAAACCTCAACAAAAGTAACTAGTGTGTAAGTCAGCTGTAGGTTTTTAGTTTAAGTGGCAAGTTAAAGGCTAATACTGAGTAAAAGGTAAAAAACTAAATTATTGAGTCATTGAGTGTCACATAAGCTGCTGTAATGCAGAGCTCTTCTTGTCAGGTTCATGAGTTGTACTTTTGGCAGATAACACCTAGTACATGCAGAATTTGGGGAAGGGTACTAAAATCAGGCCTGGAGCCCCTGCAGCGTAAGAGTAAAAAGGGAAAAAGCTGAGAGCGTAATCCAGCTGAAGGACCATCAATTTCCGGGGAAATGTTAAGCATAGACAAACATAAGATCCCTGCCAGATGAGGCTAAAAGCCCACAATGTCCAGTATCCTGTTCTCAAGAGTGGCCAGTCGGGGGAAAAAAGTCAACAGCAGAACATGAGCACAATAGCGCTCTTCCTACTTGTGATTCCCACCAACTGGTATTTTAAGACTTCGCTGAGTAATCCTTTACTTCTTGTCTTAAGTAGAATCTGGGACTGGAGGGGGGGGACCACAAAAGACAATTATACCAAAATGGAATGGTAAAGAGACATCCGCAGCATCCATGAAAACGGATACAGCCCACCAGTTAGGGACTGTGCTGCCAATAATGGCCCCATGCTACCCAAACGTGGAAGGAGACCATGAACTCCTGCAAATGAGGATATGCCCGGGGCATCATGACACCGTGCGGATTGTGGCAGCCCGGCAGCCTCACTAGCTCCAGAGCCACAGGCAGCAATAGCCATAACCGTCTGCAGATAAGTGTCTTCCCGATCATATGTTTGTTGCGAAGATAACAGTGGCACACACTACCTCTTGTGTTTTTGCTAAGGAATGCAGTAAGAGTTATATTTGATAGGTATAATACACAGAATATGTGATGTGCAGAGCTGAATTCTACAAGTGGCATAGGCCTCCCCAACAAAAAGTTTGTAGAATCGCCTAACAAGCCTAGCAGTGCATTCCGTTTCACAGTGCTGACCACGAATGTTTGACTTCAGCTCGATGTCAGCACATTGCGGAATGGGCAACAGGCTTCCGTTTCTCCATTATGCATTGCAGAAGCAGCATATGGTGGTGCTAGGCAAGCATATTTTCCCCAGGATGAGTCTCTCTGCTCATGGATGATGTGAGGCCCTGACAGCTATCATTTCACATATTTATGAGAGTGTAAGACCCTGTATTGACAGAACCAGAAAAGGCACCTTGCTATTAGTAAAAGCACATGCACAAATTCATTTCTTCTAGTTGAGTGGAGGAAGAATAGCTTGAGACCGGGGTCAGCAAACTTTTTCAGCAGGGGGCCGGTCCACTGTCCCTCAGACCTTGTGGGGGGCCGGACTATATTTTTTGGGGGGGAAATTGAATGAATTCCTATGCCCCACAAATAACCCAGAGATGCATTTTAAATAATAGCACACCTTCTACTCATGTAAAAACACCAGGCAGGCCCCACAAATAACCCAGAGATGCATTTTAAGTAAAACGACACATTCTACTCATGTAAAAACATGCCGATTCCTGATTAAGAAGGCGCTTGGGCCGCATCCGGCCCCCGGGCCTTAGGTTGCCTACCCCTGGCTTAAGACTTACTTCAGTGTTACTTATTCCAGGTAAGTGCATAGGATTGCATGGGGCTCAGTTACATTTTAAAGAAAGGATGAGAGCAATCTACAACACCGGTATAATCCACATTCTTTCCTGGGGATTTCCCTGATACTACAAATTTCAACTGTGGTGGTCCCATGTCACCATCCTAAGCCAAATCTCTCTCTCTCTCTCTCTCTCTCTCTCTCTCTCTCTCTCTCTCCCTCTCTCCCTCTTAACTTTGAACATTGCCACTTTACTCAAGGAAAATTGCTGGAGATTGATAGAACAGAAACAAATGTTTAAAGAATCCCTCAAAAGCATTCTAGTACAGTCAAATGTTTAAAAACAATTGTTTGGGACAATGCATTTTGGAATGTTTGGGCAAATCAGGATTTAAGTGTTCCATTAAAACTTACTTAGTTTTAGATTCTTAAGCAGAACCTCAAGTGAAATTGTTTTAGAGCTTGCTGCAATCCAGCGGAGGATCCTTTTTGTTGATCCTCTGCCTTGGGAGTATTGCATTTTCCATAGGAACCTAGGAAGCTGCCTTATACTGAGACAGGCCATTGGCCCACCTAGCTAAGTGTTGCCTGCACTGACTGGCAGCAGCTCTCCAGGCTTTTGGACTGGGGACCTTCTTGACCTGACCTGGAGATGCTAGTGATTCAACCAGGGGGCTGCGTGCAGCTGCTATGCCAGAGAGCTATGGCCCTTCATTGGTACTAGAAAGTAGGGAAATATTGAACCGTGGCATTATAGAGTACTGGTCTATGCACCTTTAAGCAGGACATACCTGCCCCTGTCCAGACTTCCCTTCATGACACATTCAGCACATGTATTTACCAGCCATTAAAAAGCTTGATTTCAATCACCTGTCTTGCTTATATCTCTTCCAGTGTTTAGATGCATTAAGTGGAATTTATTCATTTAAATTTTAATGTGTAGCTTTATTTTTGAGGAAAACAGATAAAAAGCACCCACTTAGAAACAGCTATAGAGATTTGTGAGCAGTGGGGGAAGGAAGAGACAGGTTTGTCACAACACAAATCCCAACAGTTGATGCAGAAAACTGGCCAAACCAGTACCCCTAAGTTCAATCCTTGACAGAGAATTGTACACTGGTATTCAAGGTGATGTGTGCCCTACCACAGCAGCTGGGCCGTTCGAACAAAGTCTGCCTGCATAATTCCTTGAAGCAAGTCTCCGGGACGTGGTTTTGGTTGCATCCACTGGAAAATGCCTATGATGACATAATTGTAGGCCGAATAATCCCTCTTCCCACATTATGATGCTAAACCTCAATGTTGATCCTGCAAAGTGGGGGGGGAAGGTCTTCTGTGGTCAAACTGTGAATTTGCTGACCAGTACTACTGCACCCAACTCTGGGATGCAACACAATTCGTTCAAGAAGAAGTTCAACCGAAAGACTTGAAGCACATAAAACAACACCTGGGTACAATGTACAAGCTTCATTCAGAGGCTCACAGAAAGGAGCTGAATGTAAAGCAAAGAATCCAAGGAGAGGCCAGTCAGGTCTCCTGAGCCTTGTGCTTCGATCGTGAAGAATAAGGCTCAGGAATGGGTAATTATCTAAATGCGCAATTATATAATAGAATCTCAGATTTGTAGAGTTGGAAGGGACCCCGAGGATCATCTCGTCCAACCCCCTGAAATGCAGGACTATGAAGCTCTCCCATACAGGGATCGAACCTGCAACCCTGACACTATCAGCACCACACTCTAACCAACTGAGCTGTTTCACCAAAAAACCATTAAGCTGTTTGCAAATTAAAACTCAGTAAGGTCAGCCAAGTAAGGGGCTGAAAAGACAGCTCTCCTGTCTTCACATTTTAGCATGCAAGGACATGGAAGCATGTTGCACGATCAGCTGTTGTGCACATATAACCAAGGGATTCCTCTGTCTATGGAAAAGGAAGTCCATATTCACTGCCATTCCTTTTGCACACAGAAACCCGCCCAGAATCGAAGCAATTCTGTGCGAATGAGCCTGCAAAAAACTGTTTCTGTATTTGGAAGGTGTTGCAAATGCAGAGCTGGGCACGGTGTGTAGACAGCCAACTAATGTTCCTGTTGGACTATGAGCATCTTCATGCAGGGGCTGGTGCCTCAAATCCCACCCCTGGCAAAGGGTGTGTATGTGGCCCATATTAGGCAGTAACAGTATCCCTGTGTAGGGGCAACTTCAAGGAAACATGCCTGAACTTAGTCCTATTCAGCACCCTGTTGTGAGCTGGTACCTCTGAATCAAGCTTGCAGATTGCATTCAGGGAGTTTAGTTTTCCATGCAGTTGACTGGTGCCCATATCACCACCAGTCATTTCTATACAAATTAATTCCTTGCTGGGCTGCAGTTCAGTATGAGGTGTGACAAATAAAAGAACCCAAATTACAAAATCCCATACGTAGATGAAAACAAAGCTCTTTCTCCCTTGCTATCCTGCTCTTCTTCTGGAGTCTCTGAAATGTCAAGACACACATTCCGGTGTGTTTCTGAGAAAGAAGGAATCTGCTCTGCAGAATTCTGAGAACGCTGGCTTTGGAATGGGACTGGTAGGAGGAGAGCAGATGAGATGGCGATTGGCTGCAGGAGGCGAGTCAGGATAACTGAGCACAAGGCAAGCATCACGCGATCCTCACAGGCTGATGGGAGTCTGCTGCTGCACAATGTAATTCAAAACCCACAGTTATTGCTCTGGAGAAGAAAGTAGGTACAGGTAGTACCAGCCAAACATGCTTCATCCCTCTGCCAGATACCAGCTGTTCCTTTTGGGCCAGCCAGATCAGAAGAACTCAACTCTGTAGGGTCACTCTTGAAATAAATCCACGGTGGTGTTTTTCAAGTTTTGTAATGTCAAGGTAAACCCTTTCCAAAAGAAATTGTCCATTGAGGAACTCTCATGTCAGGGGTAGCCACTGTGCACCCTCCGGTTGTTGTACTACAACTCCCATCAGCTCCAAGCTGGTATGGCTAATGCGCAGAGATGATGGGGAGTTGTAGCTGGCAACATCGGGAGGGTGCCACAGCGACTCCACCTGTCTTGTCTACTTGTCATGGAATCCATGCATGTTGCAAAGGATTCTGGGGACCGTTCTAAAGACACACTAAGTTCACACAGCCAAGCCTCTTAGGCTTCACCATTGACCACCATGAACGGAGAGCATTCTCAGCCTAGAAGACACCCAGTATGTCCTTGTGGCTGTAGGTTGCTGGGGATAGTAATGATACCGGGTACATATCCTCTGTCAATTTCAATGTAACAACATTCCTAATTCTCCAGAAAATGGTTCTGAAACCATGGCACAGAAATGCCTATATATATATATAAATAAATACAATAAATAAATACAAAATAGACAAGGATTGAGAGCATGTTGTCCTGATCTTCCTCATTTCCTTTGGTTTTCCCTTAGACATGGAATGAATGTCATGGGCATGCCTGAATGCTGAAATTGTCTTCTATGGGTGTTCCTGCTTTTGGAGGCAAGACTGGTGCTGCAAAGGCAAAGGACCTACTCAGTGGTGGCTCCCTGTTTGTGGAATTCTCTCGCCAGACAGATTCACCTATCATGTATTTCTTGTGCCAGGTGAACAAATATCCTATACCAACTTACCTGGAAGTATCATTCCTTCAACGGGGCTTACCTGTAAATAGATATGCATAGGATTACACAGCTGATCTATTTTTTTCGATCTGTTTCATGCTATTGATCCTTTCAGACTGTACTGCTGCCTTGGCCATTTTATAACTTTGATTGTTTTAACTATCTGTTTAATTTCATTGTAGGCCATCCTGGAAGTTTTTGTTGGACAGAAGGGTGCTATATTAAAATAGGGGAAGATGAACCAAACAATGGATTGGCATGAGGAAGTTTCCCTATTTTGGAGTGGTCCATCATGCTAGCAATATAGTGGCCGATAATACGAAATATGAACAAATGTTTTGACTAATGAGTCAAGGTCCACAATAACCAGATCACGCGGAGGATTACTAATAGTGACATGTTGAAATCAGCTTGTTCAACTGAAAATACAGGTTTAGGTACAAGGGGAGATGAGATGTAAAAAATAAAAAACTCTTTAAAATTCAACAGGTAGGGGGCTTAGCTGGTAAGGGGTGCAGCCTGGGGTGAAGGGGTGTATAATCTGGGGCAGTGTCTCAAAATTAAAAGACACAGAGGCCAGATCTAAGATTCCCTATCCCTACTATATAAATTTACCTGAGAGTCAGTCTCACTGAATTCAGAGGGACTTCTGAGCAGCATACACTGCCCTAGATTCCAGTGTATGACTCTGTCACTGACTATTAAAACTACCAAATGACAAGGGTTGGGGGGAAAGGGATGCCTCTATGTCAAAAGACAGTTTGATGGTTAGAAATCATAGCATGCGGATAAACAAATTATTTACCTGCTTTGGCTCCTGCCATTTTAAAATCCCCCAATGCCCTGTAGCACTGTTAGGTCGGGTGCTGTGGGGCATTGTGGGAAATGTTAAATGGTGGCAGGGTGACTAGAGTAGGAAGAGTCTCATGTTGCTGAGGCTCCTTAACACCGAGAGCTGGCTTGCCACCACAGATTCCCTGGCTGGATACACACCAAAAATTTAAAATACACCCCTCCTGGATCCTGGGAACTGTAGTTTACCCTTCACAGAGCTGTAATTCACAGCTGTCTTTAACAAATTTCAGTTTCCAGGGTCCTTGGGTATGCGGTGTATGCAGCTGCCACTTTCTTTCACATGTTGTTTTACGTTCTGCCATTAATTTTACCTCAAATACATACAGAAAAGAGGGCCTATAAACCTTTGTGAGAATCTAGCTTCTCTTCCCACACCCCAACATGTCTCCTCTTCCTCTGTGAAATACTAAATGACACCCTTTGCTGAGGCTCTTGATTTAAAGAGCCTGAATATTGCTGCTTTTTTCCAGCCTCTCATTATCAAGAGCGTTTGAGAAAGCTACCCCCCAAGGAACAGCGATGGCATTCTCACTCCTCTTGAGTCACGGCTTTAATTATACGGATGGGGCAAGTGTTCGCTAGGCTCCTATTGATCACAGAAATAACTTGCCTCTTTCCTTCTCCACCCGCCTCCCGCAACAAGGCTGGAGCAGTGGAGCAATCTTAATTGCTCACCGGAGAGGCGTTGCTAGAATGGCACCAGCCATCACCTGAGGTGCTGTAATTACAGCTTGCAAACAGGAGTTGGAGACCGGTGAGCTGTCATCCTGGTTTTTGGTGACTGCTTTTTCGGTTTCTCTGGCTGTAAAAGTGAGCCACTAACAGCTCTCTATTGCCCGGCCTGCTGCAGAGGAAAAGACACACAAAAAAGACACAAAAAAGACAGACAAAACACAATGTTCTGTGTTTTACTGAGGCGGCACTCAGACTTTGGAACTCCCTGCCTCATGACCTTAGGCAGGTGCCTTGGCTGTATTCTTTCCAGCAGCTGATAAACATTTTTGTCTAGGCAAGCCTATCCAGACCCACAGATGTTGACACATGTTTTAATCTGGTTTTAATTATTATGATTTGAATGTTTTAAACAGTTGTTTCAACTGGGTTTTTTTGCTGATAATTTTATTGTTTCGTTCTTTTTGTAGCCCGCTTTTCATTGTTGTTGTTTTTAAACACATTCAAGCATTTTGAGAAATAATAATAATAAAAACCCTGGTGCCACAAATCTTTCCCTATTCTGCGACCCTTTCATCTGGGCACTTCCAAATCCTTTCTTTATAATATGGAACACATACACTTTTACGAATAAAGCCGGACTACCACTCTCATAATCCCTGAGCATTGGCCATATTGGCTGAGGCCGATGGCAGCTGAGGGCACAATGTTGGCTACTCCTGCTCTAGGGACAGATAGAGCTTGCAGGCTCAAAGACCTGCCAACAGCCCCCCTAATCTTACATGGAGATGGTGCTGTGGTACTTGGCATTGAGGGCTTTTAGAATTACGTTTACTTCTTCTATTGCAGGCCTACACCCCGGTATTGAAACAGAAGCAGGAGGCTGGGTTGTGTGTGTGTGTGTGTGTGTGTTTTAATAGCCACAAAACCCTCATTGCCTCCCCTAGGGGAGAGACTCAGGCTTCTCATGCAGAAAGGCCGAGGTTCAATCCCTGGAATCTCCATCGAAAGCCATGTTCAGAGCCAGTGTGGCATAATGGTTAGAGTATCGGACTGGGACCTGGGAGAGCAGGGTTCGAATCCCCACTCAGCCAATGAAGCTCCTTGGGTAATCTTGGGCCAGTCACCATCTCTTAGCCTAACCCTACCTCACAGGGTTGTTGTGAGGATGAAATGGGGAGGAGGATAACCATGCACATCATCTTGGGCTCCTTGGAAGGTAAAGGTGGTACAGTATAGAAATGTAATAAAGGAAGAAATGAAACGTTGGGGAACCTAGCTGCCCTCCGGATGTTGTTGGATTCCAACTCCCCTCAGCCTCAGTCAACATGGCTAATGGGCAGGGATGATGGGAAATGCAGTTCGGCAACATCTGGAGGAACACATGTTCCCAACCCCTGATTTAAAGGCTCAGATAGCAAGTGATGGGAAAGATATATTTTTGAGACCCTGAGTGCCACTCCCCAGCCAGAGCAGACAATACTAAACTAGATCTATACAATCTGTCTTGGCTGACCTCCAAACACCTCCAATCCTAGTTTATCCTTTGCAGAGCTGCAATCGCCAGCACCCTTAACAAACTACAGTTCCCAGGATTCTTTGGGAGGGGGGGTGAAGCCGTGTTCTTCAAATGCATGGTGCATGAGCAGCCATGGTGTGCGAGAACCTCTGTCATGTTATGTGCAGCCACCTGTGAACAAGACTCTGCCTACTTTGCATGCTCATCGACATCCTGTGCTGTGCTAAATCTGGTGCAGAATGTGGCTTCCTGAGACACTCAGTGTTCTCTCCTTTAACAAAAATAATAATCTCAAAATAGTACATTACTAGCCCTCGCGGTTGTGGGGGGAAAGTTTGAAAACGTGTGACTGGCACATCGATAGACCTTGAAAAAAGAAAAGCTGGGGCAATGAAAAATAATAATAGAGATGTTCATTCCATTGCATGCAGAAGTGAAGAAACATTATTAAATAAAAAATCTTGCTGAAGGATTCTCTCCAGGGAGGTGTTTTAGAGTGGACGGGTCTTCAGAGCTCAGGTTCCAGGCAAGGGTTGACAACCTGCGGCCCCCAGCCTCATTTCAAGTGGCCCTCTGCATTCAGTTCAGACCTCTGGCAAAAGTGATCGGTGCTGCCCCTGGCACAGCAATGAACAGAGCAGGGAGGAAGAGGTGGGGGGGGAGAGTAAATCAGTGGCAGAAAAAGACAAAGGAGGGAAGGGAGCAAAGAGAGAGAGACCCTTTTGACTCTGGGGCTGCTGAATTAGGCCGCTCATCAACATGAGGCCCCCAACTGATCACCCCAGAGGGACTATGGCCCTTGACACAAGCCCACTCCTGCTGTAGGTTGAAGGGAAGCAAATGGCTTGTTCCCAAATACCCACACACAGAGGCTTCCAGCTTTGCCCAGTATGGATCTTGTGTTTCCATCTTGTGCTCTACTGTCTGTGTTCCCTGGCACAATGTAGGCACCATCCAGTTTTGTCAGGTGGGATACTAACAGGGTCATTTCAACCCTCCTGTGGTAGAGACCACCACCTCCCAACTGGGTCTCTCAGAGCACATGGCCACAACCACTTTGCTAATAGACGAAGCCATGAAAAACGGAAAGGCTACATTCTGCACCGTAACTCATGCCTAGTAAGCTGGCAGAGTTCAAACGCTTTGCCGCAGCTGGGAAAAGTCAACCATCTCAGTCTAAGGCAGCCTTGGTGCTTTGGGAACACAAAATCCAGCCAGATTACCTATGCGTGGGCTGAGCTCAGAATCACATCGGGAAAGTTTCATGAAAACCATAAATACACTCAGTTTCTACATGGCACATTTCAAATGCTTGTTATGTAGCCCAGTTCAGGTGTTCAAAAAGACTTCACCAGTTGCAGTTCCAGGGTAGGTTTTTGGAAGAAGGGGGAGGAACCACTTGACTAAGATGTCTTTGCAGGCTCTTCCTCCTCTCAATAGTCCCACACCACCGTTTCTTCGCGATGGCTGCTGGTGTTTTGTTTGTCCTGGCCCTGTAGGCCAAAGCAACACCAGTGCCCAGAAGGAAAGGGCAAGATCTGGGCAGAGGCTTCAACTCTTCCTCCTTGCCCCTGTTAGCACTCGCCTACCTGGAGAGGAGGGACGTGGGTGGCGCTGTGGGTTAAACCACAGAGCCTAGGGCTTGCTGATCAGAAGGTTGGCGGTTCGAATCCCTGCAACAGGGTGAGCTCACGTTGCTCGGTCCCAGCTGCTGCCCACCTAGCAGTTCAAAAGTACGTCAAAGTGCAAGTAGATAAATAGGTACCACTCTGGCGGGAAGGTAAACAGTGTTTCCATGCGCTGCTCTGGTTAGCCAGAAGCGGCTTTGTCATGCTGGCCACATGACCCGGAAGCTGTACGCCGGCTCCCTCGGCCAGTAAAGCGAAATGAGTGCCGCAACCCCAGAGTCGGATACGACTGGACCTAAGATCAGGGGTCCCTTTACCTTTACCTGGAGAGGACAGGTGAACAGGCAAGGAAGTAGCCTAGTCACAAGCCTCTGGGGTTTTGCCCTGTGTCACCTGCTGGGCTGTGGGTCTCAGCAGATACCTGATCCTGCCGATATAGCCCTGTATGTATGTATTTCTGTATTGATCAGCAAAAAAACCTCTAAGCCACTTGCATAAAACAATACAATGGATAAGAAAATACTAATAAAGGCAAAGTTTGCAAAACAAATACAGATAATCAAAACAGAGATACTGAGCAATTTTGAAATAAATATAATTATAAAAATTGGATATCTAGACAGGCTTGCTCAAACTAGAACATTTTTAGCAGGCACCAAAAACCACACAGTGAAGGTTTCTCTATCTATCTATCTATCTATCTATCTATCTATCTATCTATCTATCTATCTATCTATCTATCTAGTAATCTGATCACCTGACATGCCCTGCTGCCAGGTAGGGAAGAAAGTCTCAGCAATCAGGTTGGATTCTTCTCACTGCTTGCCAGGGCGGCACCGTCTATTGGCTCACCAAGTGGCGAGATGCAGCATGTGATAATTTACCACTTAAGAAATGTCTCTGTGTATTCACCCTGCATATTCATGTCACTGAGACTGTGTGGGTGCCTGAGGAGCTGAGGAAATGGTGACTTAGCTAAAGGCCACCCACTGCGTTTGCAGCTCAGGCAAGATTCGAAGCACAGCGCTTGCCAGCTTACAGTTCACACTCGGGTTACTTATGTTGCTACAGCTCTTGTTTCTTGATAAACACAGGAGGTCCCTGGTTAAAATCTTGCTATTTTTGCTATTGGGTGCTGCTTGTTGTTTAAGTAATTATTATAATTGCTATTGTTTTGCAAAGTCATTAGGAAATTGTTATGCTATTCTTTTGCTATGTTTTTAGAAAAGTGTTTGTGTAGTGTTTGTTTGAGCATGATATTTTTGTGTGGGAAAGTGGCACACAAATAAAATGAATGAACGAATGAATGAAAATCTCCCCAGTTCTTATATTTACTCAGCTCCCCAGCTGCAATATAGGAACATAATTTTGGCCTCTTTGAGGTAGTTATGAGAAGCCCTTCTTTAAAATGTTGTATAAATACAATGATTCAATGTTGAATTACTCTGCACCAGTCATTCTCCATTAATCAAGTTACCTGGATGTAAAAATCAATTGTATGATGTACAGAAATAAATAAATACCCCCAGGCACTGTCTCCTCTGAATCTTTTCTGCAAATTCCATTAAAGCAGGAGGCAGAGGTTACTCTGCTGAGAGAAGCCATTAGCAGTTCACCAGCATCAGATTGTTGCTTGGAAATCCAGAAGTTTATTGCTGCAAGATAAACCCCAGGCAGTTTTTAAACAAACCAATATTGCTTGTTTAAAAGGTCAGAGGGCGATGTGTGCACTCGCTCAGGAAAATTATTTTTGTTATCAATGGATAGTTCTCAAGGTGAACCACACCATCCATTGCCTTCACAATCTTGGAAGATTGACAGGTGCTTTCATGACTATAATTATTTATGTCAAAAGCTCTCTCTTAATAATAATAATAATAATAATAATAATAATAATAATAATTAATAATAAAGCCTGAACCAAGGAAACCTAAATTCTACTCCCCCAAAGCCAGGTTTTGCAGCCTGAATAAAAGTTTGCCTTGAGACTGGAGCTTCCCTGCTTCCTCCCACCTGATTTCTTACCTTTCCCTCTCAACCACCTAATGTAGGTGGGGCAAAGAAGGTCTCTCTCTCTCTCTCTCTCTCTCTCTCTCTCTCTCTCTCTCTGTGTGTGTGTGTGTCCTTTCCCCTTCCTTCTTTGGTCCCTAACATGAGGGGTGTTGGGAAATGTAGGTTCCTAAAAGACACTTCTCCCTTACTCCATCGGGTTGCCATTGGGGAAGCAAGGAAGGTTCCTGGCTCAGGATGAGTGAGGTATACAAATGGGTGGGAGGGAGGAATAACTAATTCTTTTTTTTTGGTTTGGATTAAAATCCAAACTGGGGAATGACTTTTGAGGTGATCGTTAAGAGCTGGCGAGATTTGGACTTCTGAGCTGGAAAATACTGGGCATGGCACCATCTCTAATGCTCATGTCTTCTTTCTGTATAGAAGCGTGGTGCATTATCCTTGTCGGTTTTGCCAGCACAGATTCCCTTAAATAACGACTTCCTCTGCTCTCCAGTGAAACTGACCAAATCAGAGGCAGACAGTATCAATTTTGCTAGTGCCCATTTCCTTCATTGTCTTAGCTTCTTTGCTCTCTCATGAAAGCATCGCGAGGGGAGGCAACAAAGAAAATAGTTGTGGTGGAATATATCTTCCACAGTTTATTTCACAATATACCTGTGGAGTTTCCTCTGCATTAGGGCATCAGATCAACACCCAGGATAGGTGAGGAGGGAGTGTTGTTTTAGTGTCTTCTCCTACATTAGCTGTGGTGACATGCAGTTTAACACGAGAACAGTGGTAATGTGTGATCACTCGAGTGGAGGAAGAGTCCCAAGCGATAAATTGCTTCCAAAAGCTTGTGGGATTTCAGCCTGATTTTGACTGGATCGAGGCCTTAAACTGGTTTAACAGTCTATCCCTGCCGTCAGGGAATCCCGGGAGGAGTTGTCCTAGACCTAGGTGTCTCTAAGAATATCTAACAGGGGATTCTCAACACGCACGGTTAAACTGCGGAAATCACTGTCACAAGAGGCAGTGACAGCCACCAATTTTGATGGGCTTCAAAAGAGGATTAGACAAATTCATGTAGGACATGGCGATCAATGACTACTAGCCATGATGGCTGTGTTTTGCAGTAATTATTCAGTTGCTAGATACCACAGGAAGGAGAGTCTTTTGTGCTCAAGCCCTGCTTGTGGGTTTCCCACAGGCCTCTGGCTGGCCGCTGTGAGAGCAGGACTGGACTAGATGGGCCATTGGCCTGATGCAGCAGACTATTCTTACCTTCTTAAAGTGCAGTTCTGCAGGATTTATTTATTTATTTATTTGGCGAAAGTGATGGCAGTTAAACTGGAATAAAGCTGATATACTGTAGATACACCTCTAGTGACCCGGGCATAGCCTATCAACATGGCCTTCCTCATCAGGGCATCATTTAAAAATGCTTCGCCTCCAATTTTCTGAATTGTCATGCTGATAGCTGGCTGATAGCTCGTAGCTCCTTTGTCTTACCATCCATTTCAAACCCACTGAAACATTAGAACATGTCACTTTAGGGTCCCCGAAAGCTATACAGCTTTATCGCCTTTAATTGTTTGAAGGAAGATTGCCTGGGGGCCTTGATACCTTGTCAACAGTGTTGCTTACCCAGCTTGTCTTCTGTCAACTACCCTTTTCACAGGCAGATAAAAGACCTTGTATCTGGCTCTTGATAAGAGTTAGTTCAGCCTTCCCCCCTCCCCCTCCTCTTAAGCACCCCTCTCCTCATGTTGAAGTTTCCCTCCTTAGTCAAACAGTCTCAGAAGCCGAGGTCTATGCACTGCTGAGCTTTAAAAATTGTGCTGACAACTTTTCTAATGTACCGTGTTGAAATGAGACCCCCAGATAAGACTGAGGCACAAAGATCAAATCTTGGTCCAAAAGCAATAAAATAAATAAATCCCTAGGTCAGAAGGCCATTTCAGACACAACTTTTTGTTTCATACTCAGAGATAACTTCTATGTAGAGGAAAAACAGATATGCCACCATGAAATGCTGAAACAAGCAAGCCTCTCACTTTACTTTCAAAACCCTTACTTTTTTTTTTAGTATTCAGTGAATATAAACTTATGTAAGAGAGTTTTGCTAGGATAGAAACCCAGGACTTCCCAATCCAGGAGTTCGTACTGTATTTTTTAAAAAATGTATACCGGTATGTATCGCAATGCAGCAATGACAGCTTGCACTTCATTTTCCGCATGGAGTGCTTATTTATGTATGCATAGACATTATTTGATTTTGCTATCGTTGTTTAATGTACATTTGATGGGCAGTTGCACATGCAAACAGATTCCACTGAGAAGCACTTGCAGTTGAGGTATATTGGTTCTATCAGAGCCTTGCCAGCACATTCACAGATGTAAGTCAAGTCAATGTCTCTGGGCATTGCAGTCATCAAATAATTGTTCAGGCTTATGTGAACTAGGCCACGGACAGAATATTCAGGTCAGTCACTTGAACCTGAAGTCTGTTCACACACTCACAGGGAACCGTATGAGAAATCAAATTATGTGCACCCAGGTAACAACCAGAGCTAAGATTGTCTCCAGCTTAGAAGAATAAACTGTTTTAAAAATTTGGAGAATAAAGCGAATGGCTTGCTTATTGCAGCATTTAGAAACGTGGAATTTTATTTAGTTAAATGATGCTTAGATCAGACATGTGATGTAGGTGTTATTGACTAAAAACCTGGCATGTGGCCCCTTTAACAGAAGCAGCTAGCTCAGAGGGCTGCCTACTCTGTGTAGGCTTCGAGACCTCATCAAGAAAAAAGTTTCTTTAGCCACTAACTCAGCTAATAGGAGTTTCTACCCCAAAAGCTGAAGACAGCACATCAACCCAAAGCATTTAAGTCAAAAAGCACTGTTGTCAATAGGTACTCAAAGGTTTACCTCAATAAAGCAGTTTGTTGTTGTTCAGTCGTTCAGTCGTTCAGTCGTGTCCGACTTTTCGTGACCCCATGGACCAGAGCACGCCAGGCACGCCTATCCTTCACTGCCTCCCGCAGTTTGGCCAAATTCATGTTAGTAGCTTCGAGAACACCGTCCAACCATCTCATCCTCTGTCGTCCCCTTCTCCTTGTGCCCTCCATCTTTCCCAACATCAGGGTCTTTTCCAGGGAGTCTTCTCTTCTCATGAGGTGGCCAAAGTATTGGAGCCTCAACTTTAGGATCTGCCCTTCCAGTGAGCACTCAGGGCTGATTAAGGATGGATATGTTTGATCTTTTTGCAGTCCATGGGACTCTCAAGAGTCTCCTCCAGCACCATAATTCAAAAGCATCAATTCTTCGGCAATCAGCCTTCTTTATTGTCCAGGTCTCACTTCCATACATTACTACTGGGAAAACCATAGCTTTAACTATATGGACCTTTATCGGCAAGGTGATGTCTCTGCTTTTACATGCTGTTTAAAACCATGTAGTTACACTTTCCCAATGAGTGTCTACAAATGGGCATATCTATAACAGTTCTAAGCTGTACTAGCAATTGCAAGTGAACTTTAAATGAATTAATTGGGAATTTTAAAAAAAAAATATTCACAGATTTCAGCAGGAGACTTGAGCACATACTTTGAATCAGCCAGCCTTAAGCATGACTAACTTTTTTTGTTGGCTTGTAGACTTTTTTCCATGTGAAAATTTGTCTACTAACAAATTCTCTGGAAAGAAAATGGCGGGGAAATGGTTAGGAACATAGGAAGCTGCTTCATACCAAGTCAGATCACGAGTTATCTAGCTCACTGTGATCTACATGGACTGGCAGCAACTCCCCGCAGGATTTTAGGCATAGTTTTCTTCCAGCCCTATTAGGAAATGCTGGGGATTGAACACATGACCTTCTGCATACAAAGCAGATGCTAAGCTATGGACCTTCTTCCCCAAGTGAATGAATTGGTGCAAGTCTCCAGGTTCCAGCACACAGAGCACAATAAGCTGCTATGAAAATCCTTGGCGTTCATGCTCCAAGACAGCCAGTTGAAATAATAGAATCATAGAATTATAAAGCTGGAAGGGAGCACGGGGGTTCATCTAGTCCAATCCAGTTCCCTTGCAATGCAGGAAATCTTTTGCCCAACATGGGGCTCAAACCCACAACCCTGAGATTAAGAGTTTCACGCTCTACCGACTGAATCTGCAGACCTCTGCAAAGCCACACACCCACCTCTTAATTTCTAAGAATATCCTATACATGAGGTATATCTGACCAGCCAAACCGGTTTTCAGACATTCCTTGTTTCAGCAAAACGAACAATCACTTTGAATTTCTCTCGTTAATCTCCTAGCCCGGGCCTAATTTTTGTTTGGAATGGGTTCTGTTGACTTGAATGAAACTCACTTCCTCAGAGGGAAGGTTCGTCTCCCACACACATCTGGGCAGATCTAGTTTGGCGTGTATTTATGCAAGCGTTGTGGTCCAGGGACTGCCCTGGATGTGATTCCACAAGCTTTCAGAACACTGGGCATTTACAAGTGAGACAGGGAAAGCCAGAATTAACCTAGCTGCCACCTCCTCACTTTTCACATGGGAAGGTGAGAGTAAGGGCCTATCAAGGGCAACCTCTGTTCTAGGACCACGTGTATCTCTCAGTCTCATTTCATGCTGGTAACAAGGTAGAAAGTGGTTGGCAGAGAGGGGAAAGGGAACCCTCTCCGGTTTTGGCTCCATCCATTCCTGGCTTCTGCCCTGCTCACTGTTATTATGTGCGCGCCTGGCAGATTTCCCTCCAGGGATTGTGACCCTTGATAACAATAACAAAACGTTCCCCACTTTTTGCTTTTGCTTCTGAGTTACCTTGCCAGTTTGCCACAGTATAAGGCACGTCCCCCATCTTTGTGGACGGCAAGTATTTTGAATAAAAAAGAGCCAAAGTTCTTATTACACCAAAACAAGGTTTATGCAAGAAAACACGACACACTCTTGGGCATGCAACCTATGTTTGTGCACGTATAATCTCCGAATAAAAACTTTCTTAATAACTAATGCCCTTCTAAGATGATGAACAGGAATTAGGGTCAATATCTTAAAGGTCTCAGGATCACGATGTCAAAAAAGGCATCGTATCATCTTGGCAGATACTTCTGAGCAGTGCGTGTCTATTCCAACGAAAGTGATGAGTCAAGATCCTGACAACCTTGAGTCACATAGGATGTTCTCCTTGCAAAGGGAAGGCCACTACAATGCCTTGTCGGAAAGAAAGGAGCCCCATATTCATTTGAAGTCCTTATGAACAATAGGTATTTACATATGGCTGAAACAACTGCATATGGCTACCCCAGGAAAGGGAAATCACATTGGGAAGAATCAGTTAACGTAATTAGGCAGTGTTGCCCTAATTTTAGATGCAGAAGGTTCTCACAGGAAGCCTCAGACTACAGGGAAGCCAGAATTGCCACCACAGATATTCCAGACCAGAGTTTGTAAGGCAGAGCCTATGTAAATTTTACAATCCACAATCTGTTTCGAACAGCATATGGTGTATGTTGCGGGATGCATTCAGACTAGCAATCCCTCTTAAAAGAAAATAATATTCCTTGCCTGATCCTGGCATGGAATATTGCTTACTTTTTGAAGAGGGGAGACAAATATGTTGCTAGTCTTCTGGAGGCTTGACACAAGCTAAGCAGTTGGGAGATTACAGAAATATTGCAGCGGAGTGCTTAGGGCAGCAATATATTAGGGTCAGCAAAATATATACTGACAATTTTAAAAGTGTGACATGCGGAGGCTGAGAGGAGCAACTATTTTCAGCCAGGATTGCTTAATGGGGAAAAGCTCTTGGAGGCAATGCTAGTTATGGGACTAAATACCTTCCACGATTCCTGGTTCCCATGATTTCATGTAAGATGTCTCGAGACCCTTGTGGTGTCGGGCCAATCTCCAGGCAATCTCAGACAGAGAAGACGATCACCAATCTCCCGTCCAGGACACCTGAAAAGAAATAAATATAATTTTTTAAAAAATTGAATTTCATGCATTGCCTATAAGACCATTTTATTTATCTGGTGCAGCTCCATCTTGTGCCATACACCTCCCAGATGGTCACTGCCCACCCCACACATCCCAGAGATCCCTCGCCTCTTTTTCCTCAATGCTTTGTCAATCCTTTTGACTTTTCCCTTCTGGTTTTTACGTTTAAGTATTATGTCTGCGTCCTGTTTTGTTCTTCATTTATTGTATTTGGAATGCCTTTCTGCATGGTAGGAAAGAAATTATAATGAAAGCTTTTTGAAAACTGAAAGAGAGAGAGGGGAACAAAATGGCGACCCCACTTTCCCCATACAGAATCGAACTGGAAAGAGGACAGTGCCCTTTATCATACCTGCAGGCAGCAGACCAGCTCAGGGAATGCAGGGCAGGCTAGTTTAGGAGATGTGGCAGGAAGCCACCTCCAAGCACCCACTACCTGAGGCAGCCACTTCACTCTGCTTAATGGTAGGGCCGGCCCTGCATTTCAGTCTGCTTTTCCCCCTCTTCCATGGGAGGCATATCACCCCACGGAGAGTGGAAATGTTCCCCGAAAGCTTCATGTTGTGAATTTTCTGCTGGCAGCTGATTGCCTGGAACATGCACCATATGCGATCTCTTACAACAATAGCTTCTGAAAAAGCAATGCCGAGGCTTTGTGGGAAGCTTTGGGAAACAAACATTCCCACTAGAAGCAAGCCCAGTTTTAAAACAGCCTTCTCACCACCTTCCCCCATCCCATTCATTTTCCATATTGCCAAAGCCACATGGTGGTGTCAGGTTCGGCCCACGAGCAGAAAAATTGCCAGTGAGTGGGGAGAGGCTGGGGAGAGGCAAAAGAATAAACAACTCACAAACGCTGTCCCATCAGCAACCCACCACCACCACCAACGAACAAAAAAAGAAAGAAGAATTCATGGGGAAGAGAAGCTACTTGCCACAGAGATGCTTCAGCCACAAATATTACATGAGATTTGACAAGTGTCTTCGTTTTAATGCTTCGCCTGTCGAATTCATTGTTGTGTGGTGCAGAACTCAACATGAGACTTGCAGCTACTAAAATGGCATGGTGGCAGGATTTAATTTGATAGCTGGACCATGGGACATAGCCGTGGAATCTTCTTTCAGTGCCAAGTCTTTGGAGTATGTAATAATCAAGTATATGTGTAGTTCAAGCAGGCCTGGGAAACTTGCAGCCCTCCAGATGTTGTTAGATTCCAACTCCCATCATTCTTGGCCATTGGCTCTGCTGGCTGGGGATGATGGGAGCTGGAGTCCCACAGCATCTGCATACCCTCTAAAATCCCTCTTGGCAAAATCGGGACACTCGTGTTTTTTTTTTTGGTCCCGAGTTCTTGCAGGAGCCAGCTGATTCCTGCAAAAGTGCATGACCATAAAACGAGTGTCTTTTGGTCTGGTGCTCTGGTGCGAGCCAGCTGACTCGCACCAGAGTGCTGGACCAAAAAAATGGGACATTCCTGGATTCAGTCAGAAGCTGGGATGGCTTCTGTAATTCCAGGATGTCCTACTTAAATCTAGACAGGTGAGCAGTAGGCATCTGTAAAGCTACAGTATCCTCATACCACTCCCAGGCCTCTCCTACGCTATATATTTAAATCATATAACTTTAAACAGTCAAGGCTTCCCCCAAAGTATCCTGGGAACTGTAGTTTGTTAAGGGTGCTGAGGACTGTTGGGAGACTTCTCTTCCCTTCACAGAGCTACAATTCCCAAAGCAGCTTAGCAATGAAACCTTCTTCCCAGGGAAATCTGGGGAAATGTAGCATTCTGAAGAGAATAGGAGATCTCCTAACAAACTCTCAGCACTCTTAACAAACTGGTGTTCCCAGGATTCTTTGGGGGAAGCCGTGACCGTTTATAAAGTTGTTCGATACCACTTAAAATGCAGAGTGCTGATGGGGCTCCAGAACAGCTTGCAAAAACCAGGAGCTAAGACAGTCCCTGCCTGCAGGCTTACAGTCGAAAAGGCGTGACACACATACGCCTCTCAGGAGCTGGGAAACAATATCAGGCAATAGTTCTTAAATTAGAGTTCTTAGAAGAACTGGCCAGGAATGAAGCAGTTCAGAAAGCCTGGAAGAGTTTAGGCAGCCACTGTGAATGTGCAGAATGCCTTTCCTGCACTATGAACTAATCCCAACTTTCTCCCATGATATAGTAGAAAGACTTTCGGACCACAGAGTAGTATATCTAGGGAAACTTCCAGCCTAGCAGCTTTGTTTTTAGTAATTAAACTCTGGGTTGGGGAAAGAAGAACAGAGAAGCTTAATCTGAAAATAAAATTGCCTGAGTGTGTCTTCCTAATACCGGTAGTAATAACATATGGTGCTGGAGGAGACTCTTGAGAGTCCCATGGACTGCAATAAGATCAAAACTATCCATTCTCAAGGAAATCGGCCCTGAGTGCTCACTAGAAGGACAGATCCTGAAGTTGAGGCTCCAGTACTTTGGCCACCTCATGAGAAGAGAAGACTCCCTGGAAAAGACCCTGATGTTGGGAAAGATGGAGGGCACAAGGAGAAGAGGACGACAGAGGATGAGATGGTCGAAGCTACTAACATGAGTTTGGCCAAACTGCGGGAGGCAGTGAAGGATAGGCGTGCCTGGCGTGCTCTGGTCCATGGGGTCACGAAGAGTCAGACATGACTGAACGACTGAACAACAATAACATAAAAAGGCTGGATTATTGATTGATTGATTGAATTTATATACTGCCCTATATCCGGAGCTCACTAGCCAACCAAATGCCTACTCAATGCCCACAAGCAGGACACCAATTCCATGGTACAGTATTCAGGCATGCTGTTTCTGATCCTATACAGGCATCATGACTGGTAGCCATTGGAAGTAAAATGTTTGGGAGCCCCTGATTTGGAGGAGTGCACCTCTGATGCATGAAAGTCATTTTAAAATGAAAGATTTGCAAGCAGGACCACATTCTCAGTCCACTCTCAGGTGCAGATTCCCAGAGCAGACTGGCCTGGCTGCTGAACTTTGGCTGGTTCTGTTTGCACTCATTTCAGTTGTTCATTTCAGCTACAGGCTCCTGGTGTTTTCACACATGTGCCTTTTATTCTCAGGCCCATTGTTTTTCATTGTCTTAAGGCATGTGATGATATCCCTCAGCCCCACACTCTGAGGCCAATAATACTGACCTACCTTACAGGGCAGCTGTAAGGATACTTGTGGAAACGGATGTAAAGTACTTTGAAACCTTAAAAAGGAAAAAACAACAACACTACACGTGCTACAAGTTATCATTCCGCTTGACATTAACTAAAAGCTCTAGGTCCTTTGTTAGTTTTTCTACAGGCAGGGCATTTTCGACCGGGGGGGGGTCCTTAAAAAAACCGACCCCCTAAAGGCAGCTAAAGTGGTATTGCCCATTTGACCACTACAATGGCTTTACCACCACATTCTCTTGATGGGTAGACTAGATTGCTGGGAATATACATGGAAGCACTCTGGGTAGAAATGCGGAAAGAAAAGAAGACAGACTCCTACTTGTCCCAACCTGTTTGTACCTAAGCCCTAAATTTGGGGGAACAGGGAGCTGTTTCCAAAGAAAAGAGAAAAGCTTTTCTGTGGCTTTTCTAGGAGCCACCAGCAGTTCTTTGTATCGAATAAGTTTTATTTAGCCAGCTCAGCAGCTGGAGAGGAGCCAGAAGCCACACAAGGTTGTTTTCACGCTGCTGTGGAGCTGGGAGAGTTCAGCAGAGGCATCTGATTGGCCTGGTGGCAAGAACAGGCACTTGGCAAGGCTGACATCAGATTCTGGCCACACAAGGCAAGCGACGGGTGCCAAGATCTCCTTGGCTCGGCTTCTCCGAGGAAGGATTGCATACAGAGCCAAACGTGTTTACTACTTCAGGCCTGTAACATGAGACACGACCCTGGCGAGGGTTGCGATTGCAGAGGAGGGAGCGGCTTGGAGACGGGCATTTTCTGGAACGATCCGAGGAATTTAAGAGAGACGGGGATCTTGATCTCTCCAAAGTATCTGAGAAAGGGCCCTGCTTGTATGGAGTCCAGCTCCTCGTGTGGTTTGGAGCAGATGCCAAATGATTGCTCCTGAGCAAAGGGCTGGAGCGAGTACCAAGCTCTCTGCAGGGAAATGCTGGATCCCTTCCCCAAAGTCTGCTTTTGAGGAACTATCATTTACCCTGGCTTGGGTTTCCCACAATGAGGACTGCACCCTTTAATGCAGTACATCACAGACTCTCTGCTTAAGGGATGACAGAAGACCTATAACTGCACCCTTCTGCACTATACATGTGTTATAAGAAAAAACTGCTTCCTTCCCCTTATGGGGTATACATGCAAAACAGTGTCGTAATCACTGTTTAGTCATGGGTTCTCCCAAAGGATCCTGGGAACTGTGGCTTGTTAAGGGTGCTGTTAGGAGACCCCTGTTCCCCTCACAGAGCTACGATTCCCTGAGTGGTTTAACAATCAATCCCTTTCCCCAGGGAACTGTGGGAACTGTAGCTCTGTGAGGGAGATAAGGGTCCCCTCGCAAATCTCAGTCCCCTTAACAAAGCCATTACTCTTTAAAATGGTACGATGCGGGCTCCGTATGATTGATTGTTCTGGCCTTCCCTCGGGGTTTTCTTTTTTAAAAGTAGATTTTCCAAGTGCGCAAACCCCCCATTGAAAGAGTGAAGCCCGGCACCTCTTATTTCAAAGATAAGATGGCAGCATGCTCCATCCTCCTGAGGTGTGGCACGTGCTGCTTTAACTGGTAGGCCAGTGAATTGCTCCATAAAAGCGACATATTGAGAGCCATTAATGTTATTGTTGGAACGATTGCAAGGCCTGGTAGATGAAGGAGATCTGGAATTAATTTTAAGTATTACAGTAAGGGCAGGAACAGAAGCAGCTGCAAGAAGACGGATTGCTCCAGACATTCCTATGAAGTGGAAAAGGCTGTGAGAAGCCTGGACCTCAGCAGAGTTGGTGACACTGACAAGTTCAATAACGCATTAGAAACCTAAGAGGTGCCATCAATAATGTTGAAGCAGAGTGGACTCCCTTTGGAAACTTCTGGAGCACATATGTTAGAAAGAGGAACCTTTGAATAATTTTCTTATAGTTGTGTGAGTTGCTGCAGATGGTTTGAAAAACATTTGACAAAAAGTGTACGAACCGTATAGCTAAAAATGTATGTGTACTGATTATATATATATATATATATAATGCTAAAAAAAAGTCATGGGCGTAGTCAAGGTGGGGGGGCAGGGGGCCAGCTGCCCTCCCACCGCAGATCAAGCAAAACAATAGAAATACTTAACTAACGGACCAATCACATCGGTTCTCCCCACCAAAAAAGTTCTGGCTACACCCATGAAGATAATGCACTAGGGAGTAAGCCATATAAAACTTGGCAAGACTTTCCCCCTAAGCAAATATGTGTCCCTAGTTGACTATTCAATAGCAGCAAATTTTAATTGTGGTGGTTGTGATGGAAAGTTGCAATTGGGGGAGGAGGGTTGGACCCCTTTTGGTTCTAGTAACTGTAATAGAGTTCAGATACCTGTGGCTCTCCAGATGTTAGAATAATAGAATTGTAGAGTTGGAAGGGACCCTGAGGATCATCTAGTCCAACTCCCTGCAATGCAGGAATATGCAGGGATTGAACCTGCAGCCTCTAACCAACCACTTGAATTGTTGTTCTCCAACTCCCATCACTCCCAGACAGCGTGGCCAGTGGTCAGGGATGATGGTAGTCGTAGTTCTGCAAGGGCAGCCCCAACTTAACTGCATATATACTTGATTATTACATGCTCCAAAAGCCTGCCATTGAAAGTGGATTCCAGGATTAAACCTTGGCAATCATTTTGGAGGGCTGCAGTTTCCCCACCCCCGCTGTAAATAAAACATTTATGAAAAAATAAAATATTAAGGCAGACTTTCCTTCTAACAATGTGTGTGTGTGGTTTCTAAGATATTAAGTTATCTCGCAATATTGTCAAAAGCGAGCTGACAGTGCAAGTTGTAGTTAACTCTTTATCCGCAAAAACACAATCTGCACAGACTTGGTGGAGTGTTAAGTCTAATGAGCACAGACGCTCATCCCTGGTACGTCTGACCCCATGGATCAGTTGCTGAGACTGAAAGTCCCTGCCTCCCCACAGCCATCTAAGTTCCATCCTCTCCAGAGTTTCCCTCAAGAAATCGGAGACTCTGCCTACATTAAACCAACCCTCTCCTCTGCCTTTTTTATGCCTCTTCTGGTTCTTGGAGACCAGACTCTCCCAGCTCACCAAGCCTGTTGCCTCTCCAGCTTCCAACATCTCTTCCTCCCAGTCTTCTCCTTCCTCTCTGACTTCTCATTGTCATCCCTCCACCACACCCCAGCTGGTTCTTCCCACCATTGCTCTGCATCCAACCAGTCCCTGACAAATACCTTCTTAAGGGCACTTGCCTAGATGGAGGTATTGGTGCTGTGCAAATTATATTCCATATGCTCAATTAATTGGCAAATGAATCAATTTAACAGGGATTTGATTAAGCAACTAAGTAATATTTCTGGGGCACATAGCACATCATCCACTCTGACTGACAGCGTTTCTCTGGGATTCCAGACTAGGGTCTCTCCCAGCCCGAGCTGGAGGTGCCAGGAATTGAACTTGAGACCTTTCGCATGCAAGGCAGCTTGCTCTGCCACAGAGCCACAGCCCTCCCCCCCTTATATGAAGGGCCATGGCTGTTACCACTCAATTCAGTCAGATAAATGAAACCCCAAACCCCAAACTGCTGGCTTTGCAGTCTCTCTTCCCCAAACAAAAGACACCCAGGCCTCTCTCCTGCCAACATTCATTGCTCTCTGCGTTGCCCCACCTTTCATGTCATGCTCTTGCCTCATTTTCACACATGGTAGTGATTACATTTCTTCTGCTGCTTCACACACACACACAGCGCTGCAGGAATGCTCACCTGCCATTCAGCAGTTCCTGTGCACGGTTATATTTTCTTATTATGTCAGAAAAGGGGTGTGTGTGTGCCATCTCAAAGTTCTTGGCGGAAATATGAAACCTCTGGAACGTGAGAATTTGTTATTGAAGTATTAACAGCACGTTATATGGTACACGTTGTGAGAGAGTGGCTGTCCTGTCAACGGAGCAAAATCTGGTCAAGATGTGAGCCCACAAAAGTCATCTATGCCCTTCTACCGGCCAAAGATGCCTTTGAGCATCAGCTGAACTCCTCGGAGCTGTTAGATACACACAAACTGCACTGGCCCACCATGCTGTAATGTTTAAGGGAATCCATGTTTTATGCATTCCAGTTCACTGGCTTCTAGAGTAGATACTGCCGGGTTCTACATAAAGCTCAGCAGCTCTGGAGACTAAGCTCTGAGGCAGAAGGCCAGAGAGAGAGAGAGACCAGGCCTAATTTGTGCCGAGTTTGTTTCTAAATCAGGGGCACCCCAACCAGTGGTCCAGTGAGCCTCATTCAGGTGGTCTGTACAAATGCAATTAAAAATCATACAGCATCTACTACAGCACATGACAACTGCTGCAATAGACAGAAAAATCATTAAGTGATCCCCCAAGACCCTCAGTAATTTTCACGTGATGTGGTGGTGGTGGTTGGGGTTTGGGAACCCCTGTTCTAAATAAAGTGGTTTGGTCATCATCATTCCTGTAAACAATACATCTGTTTTAACTTTTTAATATGTTTTTACTGTATGTCTTTACGTCTTTTTGATGTCAAACACTTTGATATCTTTATGAAATAGTGATTATAGTTTTTAATAAATAAGATAAATTTGTGCATTTGTTTATTTATATACAACTTAATGGCTTCTTAGCTGTTTCCAAGTATTAAAACTATATCAAACAAATATAATTCCATTTAATTAAAATTCAGAATAAAACAGTTGATGGATTGGTGCCAAGTTTAATTGCTTCTTCCAATCACTGCATGGTTGATATTCAACTTGTTTGTTTGTTTTTAGTTGTATACCGTTCTTCATTGGAAGATCTTGGGGCGGTTCACAGAATAAAGATACAAACTGAAAACACAAAACATATAATAAGAACAAGAACAAAAACCCAGATGCAGTGAGCATGGCTAAGTTAAGTTAATTTCAATGGATCTGCTCTGAGGAACAGTTAGTAGAGCTGGACCCCATGATTCCAGTTCCAGGAACCAATCAAAAGAGGACCTCAGTCAGCTCCTGTCAAGAACAGTGACATAGCTTAAGATTTAGACAGCACTTTATGAATGGCTTCTTCAGCACTCAGGATGTTGGGCAGCAGCCCAGGGCAGGTGAACTTGACCCGGGTTGGCACAGCTTTTCTAAAATACATTTGAAAGTACCCATAGGGATTTTCACACAACAGACTGCAGGTCCCAGGATAGCTTGTTTCCATCACATGACAGCAGTGGCAGCATTTAGATAATCAGGTTTACCAGGCAACTAAACAACGGTAAATCACTCCATTGTGCTTCCTGTAACACCATCTGCTTATTGGTGATGGGTGGCATATGTGCCTGAGGACATCTATGCATATTTATGGGTTAAAAATAGGGCTGTCAACCAACTAAATAATATTTAGTATGTTGGCTGCCTTTTGGGATACGGGTGGCACTGTGGTCTAAACCACAGAGCCTAGGCTTGCCAATTGGAAGGTCGGCCGTTTGAATCCCCATGACAGGGTGAGCTCCCGTTATTCGGTCCCAGCTCCTGCCAACCTAGCAGTTTGAAAGCACGAAGTGCAAGTAGATAAATAGGTACTGCTCTGGTGGGAAAGGTAAACGGTGTTTCCGTGTGCTGCTCTGGTTCGCCAGAAGCGGCTTAGTCATGGTGGCCACATGACCCGGAAGCTGTCTATGGACAATTGGCAGCTCCCTCGGCCTGTAAAGCGAGATGAGCGTGCAACCCCAGAGTCCACGACTGGACCTAATGATGGTCAGGGGTACCTTTACCTTTACCTAGCTGCCTTTTAATGGATGGGTGGAGGATGGATGGATGGATCAATTGTTTGTGGTTATTACTATTCCTTTATGAATTAATCACCTTATAAAAGGTAAAAGGTAAAGGTAAAAGATCCCTGGACGGTTAAGTCCAGTCAAAGGCAGCTTTGGGGTTGCAGCGCTCATCTCGCTTTCAGGCCAAGGGAGCCAGCGTTTGTCCACAGACAGCTTTCTGGGTCATGTGGCCAGCATGACTAAACCGCTTCTGGCGCAATGGGACACAGTGATGGAAGCCAGAACACATGGAAATGCCGTTTACCTTCTCGCTGCAGCAGTACCTATTTATCTACTTGCACTGGTGTGCTTTCAAACTGCTAGGTTGGCAGAAGCTGGGACAGAAGCTGGGACAGAGCTCACTCCATCGCGGGGATTCGAACTGCCGACCTTCCGATTGACAAGCCCAACAGGCTCAGTGGTTTAGACCAAAAACGACTGACATCAAAGTAAAGAAAGCGAAGTAGGAGTACAATATTTTTTTTATCTGGACCCAACCAGCCAAGTAGGAACAGAGCTGCCGCAAACCAGCCCTGCTCATCCCCATCACAGACAGTCGCACCAACAGGATACCATGGTTGATGGGAGCAAAAGCCACTGAAAGATAAGAAACAGCTGGCTCTCATTCCCTCTGCCTTTCTCCTGGCCAAGGGACAGGGTGGTCAAGGTGGCTGCAGTGCTAAACCCAGGACCCTGAACCCTGACTAAAACAGGCCTAGGAAATCAGTCTCATCCGAGAGTGCCTTGGTGGAGGGAAACAAACAAACAATGTAATGGTAGAGTTCAATGGCAAAATAGTAAACATGGTGTCCAATCTGTTAATGTTCGAAGTTCAGCCTTCTTTTTACCCATGTGCCTTGATGATATGCCTTCATATGTGTACTTTAAAAGGTTCAAAACATGGTGGAGGAAGACAATCTAATAACCTAGGCGTGATTTCTTTTGTGAGGGTCGTCAGCAGAGAAACGGTTAAGAACGCTGACATTTAATAGTCATCACATCTGATCCCACAGTTGACTGTGCAGGGGGAAGTTCATTCCTCTCTTGGCTTTTATTTTCATAGCCTCTCTGGAGACTCCCAAAGACAAGAAGTCCACAGTCAAACTTTGGAAGGTTATCTGAGCCGAAAGAAGTGGCAGGTTTTTCCTTCCTTTGCTCTTTCCCTCAAATGAAAAGCCTTGGAAGCCAGCAAAAAACAACAAAACTTTTGAGGGGAAACGTGTGCTGCGATCCCAAATCACACCCACTGATTAACGCAAAGTCCGCTCAAAGGGCCAATTTGACGGCGTCAGTAATTTGTTCAGCGGCATAGGGAATTTGAGCATTGAAATGCAACACAGGAGAAACCCAGCCTCACCCTTTCCCCTCATGTTAGGAACTGATCAAAAAGAGGAAAAGGGACTAAAAAATAAATAAATAAATGTCACCTTCCTGGTCGGGGCCTGCCCAAGACATTATGCTGCCTGTAGGGGCAGGAAATGGTCCTCTCCACCTTGCAGGGTCAACGTGGTTTTGTGGTTGTAAAATGTTGCATTTGTTGCGTAATTTTATTGTTGCAACCTGCCCTGTGACCTTGTGACAAAGCTGGGTCACATCCACACTGGGAATTATAGTTTGTTAAGGGTGTTGGGAACTCTAGCTCTGTGAGGGGTAAATTATGGCTCCCAGGATTCTTTTCAGGAAGCCAGAGCTGTTAAAGTGGTATGTGTGTGCTTTAAATGTACAGTGTGGACTTAACTCAACAATTAAATAAAAGTGCATAGTACCCAAGTTGGTTAAGTAATTTTTGCATGTATGGCAGAAAAGATCCTACAAACCTCCTCCCTTTCCCTTTGGAAGTAGAAATATAATGATGTGTCTCTTCCCTTCCTGTCCTCTGCACATTTATGAGCAAAAACTCATTTTGTCTTTATTTGACCAGAGTCCAGAGCTGAAAAGAGGAATGGATTTGAGAAAAACATTTGGCTTTTCCTTGATGCAATGTATCCTAAAATGTTGTTATCAGAGGGGGAAAGTGTGTGTGGTGGCTTGTCTTTTTGAGAGACATGCCTGATCTGTGATGGAGACTCTCTTCCCTTCTCTGGGTGTGGTTCTCTCTGTAGCTCAGTGGCAACCACTTGGAACCTTAGTTTTCTTCCCTATGGAGTAAGTCACAGTTGTTTTGCTGAGCTGTTTTTTCATAAATAAGTACAGCTATTGAAATTTCATTGACTCCTGGTATTAGGATAGACCCATTGCAAAGTTTGCCCGCATATTGAGCACCCTTCACAAACACACAGAATACTACAGAGGCAAGGTGCCACCTTGACTTTGAGGCAATGAGCAGCCATGAACCACAAATCATTAAACCGAAGATTTTGGATTTAAGCCAACTTGCTTTCCAATCCTTTGTTATTGTTAAGATAGGTCGTTAGAAATTGAATGCTCAGAGTTAAATATTCTCCCTGAGTTAAGGAACACTGGGTTGCATCCAGCTAAGTTACCAGTATACACAGAGCAGATCCACTGAAATGGATAGACCCGAGTTCATGCCCATTCATTTCAGTGGGTCTACTTTGAGTAGGACTAATATTGGACACAGCCCATCAATGGAGAGAGGGGTGATTATGTTACATTCACTCTGAGATATATTAATAGCAATAAATTAGCACCAGTGTCAACTTTCCTCCCAAGGCAAATAGCAACCACAAAGACACCAGATTGGAATGTTAAATTCTTCTCTATTGTGGTCCCAATCTGGAGCCTCCTCAGGCAACTGTTATTTAGTAAAGGAAAAGCAAACACACAAGGACCAGTCACATGATTGACACCACCATTTGACACCTCAAAAACTCCTGAGGCAGTTTGGATGAAAATCTGCTACCTGGCCATGTTCAAGGTGCTGCTATTAACATATAAGGCTCTATACAGCTCTGGGCCAGGTGACCTGAGAGACCATTCAATGAATTGCTGCAGAGAGGGTTTTTTTTTTGCTGCAAATCCCAAATATCTCAGAAGCCCACTCTGCAATAACTCAGAGCAGGGCTTTAAGTGTGGCTGCCCCTGTTCTGTGAAATAGCATTCGTTTTGAAATATGACAGCCCCCCACTGCCTGCACTTTGTGGAAACAATGGAAGACATTTTTGTTCCAACAGGCTTTCCCAACCAGATAAATGGGCCGTCGCCCGAGTGCCTATTTTGTATGGTTTTAGCATGGTTTTAACATGTATTTGCTGCTTTAGAGTTTTTAATTATCTTTAGAGTAAATCACTTTAGGATGGTTGTTTAGAAGGCAACTGATAAACAGATGGTGAATATTCAGCTCAGTCGGCAGAGCATGAGACTCTTAATCTCAGAGTCGTGGGTTCAAGCCTCACGTTGGGCAAAAGATTTCTGCACTGCAGGGGGTTGGGCTAGATGACCCTGGGGGGTCCCTTCCAAGTCTAGAATTTTACGACTCTCTGATTATGATGTTAAGAATAATAATGAGAGGTTAGTACAATCAAGGAAGTCACAGCAGCGGTTTAGCAGTTGTAGGTCAAGATGAACTAGGATTGCTAGGCAGGGTATTTAAGGCAACCATTGACTCATAACTCAGCTAGATAGGATGAGCTGTCAGTGGTGAGCAGAGCAACCCAGGAAAGGCCTCCTGTCTCTCATGACACCAACAGTTGAAGTCATGTGGCACTGGCATGCATGCTGCAATGCAAAGCAATTCCATGCAACACAGGCCACCGCGTTTCCCACAGCAGTTGCACTATGAAGGCATGCTCGGTAAGCACTGACATGGGCAGTATCTGATTTCCAGAAGTGAAAAGTCTTGACTCATCCCTCTTATTGAGAAAGTTCACGAGGAGAGGAGGAGCAAGTTCCTTATAAAGGCATTCACCCCATGCACACCGAGGTGTAGCTGTGGCTCATGTTAATGTTATCCTAGACGCTATGAATGAAAGGGGACCTTCCATGGAAGAGCCCGGCGGTGGGTAGTCACTGTAGCAGTGAAAAGCTGGCCAGGCTAGGTTAGCAATGCATCTTGGGAACATCAATATTATAAACAAAACTATCACTTTTCATAAGGTTGGAGGGGACAGTATGGGATCATTTTAATGCAATGCCTTCAGCATCAATGTTGTTACATTTTATTGAAAATTTTCAGTGAGAAAATAAAGAAAAAGAAAGAAAAACAAAACAAAAATTAAAGGAAAAGATATTTGAAATTACAATACGGAATATACGTATATAAGTAATACAGTTATTCCAAATAATGAAAAATTACTAACAAGATATTATTATATATGTGCATTATAACCAGCATTAGGGCTGGTTTTCTCTGTGAGTTTACAGAGACATGTAAAGATATGGATTTTTAACCTACAAAGCTTGGAATGCCTTATGCCCTGCAAACTTTAAAAATTACCATCTCCACATCTTCCGCATAATGTAAATGCAGTTTGCAGTTTATTATGGCTAAACAGCCAACATAGTAAACCCAAAATTTCAGCATAATTTTCACATAAACATTAAAATGGTCAAAGTGGAATTTAACAATGTACTAATTAAATAGATTTAAAATATGTATCCAGGGAAATATAAACTCCATTAAATGTTTTGTTTTTTTTAAGTAGAAGAATTTGACTCTGAGCTGTGTCAATTCATGACTGTTTGTGGAGCTGTATAATCTTTTGCTTTCTTTGACTTAGGCTATCACATACAGTGGTACCTCAGGTTACAGATGTTTCAGGTTACATACTCCGCTAACCCAGAAATAATGCTTCAGGTTAAGAACTTTGCTTCAGGATAAGAACAGAAATCGTGCTCTGGCAGCACAGTGGCAGCGGGACGTCCCGTTAGCTAAAGTGGTGCTTCAGGTTAAGAACAGTTTCAGGTTAAGAACGGACCTCTGGAACGAATTAAGTTCTTAACCCAAGGTACCACTGTAATGCGTATCTCCCTCTATGAGAGAAGTGTGTCTTGGGTTCAGTTTTCTCATTGTGTGAAAGCACATGGTGCAGCCATTTTGGGCTTGAAACCCACTCTGGAAACCACACCCACTGCTACCCCCTCCCCCCAAAAAATGTTTAGGGGTACTCTCATTTTCCTACTCATATTGAAATACTGCCCCTCAATGAGGCAAAACTTCACAAAATGTTTAGGGGTATGTGTACCCCTGCATCCCCTCAGACACCTGACATTTAGAGCCCATGACTTCCTACCAAAGAATTCTGGGAATTGTAGTTCATCCCTCACAGAGCACCATTAACAATCTACAGCTCCCAGGATTCTTTGGGGAAAGACATGTGCTTTAAATGTGCACTGAATGTGCTTTATGGTATGAATGTGACAAGTACTTGCTTTCTCACCTTGGTCAGTATTTTGTGGGATAAATTTAAGTACATACCATAATTATAGGTTTACGCAATTAAATTGGATGAAAGTGTTCTGTCACCCTATTGCAACAAATCCACTTTAAAAGGGCACCAGATTATCTGTGGTTTGGAAAGTGATGGGAAAAGGTATTGAAAGGTGTTTATTGACGATTCATCCTGATTTCCTTACACAGAGTCTGACTACATCTGTTTTTTTATTGAGCATTCATTCTTTTATGTTTGTGGGGCAGTTATAGGACAAGGAACACTTATCCTGATTTGCTTGTGTGGGAGATTGCAGTCGAACATAACTATCCACAACTGCTAGTTAATGCACAAAGGGGTTAAGGACTACGGAGTAGTATTGCTAGATTGTCTCAGTTAAGCCACACCCCCTCTTCTCCAGAGAGGAAGTGAAGCTCCCTTCCTTTTCCTTTCTCTCTCTTTCTGCAACATGTAGCCAATGAAGGAGGACAAGTGTAAGGTTGCTCCCAAGCTTACAAGAAGCATTTGGAACTATATTCTGTCTTTTCTACCTGACAGTATTTCCCCTGTATTATCCCTGCTGCTGCATGGAACAATGTATGACTGACACCTTAAATCTGTAAGTAAAGCATTTTAACCTTACCAACAGTGTGTGGCCTGCTCATTCCTAGAGAGGTAGAAGGAGGCCAGCTGTCGTGTGCAGCTGAACAGGATAAAAAAAAGGTTTAGCAACCTATATTCCTAACCCTATACAGGCAACTACCCATTTACATGGGGGTTACGTTCTGAGGCACCGCGTGTTTATGTGAAATGATGTATATTTGAAACACCATTGGAAAAGCCTGCAAATACCCTCTAAACCTCCGGGAACCCTCGAATACCCCTTTAAAAAACCAGCAGCACTCACTAGAGGAGTTGGAGAGCTGAAAATAATGTTGATATATTTCACATCTGACAACCAATGCATCTCTTTGGTTTCAGATAGCACATGGGTAGACGAGTCTAAAAAGCTCGGAACACAAATTTTCACGTCCCTCTAGCAGCTATGGTAGCTCATTTACCAGAGGTGGATACTCAATTCTGACCAAACTACAATATACCGGTACATAAGGAGGCTTAGTTTGATCAGAATCGAAAATATACACTTCTAGAGTTAACACTAAATGAATTGCTTCTGGTAAATTAGCCACCATAACTGCTAGAGGGCTGTGAAAATTTGCGTCCCAGGCTTTTTAGACTCGTCTACCCTGTGAGTGGTGCTGTGGGTTAAAACACAGAGCCTAGGGGTTGCTGATCAGAAGGTTGGCGGTTCGAATCCCCGTGACGGGGTGAGCTCCTGTTGCTCGGTCCCTGCTCCTGCCAACCCTAGCAGTTCGAAAGCACGTCAAAGTGCAAGTAGATAAATAGGTACCGCTCCAGTGGGAAGGTAAACGGCATTTCTCTGCGCTGCTCTGGTTTGCCAGAAGCGGCTTAGTCATGCTGGCCACATGACCCGGAAGCTGTACGTTGGCTCCCTCGGCCAGTAAAGCGAGATGAGCGCCGCAACCCCAGAGACGTCCGCGACTGGACCTAACAGTCAGGGGTCCCTTTACCTTTTACCCATGTACTATCTGAAACCAAAGGGGCACATTGGTTGCCAAATGTTATTTTTCCCCAGCTCTCCCACCCCACTATGGGATTTAAGGATTCAGGTAGTTTTGAGCCAAGAACATTCAGAAAGTGAGAAATGCAACGAGTACCTGAACTGCGGCTGGATGCAACCAGTTTGCAAATATCAAATTGCTCAAGCGTCAAGAATGCTGGACTAGACAGGCTAATGGTGTGACTCAGTGTAAGACACCTTCATAAAGTCGTATAGTACCGGGAAAGAAAAAGTGTGAGCGGATGATTACGCAACATCAATTGAAACATTAAAAAGGGGAAAAGCCTATAGCTCAGAGCCAGCATTTTCTAGGTGACATGCAAATGACGGTTTGACTTATGTGAGGTCAGATTCCTTGTCCATCTAGCAAAGCACCATGTGCTCTGATTGGCAGCAGAAGCTTTCTAGGGTTTCAAGCAGAAGTCTATATGACAGCAACTTTTTAAAATGAGGATGGTAAGGAACAGTAGCCTATGGTAGTGGCAAATTTGGAAGTGCATAGCCATAGCCACGCCCCCCATAGCCACACCCCCTGATAGCCATGCCCCTTCTGCAAACTTCTACGTTAAACCATAATCCTGTCATCATACAATAATTCTTATTATTAGCGATGTATTGCAACAACCAATGCAGATTTCCATGTGTTCCCTTTCAGCGAGAGCTACGGTATTTTCTGTGCATATTTTATTTTGAAGTTACTTCAGTTGTGTTTCCCTTTAAGTTCCATTGCATGTAACGGAACTTGCACGCTATTCTCTTGAAATGGAAGCCACTTTTATTTTTAGTTCCTAAATGCTAAACTTTGGAGCATGTGGAACAGCTCCTCTGTGTTCTTCCCATGTACTTTCTCCAGAGTGACCCTAGGAACCAATTCTCAGTGACTGATACACCTCCATTGACTCTCATTGGCTCCAATCAGCACAAAGGGGGATAAAATTGGTGTTTATATACTGTTAAAAAACCCTGTGATCCTCAAATAAATGCTGGTATAACAACAACAACAACAACAACAAGAACAACAAGAACAACAACAACAACAACAACTCAGTTGGCAGCACATGAGACTCTTAATCTCAGAGTTGTGGGTTCGAGCCCCACATTGGGCAAAAGATTCCTGCATTGCATGGGGTTGGACTAGATGACCCCTGTGGTCCCTTCCGGCCCTACAATTCTATGATTTTAATGCTTATTGTAAGTGTCTAAAAAGCTCCCCTTTCATGGCAATTGGGCAGTTCTAGGACAATGGAGACAGGGACACTGCTGGGTACTGAAGAAATAGTAATTGGTCTTCAACCCTCTACAACTTCAGACCACTTACACACTTTTGTTAAGGGATGAATCCGGGATCTTCTGAATGTGAAGCATGTGCTTGGAAAAGATCATTCTAGGCTAGGTTGCCCAATAAGGCAGATTCTTATATTAACATTATCCCCAAGATAGTGTTTGTTTTCCTATAGGCAGATTACCTGTGACATTCCAGGCAAGGTGCAGCCTTTCCCCCAACCTGCTTACTCTCAGATGTTTTGGGCTACAACCTCCAACAGCTCCAGCCAGTATGATGGCAGGGATGATGATGAGAACTGCAATCCAATAATATCTGGCGCTTAAGGAAGGCTGTTTCTAGGACCACACACTGAGGCTTCATCTGCGCTGTTTTTTCCTTGCACCAGGGACTGCCCACTCACGAGGCGGACTATAGAAGCCGACTTGAATGGTGAAATCCTCTGGGGTGGCACCACTGTGGGTGCCCACCCACCTCGACGATGGCATCTTCCAGCGAGGTCTCATGAGATCTCGCAAGCCCTTGAGAGATCTTGTCAGAAGCTGCTGCTTCATGTCCCTGGTAAGTGAGACTTGGGCAAAACGGGCAGTAGGGGGACAGCACATTCCTGTTTTGCTTCAGGCGGTAAAATGGGATGGGCCACCCGAGGCCTGCACCTGTATTTAAAGCAGTATCATACAACTTTAAACAAGTCATGGCTTTTTCCAAAGAATCCTGGGAACTGTAGTTTGTGCAGAGTTATCTGGGAGGAGGGATTGAATGTCAAACCACTCTGGGAATCGTAGTTCTGCGAGGGGGATAGGGGGTCTCCCTATAACTCTCAGAACCATTAATAAACTACAGTTCTCAGGATTCTCTGGTGGGAAGCTATGACTTTTTAAAGCAATATGATCCTGCTTTAAAAGTTGGGGCCTGATTGGCTCTGGGATCCAACAGGAAGTACTGTATATGTAGAAAAGAGTGAAAGAGCGATATTTTCCTGCTTTAGTTGTGTTGTTAGTTTTTATTGTCTTATATTGTATTTGTTTTGCTTTGTGGCCCATCTTAGAGGCAGCTATATAGATTCAGTTAATAAATAGCTAAGAGTTTAAGTCTTGCATGCAGGATCGAGGCACATAGCTGCCAATTCCTATCATGTGTGAAATGGGTGTCGGTCAAGGGGTGTGTGTGGATTTTCTTCTGTCTATGTGGAACAGCCTGGGGTTTCCTTCTTTTTTTTACTGGACATTGGCTAATAGCATCTGAAGCAATTGTAAAAAGTGAATAATGAGGAGTCAGGGTTCTCTAAACACTCCCCAGGTGGCTCCATGAGTCACAAGAAGCCTGTGAAGTGGCTTGTAACTGGCAGGAGCTTATGAAGCAACAGAGGCAAGAGGTGTAGTAAGAACTTTTTTTTTTTTAAAACCCCTCCTCTGAACAGAATGGTCAGTGTGACATTCATCACGTATTTTTACCCCAGGCCATTAAGACTGACTCTCCTGCACTGTCTGGAACTTGCACCAACTGAAACCTTCCAATTCCAGTACATTGGTTATGATGTCCTTTTCAAAAAAACAGACACTTTACATTTCTGATTTTTGTTCAACATGGCTTATCTGCTCTGCTAGGTAGAGCTTTTAAAATAGGAAGGGATTCTTTATATAAAGGTCATTTTATGGGCGGACAATTTTGCTGCCAGATTCAGGGGACCCTCTTATCCTGGACAAGAGGGAAATAAATGAATAACATAGTTTCTGATCTTACTTGGGTGTCTTGAAAACTCAGCCCTTTTCCATTTTTTTTTTAAATAAAAAAAGGTATTTCTTTATTTCCCAGCTTTCTTCCCTAGGAGCAATAGGAAGTGCAACGGTAGGGATCATTCAGTTTGTAATGTAAAGGCTTGATTTTGTTTTCACTCAGTTACTCATGGGTGGTGATGGTGTCGCTTAGCAACCAGGCTGAGTAGCATGATCTTCACTGAGGTGGCACATGCTCTGATTGGCCTGTAGTTCTGAGGGAGTTTTCCTGTAGTACGGTTTTTTTTTGCTGAATGTCTTCCTGCTATGTACAAGGCCTGAACTAAGGAAGGCAAAACCTGTCTGTTTATTTCTCCTTAAATTATATATGGTTTTGTTCAGTTTCCTCAGTAAAGCATTATCAAGACTTTTGTCTCTTGACTCCAGCTGTGTTATTCATGTGACTTCACTTAACAAGGGGTTTTCAAGTGGCTTCCCAACTCCAGGATTTCAGATAGGGTTCTTTCCTGGTCCTACCTAGAAATGCAGGGGATTGAAACTGGGACCTTGCAGGTGCTCCACCATCGAGTTATGGTCCTTCCCAATAGTACTAGCGTACAAAGCCCTAAATGGCTTGGGACCCAAATACCTAAAGGAGCATCTTCCCTAGTATCAGCCATCTTGGACCTTATGAATGGCAGGGGAGACCCTTTGGATGGTTGCAGTGTTGGGTGCTGCCCAGTTAGTGTTAAACCACGTCAGGACTTTCTTGGTGATAATTCCCTGTTTGTGGGATACCCTCCCTGGTGTAGTGCAATTTGTTCCTTCTCTGTCGCTTCCCTTATTATTAACATTCAGGAAGATTTTTTTTTATTTAAAAGAAAACCACATTCCTGTTCATCCAGTCATTTGATGGCTGAAAGATATTGTTCCTGGCAACCTTGAAATTATTAGCTATGTGGGTGCGTGACTGTTTTGAAATGTTGTTAGATGTTCTTAGCGTTTTGTTTTAAAACGTATCTTTATTTTATTTTTAAATTTATTAGTTCGTTGTCTGCCCTGGGCTCTTTTAGGAGAAAAGGTGAGATAGGAATTTAACAAATAAATAAATACATTTATAATAGTTGGACTAATCCAATGGATGTGTCTCAAGGCTCCTGCGGGTGACCTGTTCATTGTCCTGATCTCATTGCCCAAAGCCTACAATGCAGGTTATATGGAATTCATTCTTTATTGTGCGTTGTGATTAATTTGTGGAAGTTATACGAAAATCAGCACCCGCCGTAATTTACTTGTGTGGAGGTTATACATCGTCCTGCCAATCAGTTGTTTATCTCACACTTTTTAGTGTATTTGCTTGTCACTTTTCTGTTTTTCAAAAAGGGAGTCTGTTAAAAACCACTGTAATCCTTCTGACCTCATTTTCTAGTATGCAAATTCCATATCCCTCCCACAAAATGATGGAGGAAGCAGTAGTCATAGATACTCTGTGCCATTGTTTCAGTAATGTTTCGTGTTAGGTGCTAGCTCTTCTGGGGCGTTTTGGCTCTGGGGGCTGTGTGGTTTCATGAAAAAGTAAGATATCCTGCTGAGTCAGCCTTGCTTGAGTCTTCCAGCCTGTTCATATCATCCGATGATTCAAAGTTAATTGCTGATGTAACCCTGGAGGAGTAGTAGAGATGGGAGGGCTCCACCCAGTCACCTGATGTAGACATCCACTGAAACACTCCTCTTCTGCCTGCAATATGGCAATCAGTGACATCACATCCTGGTCACACTGTCGCTTTCTGCTGAGAAGAGGCTCAGATCACAGCTTGCCTGAAGCCTTCCAAGCTCTGTGCCATCTCAGTTCAGTTCGGTGGAAAGGGAGGAGGCCAGCAGCCGTGGCCATGGAGAGAGCAATGGGATGTTCCCTCGCAGCTGCCACTGCTGCTGCCGCTCGGGACAAACGCCGGCTCATCCTTCTCTCCGAGCTTGGTGGCAGTGTTGATGGTGGGGAAAATAGGGTTTTCCACTTATACTGCGCTTTCTAGGCATGGGTTCAAGGACTTTTCCCTTTGTCCTGCCACCGTCCCTCAGAAAACCTGCTCTTTTGCGGTAAATCAGAACAAACAGCAATCTGCAGCAAACCCAGTTGCCATTCGTTTGCAGGTTTCCCTGGGGGAAATTGGAGTGTAGCTAAGCCCATAGTACAGTGGTACCTTGGTTTAAGAACAGCTTAGTTTATGAACAACTTGGATTAAGAACACTGCAAACCTGGAGGTAGGTGTTTTGGTTTGTGAACTTTGCCTTGGAAGCAGAACATGTTCCGTTTCCTGTCGAGTATGTTCTATTTGTAAACTGAGTCCCCCACTGCTATGGAAAAGCGTGGCTTGGTTTATGAACCCTTTGGTTTAAGAATGGACTTCCGGAACGGATTACGTTCATAAGAAAAACTACCACTGTATCAATGAACATTGTGCACTGCCTTGGAGGCCCCATGAGGGTGAAGAGTCAGGTTGTAATACATACACACACACACACACACACACACATGGCGTGATCAGTCTTTCCAGGACATTTCCCACTGGGTGCTGTCTTGGATTCTCAAATCTTTAACTAAAGGTAGTTTTGGAACAATTGACTCTTTTGACAAACGCTAAATGCATATTGTCATTTTGATTTTTATAAAAAAGAACAAGAAGACTCTGAGCCGCAGGGCTTGTGTGTGTTTGCCTTGGATCAAAATGTCGCTCGGCCAGCAGGGAGTCATGCCACACTGCATCAGCCTATTTTGACTCAAGGCATTGGCTACTTAAGAATAAAACAAACAAACAAACCCCTAAAAGGAAATTAGTCACCCTAAGTCTCAACAGGTGAGGAATGAATGAGTCCTATTCACGTGAGCCCTTCCCTTGCCATTCGCCAGGAAGGGTGTTTGTGATACCAGTCAGGCAACAATCCTGATTGTGATGACAGTCAAGCAACACATTTGGATTCATTTCCAGTTACTGCACCTTAAGAAACTGACCGTGTTTGTCCCTAGTATTTGTGCGGTGAGGCTCAGTGCTTTGAATATACAAAGTCTTGAGGTCCAGTTACAGGTAGGTAGCCGTGTTGGTCTGCCATAGTCAAAACAAAATAAAAAATAAAAAATAAGGAAATCCTTCCAGTAGCACCTTAGAGACCAACTAAGTTTGTTCAGCCATGAGTGCTCACTGGAGCACTCAGCCCTGAGTGCTCCCTGGAAGGACAGATCCTGAAGCTGAGGCTCCAGTACTATGGCCACCTCATGAGAAGAGAAGACTCCCTGGAAAAGACCCTGATGTTGGGAAAGATGGAGGGCACAAGGAGAAGGGGATGACAGAGGATGAGATGGTTGGACAGTGTTCTTGAAGCAACTGGCATGAGTTTGGCCAAACTGTGGGAGGCAGTGGAGGATAGGGGGGCCTGGCGTGCTCTGGTCCATGGGGTCACGAAGAGTCAGACACGACTGAATGACTGAACAACAAAAGTTTGTTCTTGGTATGAGCTTTCGTGTGCATGCACACTTCTTCAGATACACTGAAATAGAAGTCACCAGACCCTTATATATAGTGAGAGAGTGAGGGTCTTGAGGGTCAGCCTTAAGATAAAGGATCTCAGAGAGTGAGGTTGAAATAGACATATGTCTATTCTTTGTTTTAAAGCAATTTTGAAAAGAAAAAAAAGCTCAACAAACTTTTGTGTCTGGATTTTGAAATATGACTGGAGATCTATGGTCACCTCTCTAGTCTAGGGTGACCAGTCATGCCCATTAATCTCAATGAGTCTACTTTGAGTATGACTAATGCCAAATACAACCTAACTACTGGAATTGAAATTGAAATTCAGTACATCTCACCATAGTGAATTAGACAACATCAAAGCCTCTGCTATTCCTTTTTATGGTTCCTTTTCTTTAAAGCAGAACTGACCAGCCTAGGCACTTTAATGATTATTTGCATTGTTTTTTGGGGGTGTTTTGCATTTTATTGCTGTAGAGGGCCCTAATGTGAGTACAGAAATACTTTTAAAGGCATGAATGAAGAGGGCCCTTCAAAACAGAGGACTCTCCTTTATAATGTACGGTATATCTGCTTCACAGCACTCAGAATCCCGAATGCAGTGGGGGATTTCAGAGCAATCTGGCAATGCTAAAACGATGCCTGCATGTAAGTGAGTTTCAAACATCCATCTTCTTGGGTCTTTCCCACATTTTTCAAGCTGTATGAGAATGGCTCAGTTGTACCTGAGTGTTGCAATTTACAGAAACTTTTAAATGAGTGCAGTGTTTGCAAGTTTCCCCCTCCCCCCCAAAAAAGTTGTGAAACATTACATCAGTCAAAACAAAATCGAAAATTCTTTCTAGTAGCACCTTAGAGACCAACTGAGTTTGTTCCTGGTATGAGCTTTCGTGTGCATGCACACTTCTTCAGATACCTCAGTGTGATTGTTGAGGCTCATTTAGCAAATTTGTGGGACTGAGGTAGGTTAACAATTGGGCAACTGTGGCTGTGCTTTTAATGATGGCTTGACATGCAGACATGATTCATCTCAGTGCTGCGAAAAAATCATCTGCTAAGTGCTACAGTTAAAAGCACCGGAGCAAACTAGGCCCTTTATCTCTCATCAGTTGGCAACCCTAGAATGACAAAGGATAAGCAGGACAACCCACCACCACCAAACCTTCACTTGCAGGTGAAGTTGACAGCAAAGTGCACAGGCACCAACTTCTGGGGAGGGGGAGATCCTGTGCCTGCCCCCCAAATATTTGAGAGGGCCAAGGGCCCCCAAAGTTGATGGGCATTGCTTCTGCATCTTGTGATCAATTATGCGGGGCGGGGCTTACCTGTCCGTCCCCCCACTCCAATATTTTATTCAAGTTGGCACCCTGGCAAAGTGTATGGGTGTGTATTGTTGACAAGGCTTGCAACGTTTGCTTGCTTTGCTGAATATTTGTGCCTACTGATTTACCCTCAAGCCAGTGGACAATTGCACCTGCACAGATTCACAGGTGATGTCAGCAGTGCAGGGGAAGAGCTTCAGCTCAGTGGTAGAACACACACGCTTTCCATGCACACAATATCGGGTTCATTCTCTGTCTTAATACAAAGAAATTTCAGAAATAGACTGGAAAGAGAAGTGGCTGAATTGCAACTAATCACCAAACTTAGAACCATGGAGAAACCTGGTCTGAACAAAGACATTGGATTCTTATCTCATTATACATAACAAAGCTATCTTTAGCCATCTCACCCTTGCCTTTCCCTGCAAGACTTATTGCAGCCCTTAAGAGTCGTCAACAGGTTTTCCACACCTATCAGCTGATCACCCATTCCCACCACCCTTCTGAGTAATACCCTTCCCCACTCCCTCACTATATTTAAGGATCTGGTGACTTCTGTTTCAGTGTATCTGAAGAAGTGTGCATGCACACGAAAGCTCATACCAAGAACAAACACAGTTGGTCTCTAAGGTGCTACTGAAAAGAATTTTCTATTTTGTTTCGACTATGGCAGACCAACACGGCTACCCACCTGTAACTGGGTTCATTCCCTGGCATCTTGAGGGAAAGTCAGGCAATGTCCCTGCTTCAAACCCCAGAGAATGACTACTGATTGGTGGACAGGTAGGGCACTTCCAGATGACCTGATCATTGAGCAGTCATCCTGATTGGATTATCTTACATCAAAGCAAAGGCTATCTCACACTTTCCAAGGCAATTCCCCATCACTTTCCTTGCCACAGATGGGTTTGTTCTGGATAACGGCCCAATCAACTATAGTTGTGCAACCTGAATTTGCTGGCCTGTGATTGATTCCTACCTGAAAATAGCAACAGTCTGGAAGCAGCTACCTGGGTTCCTATGCATGGGCTTTATGTGGACTCCAAATCAATGCTGGCTTGCAAAATGTAAGTAAAAACTAATTCTACTGTAACTGTATTCAAATCACCTGAAATAAGGGAGTGGGTGCAGCTTCTACTGGCTTGTTTCAGTGTAAGGAAGTAGAAACAGCGGTGGAGCTTCATGCTCTAGCACAGGGGGGGGGGCAGAGAACAGCTGGGGTGGGGCTGGCGCCCGTCGGGGTGGGGCGCACCGTCTGTGGGGGTGGGGCACCCAGCACGGGTGGGGGGGGCAGCTGCAGTGGCACCCTGCCGGGATCGTGCTGCTGGGGGCGGTGCACTCCCCCCGCACTCCTCTTCCTCTGCCAGTGAGTAGAAATGTCCTTAAAAAACCATGGGAGTGGCTCTGAAGTTCCAAAAAGTAGTTCCTCCAACTTGGGTGGGGGTGGGGTGTATTGCCATTCCAGCATGCGTAAGTGAAAGGGTTCCATTTATTGGGGATTGTGAGGCAGAAAACAGGTATATAAACTTAGGGCTATTTGCAGTTGCTCATCTTTCCAGCAGCAAGTGTATGTGAAAGGAGGTTACCAGATTTTCCCCCCAATGAATCCGGGGACACTTTTCATCTTCCTACCTAATAGATGGATTTTGTCAGGGGACTGATTTGTAAATCTGGGGACTGTCCCCAGGAAATGGGGACGTCTGGTAACCATAATGTGAACACTGGCTCTTGTCAGATGGAGGTTATTTCAGAGAGATTTTCTCAATATCCAGGAGGATGACTGGGGAACCTCAAGGGTGAACCAAGGACACCATGCTTCTTCTTCTTCTTCTTCTTCTTCTTCTTCTTCTTCTTCTTCTTCTTCTTCTTCTTCTTCTTCTTCTTCTTCTTCTTCTTCTTCTCTCCTTTACCCCAGTAGTCCAGGACCACCTCAGCCAATGAGGCTCCCCCCCCCTGAGCCAGTGTTCCTTCTCCCACTTCTATAGTAGCTGGCATCTGTCCTCCATCCCCAGTTCCCATAACTTCTGTCCTCCATCCCCAGTTCCCATAACTTCTGTCTCGCTGCTTCTTCATTCTCCATCTCCATCTAAGCCTGCCAATCCATAACCAGTTCCCCATGGGTAATGGGATTCATGCTGGATTCCACCATAGCAATGCCAACAAAACATAACACCACAGTCCTTGGGGAAATCAGTGGGACTAATAAGAAATTGTGTGTGTGTGTGTGTGTGTGTGTGTAGTAGGCAGGCAGGCAAGGAGGTCAAGCCAGGCCTTTCCCAAAGCGTTCCATTTCTCCTGCCCTAGTTTGAACTCTTCTCATTCCAACCACCAGTGTTGCAATGGAAAGATGGAACTACATTACAATCCCATAATAAAGCCTTTCTTTATTGGAGTCCCACAGTGAAGAAAGCAATTCTATGACTGTAGAGTTAACCCAGTAGTGATGTTGATGAGTCGATGAGTTCAGAAGATGGAAGTTGCAGGTCTTCCTATTGCAACACTGGTGGATGAAATTAGTCAGGGAAGAGTGAGCTGAATGCTTTGGAAGAGATCTGGGCTGTCCCTAAGTATACACACGCATGAACACACACACACACACACACACACAGAGAGAGAGAGAGAGAGAGAGAGAGAGACAGACACAGACAGACAGACAGACAGACATGACAGTGAAATCTGTTTCTTATTGGGGCAGGGCGTGGAATACAGCAAAATACATATTAAATCCTTTGTACAACGCCTTCCATTAGAAATCCCAGAGTAGTTAAAAACAATCTAAAAAATAAGTAACAATCAAACCAGAAAATAATCAGAGTCCACAGTAAATAATAATAATAATAATAATAATAATAATAATAATAATAATAATAATTTATTTGTATCCCACCGATCTGGCTGGGTTTCCCCAGCCACTCTGGGCGGCTTCCAACAAAGATTAAAAATACATTCAAATGTCACACATTAAAAACTTCGCTAAACAGGGCTGCCTTCAGATGTTTTCTAAATGTCAGGTAGTTGTTTATCTCTTTGACATCTGATGGGAGGGCATTCCACAGGGTGGGCACCACCACTGAGAAGGCCCTCTGCCTGGTTCCCTGTAGCTTTGCTTTTTGCAGTGAGGGAACCACCAGAAGGCCCTCGGAGCTGGACCTCAGTGTCTGGGCTGAACAATGGGGGTGGAGATGCTCCTTCAGGTATACTGGGCCAAGGCTGTTTAGGGCTTTAAAGGTCAACACCAACACTTTGAATTGTGCTTGGAAACGTACTGGGAGCCAATGTAGGTCTTTCAGATAACATACATGCTTAAAAGCTAGGCAGAACAAATGCTTACCCGTTTCAATATGTGCAAATGTAGAATTGCCCCATTAACAGCACTAAGGTTGATTTAAAAAGAACACTCTTCCAATCTTGTTTGTTTCTATGGGGTGGGTGGAGGGGAATCAGGTACCAACAGTGGAGATAGATTGTTGACTTAATGAGAAAGGGGGAGGACCAAACCTTCACTCAGAGCCACAGAGTTCCTTGGCTGGCATTGGGCAAATCATGCTCTCTCAGCATCACTACTTCCTAGGGTTGTTAATGAGGTAAAAAGCTAAACGGCTGCTCATAGCTCCTTGGAAGAAAGGTTGGATACAAATGAGTTCAATTTATAATCTGTACTTCCAACCTCTACTATTAGAAGCTAGAAGTTGAGGGAAAATGTAAAGCTTCATCCTGTATCCAGACATGGAAGCTAGATGGAGCCTCCACATACCGGGGCAGTATACCTCTAGGCATACCAGATGCTAGGGAGGGACAAACATCTAGCGAAGACCATCTCCTTCATGTCCTGCTTGTGAGGACTTAGAGGCCACTTGATGGGAAGAGCGTGGATGAAATAGGGGCTCCCCATGCAGGCACTGATCAAGCAGAGACTTCTTTGACATTGACCATGGAGCATTGATTGCATGCTCTCAGGCTTGCATGGGAGAAATTGTCTTTTGCAGAAGTGATAGGGAACCAGTATGGCCCTCTAGGTGCCAGTGGACCACATCTCCTTCACCTGCTGTCTGGGGCTGATGGGAACCAGAGTCCCATGATGTCTGGATGGTCACAGGTTCCCCATCCCTGGAATGAATGGACCGCTGGTCTAAGCTGGTGTGTTACATTACAGTGAGAGATCTACTGGTTGTGCTGCCTGGGGCTGATGGGAGTTGTAGCAGAAAACCTATGGAAGGGCCAAGGTCGGCAAAGGCTGCCTTATAACAAGGCCATTGCTGGCTTTAAAAAGCTCACCCTTTTCTCAGAAAGCTGTGGGAACAGCCCCACCCTTGCTCCCTGCTCCGCGCATGTGTCCCCAGTTGAGAAATAAACAAGCCCTTGTTATAAAATGGGCAGCCTCTGGCCCTGCCCACCGCAGGCTTGTAGTCCCCAGGAGGTTCAGTTGCCCGAAGGGAGTGTGGGCCTGGGGTTGGAAATGGTTCTCCTCTCCCCTGAATGAGATGAGCACACCTCTGCAAATTGAGTAGAATCATAGAATTGGAAGGGACCTGAGGATATGCAGGGGTATCGAACCTGTGACCTTTAAGGGAATCGAACCTTGGTGTTATCAGCACCATGCTCTAGCCAGCTGAGCTATCCACAAGTAGCATCCATAACTGTGCCTGATCCGCTCCTCCTATCACTGAATTTGGCTCTCCTGGCTCCCACACTGGAAACTGCTTCAGCAGGACTGCATTTCACATTTGGCTTTATCAGCGGAGCTTTGTGCCGTTTCCTGGGCAACAGTGTGCAAAGGGAACACCAGGAATGCGCAGGCGGCAGGCCTGAAGCCGTCTCCTGACCTGCTCCCTACAGGCCCCAACGCAACCGCTGCTCCAAATGGAATTTGTTCCCGCGGCACTTTATAGACAGAGTGTTCCCCTCCCGGCAGCGCTTGCATGGCACAGAGGCAGCGTGACGACAATGGCAGCTGAGCCGGCTGCCCATTTTATAACAAGGGCTTGTTTATTTCTCGACTGGGGACACATGCGCGGAGCAGGGAACAAGGGTGGGGCTGTTCCCACAGCTTTCTGAGAAAAGGGTGAGCTAATGTGTCCTCACCAGAGAGAGGCACAAAACAAAAACAGCAGCAGCAGCAGCACATGCAGCAATGAAGATTAGCAAGGAGAGAAGCGGAGCCCAGAGCTGGCAGGGAAACAGCAGCAGAGAAAGAAATGCAGGGACCAAGAACAGAAATGGAGAAGGGAGGCAAAAGCCCATTTATTGGGGAGGTAGCCCAAACTGAGCTAATGCACCTCCTGTTTGTCTATTGATCTGACTCTCATCCAAGAGCTGGAAGGTACCCCAAGGGTCATCTATTCCGTTCCCCTGCAATGCAGGTATCTCAGCTAAAGCATCCATGGCAGATGTCCCTCCAACCTTTGCTTTAAAAATCCCACTTTCCGAAGGAGACCATTCCACTGCTGAACAGCTTTTGCCACCAGGATGTTATTCCTGAGGTTTAGTTGGCATCTCCTTTCTTATAACTTGAAGCCTCCAGAGCAGCAGAAAACAATTGGTTTATACAACTGGGATCTAGATCATTGTGCCTGATGATTGCACATACGTGTGACAATTGCATAACCATTACTTGATGGCATGTTTGTGTCAATGAACATAACTAGGTGTAATGCCACGGGTGTAACTTCTTTTTTTATGGAATCAATTCATAAATGCAGACAACAGTCATCAGAGACTGGGTCACAACCAATCATACTGCAGCACCGTGGTGTTTTTACATGAGTGTACTTTATCACTAATTTAAAATCACACAAAGAACTTAAGCATCGCATCAAATGAAATGTTCTTCAGTGGATGTTCATTCATTCAGCTGCCACAATACAGTATCCCAGTACAGGGTAGAGCAGTTCTATCTGTGCAATGCCTGAATCAACTTTCTGTAGTTTCTATATAAATAACAGTCGAGATTTATAACAATGGTAGGACATATTCAGGAAATATGGCAGGACATGTCAGCAGTATGCTGATGACACACAGCTCTGCTAAAGGTGTGGCAGTGGATTGCTGGTGGACCGTTGTCTTGCCTCGGTAATGGACTGGATGAGAGCCAACATCCAAATTAAGACTGAGGCACTGTTAGTGGACGACTCCCAGGAGGGAGACTGTCTGCTTTTAAAGGGGTTACACTCCCTCTTAAGGAGCAGGTATGTAGCTTGGAGATGCTCCTGGACCCATTGCTGTCACTTGAGGCCCAGGTGGCCTCGGTGACATGGAATGCCTTCTGTCAGCTTCAATTGGTGGCCCAGATGCACTCCTATCTGGACAGGGGTAGCCTAACTTCTGTGGCCTATGCTCTGGTAACCTCTAGGTTAGATTACTGCAATGTGTTAGACGTGGGGCTGCCTTTGAAGATGGCTGAGAAACTTCATCTGGTGCAAAATTGAACGGCCAGGTTGTTCACAAGGCCAAGACGAGTGGAGCATATAATACCAATCTTGGCCCGACTGCACTGACTGCCGATTAGTTTCCAGGCTTTGATCAGAGAGCTGGTGATGACCTGTCAAGCCGTACGTGGCTCAGTGTCACCTCCCTATCTTAAGGATCATCTCTTCCCATACAAACCAACCCAGACTCTGTGCTCATCATCCGAGGCCCTTCTCTGTGTCCCCCCTCCCAAGGAGGTTTGGAGGGTGGTAACACGAGAACGGGACTTTTCTGTGGTGGCTCCCTGTTCGTGGAATGGTGGTTCGCTCGATGCCATCATCACCTGTCTTTAGATTCTAGGGGAAAATATTCCTTTTTACCTATGGCCTTTGGCCATAAAACAATCTATGGGCTTTAAATAGGGTGGGGACTGTTATTATGATTCTTCTCTGTGATTCTTTTCTTTTTATTATTATGCTGTGTAAATTGTTTTTTTAATGTTGTACACCACCCTTGCTTGATTTGCGAGCTATCAGGGAGTAAAAAATTTCACAGTGCAGCCTTGCAACCAGAGAATCTTGTGGCAGCTTAAAAATTAATACATTTATTGGAGAATAAGCTTTGGCCAAACTGCGAGAGGCAGTGAAGGATAGGCGTGCCTGGCGTACTCTGGTCCATGGGGTCACGAAGAGTCGGACACGACTGAACGACTGAACAACAACAACAAGCTTTCATATCTATGTTTTCTGATGCATGAAGTGAAATCTTAGTAGGCAGGTCTGCGAGGAGGAAATTGGAAGGTGGAAGTTGAATGGCAATGATACGCAAAAATCTGTGATAATTAGAGCTTAATTATATGCTAAATAGGCATGCCTTTAACCTTTTACAGCAGCAGGTGATTGCTAAAACGATAAGAGTCATCATCACCTCTAATGGGACAGGAAACCTTGCCCAAGCAACAGTCATAAGATATCCTGGGTAAGCCATCACACATGTAGTGCAATGGCATTAAACGTCAGCTGTTTCCCTTGTATTTTCCCTTTGAAGTTATTTTGTTACTGAACGGTCAGTTACAGGACATCCTAGGAGGTTAAAATGTCACTGGTTTATGAATATTACTGTTTCTGACGTCAGATGTATTCTTTTGCATGGAACTCCCCTGCCTATCCTTTGTAGAAGGCAGAAGAGCATCTTTGGCGGATGATGGCATAAATTACTTTGGAAGAGGGTGAGGTGAATGTTGTTGCACAGGGGTAGGCAACCTAAGGCCCATGGGCCGGATGCAGCCCAGTCGCTTTCTCAATCTGGCCCACAGACAGTCTGCAAATCAGCGTGTTTTTACATGAGTAGAATGTGTGCTTTTATTTAAAATGCATCTCTGGGTTATTTGTGGGGCATAGGAATTCGTTCATTCCCCCCCCCCAAAAAAATACAGTCTGGCCCACCACATGGTCTGAGGGACGGTGGATCGGCCCACGGCTGAAAAAGGTTTCTGACCCCTGTATTTGCAGATGACATTACTGGGTCCTGTTACAGGAAGGCTTTTTCATGTGCCATTTCCCCCTGCCCCCCCCCACACATAGAAAGCATTTCTGGACATAACATTCAGTTTGCGTGCAAATCACTGCTGGTGGTGACTGCACACACGTGCGATTCATTGCATGCGCCCACACTGAGAAGTTACAATCCACCGCCACAACTTCCCAGTCAACGAATTGCAACTGTTGGTGCCCATCATAATCTACATGCCTTCTCCTCCACTGCGGTGTTTTCTGAGAAGACAAAGCATAATTTGTGGAGCAGTCCTATCTCTTAATTATATAATGAGTAATAAATATTAAGGAAGCTTGCTGGCATGCCTTTGATAGATCCGCTACTAGTCTGGTGATGATGCACAGCAGCCGGTTTTTTTCTGTGGTGCAGCCACATTTATGGAATTCCTTCTTGGAAGAAGCCCTCTGGGCTTAGAAAGTTTAATTAATTAAATGCTGCATTTCGTCCAAGACTGGCTTCCAAACCAGCTTAAACTATGGGTGGGGAAAGACTCAGAAGTTTTGGTTGCCTTTGCAAAGAAGGAAAGCTCTTCTGGGAGAACTTTTTTCCTGGTGCAAAAAACACAGGATGGCCCCTCCCCCCAATACTGACTAGGATCACAGCGGGGGGGGGGGGGGTAAATGCTACAAGCTTGGGAGCCCAGGGCCTCATTTTAAAAAGTACACATATTCAGGTAGCTGCTAATTGCTTGAATAGGGATCATGTCTAATTTGGCCCAGAGACCTTGGCGAACTAGGCCAGTTCGAGGAGACGAGTGTGTTTTGGATACACACCATATGCCTGACTCTGTATAAGGCAGATTCATCCATTCCGATTATATAGGTGCAATGCTTCACTGTGCTCCTTAGTAAATGAATTCACTTGGCACAATAGTAAACCCTCAAAATGGCACCGCAGGATAAATGAGATCGCCACCCCAATCTTCAGTGCATCACATGGACCAAATCTTAAGAATACTAATGTAGTTTGGAGGAAAGCTGGAAAATGCTAGCGGGAGGGGGGGAAGACTAATATCCAGTTACATCCTTTGCCTCTTTCCAAGCCTAACACGTCCTTTCTCTCATTGGAAAATACAGTTCTTAGAAATATAAAGGGTGGCCTTTGGCCCACAGTCCAAAATCAACATCTCCCCTCTCCACCCCCAAATTCCTATCGTACTTCACTTTCAGTCCAAGGGCAGTTCTACATATTGCCCCTCTCATAAGCCATAGTGTGTTTTCTTGAGGGGGAAAAAAATATAAGACAGTGTCTTATTTTTGGGGAAACACAGTAGTAATGTGTAGCTTGTAGGGACCATCAAGAGTTTCAGCACTCGCCCACTGCATGCATTGGAAGCGATGCATGAAAGTTATCTGAACTGGGGCACAAGAACTACAGAACCGGCCAGGCTACATGGAGAAACCACCCTCCCACAGATGCCATTGACAGATTTCTCAAGCTAGCATGGAGCCTGGCCATCAGTTTTCCTTTGGATTGCAATGTTTTGGCCGCCTCACTCCTCCTGTCAAGATATATTGGGGATCCAAGGCAAGGCATAAATCATTTGTATTTTGCAAAGTGGTGAGCTGAGAATTTCCTAGAAAGACCCTGTTGTCAGCCTCCTGATATTTCCACCAACGCCTAGTTGTTGTTGTTGTTTTCTTTCTGGAACAGCCTTCCCTAGTAAATGGAAACATACCATCAAGAATGCCAAGAGTTCCCCGAATGATTTCACAGCCCTGTTAGTGATTCTCAGAATCTGGATAATAAGAAGATCTAGGGCATGTAATACAATCACAGTGCCAGCAGATCGACCTTTGGCTGAGCTGCTGGGGACGGCTATTGGAACGTTTGCCTCTTAATGGCTTCCTGCAAGATAGGGGAGCTGGCCTTGCTTCCGGAGCCCACATTCCCAGCTCTCTGTGGGAAAGCAAAGAGCCAGAAGTTCACTTTCAAACACGTGAAAGTGCCTGCATGGAAAGCGCTTGCCGATTGGGCATCATGCCGAATCCACATGTAGGATTGAACTTGGGACTTTCTGCATGCAAGGCGGATGTTCTGCCGACTGAGCTACCGATGTCCCGACTCCCCTAGTGGTGCAGCGATAAAACTGCGATCACATTTGCAAAGCTCAGCAGGGTCTGGTGGTTTCAAATTGGATGGGAGAATGTTGAGATTCCTGCATTCAAGAGGGTTGGGCTAGAACAGTGTTTTTCAACCACTGTTCCGCGGCACACTAGTGTGCCGCGAGATGTTGCCTGGTGTGCCGTGGGAAAAATTCCAGCCAGAATATCAACTTTGTGTTCAGCCAAACAGGCCTTGGTTGCGCACTGAATAAAGTATTTTATAATTTTTCATATTTCTGTTTACTTACTATTTCATAATAAAGTAATTATAAAATACTTTCTTTGTGTTTATTTGATTCCTATTCAAGAGAATTACTTTATATATAGTCAATATAGGCACAGAGTTAAATTTTTTAACATTTTCTAATGGTGGTGTGCCTCGTGATTTTTTTCATGAAATAAGTGTGCCTTTGCCCAAAAAAGGTTGAAAAACACTGGGCTAGAACTAGATGACCCTTAGGATCCCTTCCAGCTCTACAATTTGCTGGGATTGTGTGACAATTGCACATGCACATTTCATCCTCGTCTCCTATATGGAATAGCTTTTCAGGTGAGGAATTACTTGAAGTTTGCGGTGGTCCTAAGATTCCAGGTGCATGCCCAAATGACACTGATGAGATTAGACTCCTGTGTTATTATTTAAAAGATTTATAGCTTGTCCTTCCATTGTAAAAGTTGGTCTAAAGCACCGGCAATACAACAATAGGCAATCCAGACCAAAAAAGAGTTGAAAGTTCTTAATTATCTACTTTGTTGTATCTTTGTCATGGGAGAGGAAAGGGGGTGCCACAGGGGGTGCATCAAACACCACAATTTATCTTGAATCTGGGCATCCCTGCAGGCAGAACAGAGAATCAATTAACCTCTTTTCCTCATCCCTCCTCCTTGCAATCTTCCCCATATTCCACACTTCCAAGCTAGATCAAGGCAATGGGAAAGAAAATAGGTTGTGGAGAGAAATCTTAAGGTGGATTCTATATGGATGGACCCTAAATGCATAGAATTCGCAGCACATTATGTGCACAATTATCCACAGCTGGGTAAGGTGGCCAGATGGCAACTCAAAAGACTCCACTGGTTCCTTTCGATTCCCTGCTGACTCAGGAGTTGCAGCTGTGGTAATTGCTCCTTCCACCTCTTTTTCTCCAGGTCATCTCATCTGCCACCTTTCCCCTCCTGCTGTTCAACTTACCTTCTGTAACAGGGGAGAGAGGGGCAGAAGGAGGAGGGGAGGAATGAGAGGGAGAAGCCACTGCTTCCTTGTTTATCGATTCAAGTTGGGATTTAAAAGTACACTGAGTGTGTGTCTGTGTATGTTTTGCAAGACAGAAATCTTGAGGCTGCAATCTGCCAACTCTGAGCTTACTTTCTGTATGGGAATTTTGTCACACATGAAACAGCCCATTTTCTTTTGGATTGGATGCCATCTCCGATTTTATAGCAGTAAGATGGGATTCTGTAGTAGAGGTGATCAAACCAGTCTCATTGTTAAGCTAATGGGCCTAGCAAGCCTCTTAAGCACTCCTTTTACATGACTAAAGAGTTGGCTGCGTTGTCATGGAAACAACTAACCGGTGCTGCCGCCAGATGGACAGGGCAGGCCTTCACCCCTCACCTTGCTGGGCCCCACATCTGAACAACCCTTTACAAAATTAAACCTCCATCTGGAAGCACTTGTAGTGGAAGCACTCGAAGCACTGTTTCAGGTGCTCAGGCTGGCAGGCTCTCCAACAAGTTCCCCAGCCTTGCTGTCTCTAAGGCTGCCAGGCAATGCACAATGAATTACCTGGGAGCAAGACCAGGTAACTGAGAGACTCACGTCTGAGGAAACATGCATGGGATTTTAGCCCACATGGTAGTGCCACATGTGAATCCATGGCTTTACAGTTATGTGGTGAGTGTCAGCTCGAGTGAGAGGTTACTTAAAATCCTGATGTGCACACTCCCTTACTCACTTACACACGCATGTGGAAGGCAAACAAGCCGTGGAGATGCATTGGAACGCTTTATTTAAACACATCCCAATATAGATCCGCAGCTTATGCCAGCGCACAGGACGTTCTCTTAAAATACACGTTGGTTTTTAGATGCAGTTTTTGATAGCAATGAAGTTCAGAACGATTATTTACTAGTAAAGCTTCCATTTATCATACCCGGTGCGGCGTCACACTGTGGCTTCAGAGTTATGCCGAGTCTGTCAGCATCGTGTACTGTTCTATTCAAAGCTTAAACCTGGTCGCAAAGAGTCGAGGGAGAAAGAGCCCCCTTATATTTTGTGATTAGAAAGGTCTGGAGTGGGGCGGCAGCATGGTTTGCCTAAAATTTGGTGGGAGTCAGGGTTGGAGCTTGTGGATTTCATAAAATCCGCTCTTAAATTTGACTCCATAATTGGAGGTGGCACCCATACATCTGATGGAATGGTGATGACAGTTCAGGAGCAGACTTAAAGGCTGATGTCCCTTTGTGACGGGCCATTTCAGGTTGCAGAAGAGAAGGCGGCATTGTCCTCCCCGATTAGGAAGCACATTGGTTCCTACTGACCTAGAATGTCTTTAAATGCTTCTGGGTGCAACTAGATATTTGTGTGGGCGTGAGCCCGACTCTAGTCTCCTTGGTCTTGCTCTGAATGGCTGCCTGTCAACTTGCTTGTCCCTGTTCTCTCCCTCCCTTTCTTCCTGTCAGTCTGCCAGCTTCCCTAACCATTCCTTGTTCCATCCTTGCTCCATCCTACTTTGGGTGGACTTCTTGGCTTAGAAGCAGTAGATTATGCCTTCTGGTTGACCCTCCTATAGATCTGTCCTGGGAAACCCTTCCATTGCTGGTCCCGATCCTGTTGGGATTCATGCTTTCAGCTCCCTGACACCACCCAGTGCTGACACAGACAAATTATTTCTTCGCAGTTCCTATCTGTTGCAATCACCCGCAGCACCACACTTGGATAGAAGGCTTGTCCTGTGTTAAGGAAACAGTCCTATCAATTAAGCGATCCTGTTCGCCGCACCAAAAACATAAAAGGAAGTACTGTTAAATCCACACTTTGCTTTTTTATAGGCCATTTTCACATGCATATTAAATAATTTCCCCCTTTTTAAATACGGTGGTTAAGAACGGCCATGTGATTCTCCAATGAAATAGTGTGGGAATTCAGGAAACACTGAATTGCACTTTTCTGTGGGGTGTTGACATCTCCCGCACCCGGCTTGGTGGACGACATCCAGCTTTCAGATCACTGGTTGCTTATCCATCCCTGATATGAATGGTGATTGCTAGAACTGCGTCCTCTTTTGAAGGGGTAGTTGTTTGGGAGTGGAAGCTATTCAGGCAGAAATTCAATTGATCAAATATTTTACCCATCATTGCAATTCCATGCTACAAATTCTACTGGAAAAATTTGATTGGTGGCTGACCATTGCACAGACAGATGGCAATCTGGCTGCTAATTATATACAGTGAGCAAAAATAATAGCAGGTATTCCTCACTAAGGTTTTCCCCCCCTACGCAACCTTCCATTAAGCCAAACTTCTCCTGCCTTTTCCTTGTTAGCAGAGATGTCAGAGTTACAAAAAGCTGCTCTGGCGAACCTGTTCTGCAGATGGGAAGTACTGTATGAGGTTCTGTCTGATTGCTCATTCAGTGCTAGATAACAATGGTTTGCAGCCACCCTCAGTTCCAGGACATTTAAAATGTGGGTTGTGCAACACGCTACGTCAGTTGCAATGTTAATCTGCACTGGTTGTTTTCCTGCCTCTCCAGCACCTGTAGCAATAACCCTGAGGTTGTAATTAACTCATCGTAGTGGTACCACTTTTAAGGAGAGATTGAGAAATTGAGAGTGCAGAGAGTTGCAGGCAACAGTGTTGGGTGTTGATCTTTTATGGTAGGAATGCGGCCCACTTCTGTGTTTTCATGGGGCTCTTTGTTCTGCAGACAATGAGAATCATAGAATCTGAGAACCCTAGAATTGTAGACTTGGAATATGTAGGAATATGCAGCTGTCCCATATGGGATCGAACCTGCAACCTTAGTGTTATCAGCACCATGCTCTAACCAACTGAGCCACCCTAGATGCCATGGAACTTAAAATGTATTTTTTTTAAGTAAAAGCTACAATATTTTTTGAGTTTTGGAGGTTTTTAAAGGCATTTTTTTGGCATGATTTAACCCCCATTGCCAGTTTTCCAGGACATTTGCCTGGATTTCCGAAAATAATCCAGGATGGCATTTTGGCAGGCAAATTCCAGGACATGGCCTGGAAAATCATGACCAGCCCTATGTAATCAGAGATCAATAAGACTTACTGGGTGTGGGGTGCAGGTGGGGGTCAGAATTGCAGCAGCAATTTTAGAAGCTGTGCATAGAAGAACAGAAGTGTAAATTGACAGGTCTCAAGCAACAGGGACTACCACTGAAATGTGGCATTCTAATAGAGCTCTGAAATCTCAAGAGGTTTCCTAGCCTTGCTGGTCATACTACAGGCAATGGCTTGGACCCCAAGATGTCGTGAATGAGTGAAAAGGTACTTCTCCTCAATTCCTCCTTCCTGCTGCAGGACATTGGCTGTACCAGGTAGTGTCTGGAGCCTGACAGCTGCTGTGTTGTATGGCAATTGGGTTCATTGGCATCCATTTGTCTTGGGAGAAAATGGAAGAGTGGAAGGTTGCAGCACTTGCTGTGGCTGTAGAGACCTATATGGGAGAGACATGTTTTGTTGCAGCCGAGGCACATGATGGTCTCCAGTTGTTCTGCTGCAGATGCACCATGGCGTTTCTTTTCTCTGCGCTCCTCCTCTGGCCACTGCTATGGATGCACAACCTGTCTGTCTCCAGGCACTGCGGTCATCTGCAAGGAATTCCCACATGGCGGCGTTGATGCTGCCAGCCTTCATGTGACGCTTGCAGACAACTTTGTAATGCAGAGTTGGTCTGCCAACAGGCTTGGTGCCTGAACCCAGCTCCCTGTCGAGCATGTCCTTGGGAGATCCTGCCAATATGCCTTATGGTAGAACCTCACAACGGGCAAAAGCTTAGGGCTAAAAAGAAGACAGAGACCCGAGTTGTTTCTTGCTTTAGGATTACTGCAGGGGTTGCCATCCTGGCTCCTGTTGGTGCCTGCGGAGATCTTCCCTGGCACCCTCTGGGTCCCCTCCGCCTGCTGAAATAAAGCTTCAAAGCCAATATAATAGGCCATGGGTAGGCAAACTAAGGCCCGGGGGCCAGATCCGGCCCAATCGCCTTCTAAATCTGGCTCGTGGATGATCCGGGAATCAGCATGTATTTACATGAGTAGAATGTATGCTTTTATTTAAAATGCATCTCTGGGTTATTTGTGGGGCATAGGAATTTGTTCATCCCCTCCAAAAAATATATATTCTGGGCCCCCACAAGGTCTGAGGGACAGTGGACCGGCCCCCTGCTGAAGAAGTTTGCTGACCCCTGTAATAGGCTGTTGTCTGTACTTGGTTGTGGGGTGTGTGTGTGGTACCCACAACAATTTGCAAATGTGCTCATGGACCCCGAAAGATTGGCGACCCCCTGGGCTTAAGGGCCGTAGCTTGATGAGAGGTCCGTGTGGGCCATGCTATTTGCCTTTTGGCCTTTGGCTCCTCGATGAGGCAATACGAGTCTTGCTTTTAGCTCACCTGCCACTCCTAGGCAGCTGAGCTTGCTCCTGATCTAGCGAGGGGATGTGCAGCCACAAGTCTTCCGAGTGGCGCACTGCACGCCAGCCAACTGGGAAATGTGTCAGGGATTCTGTTCGGATCCATTTCGGGACATGGTCAGATCACTGAACGTGCACTTGTGGGGGACATGGGAGGTCAGCTGCGAAGAAAATAAGGGACATAGTGAACAAGGCAGAAGAGGATAAGCTGCTTGCCAGAAAGGCTTGCTTGCACGACTTGCAGGCATCAAAAAACGAGCCCACCAGCCACACACGCTGGGCCAAGCTAGGGGCTCAGTAAACTTGTCTGGGTTTAGTTGTTTTATCGTTTTCGGAAAGTGAAACGTAGCTCATAAATAACTTAGAACATTTGCCAGAAATCGGGAGACCCCAGAAATCATAAGGGAAAGAAGTCATACCTAAATATATATTTATAAAGGCCGCATCAGAGCATAATTCCAGTTCTGAGCTGGTGGAGGACAGCGACTAGAGGATTGCTTGTTTACGTGAGTGATAAAAGGAGATATTCATGCTGCAACAAATAAATCTTGCTACCTTAATCAGTAAACCTGCCTGAGGGTGCCAAGTACCTTAGCAGACGTGGTTAGCGGACTGTATATAGCTTGGTGGATCACAGGTTGTGACCACAACCTTATCTCTGTCTCTCAGTGGATTGTATTTTATTTTACAACATCACTGCCCCATGTTCCTTACTATATTTTCCTGCTTTCCCCATTTTAATCTATGTCGGGTCAGTACAATTCCTCCAAGGTGTAGCTTATTATTTTCAGACTTCCTTTAGACTTTTGTTGATTTGGGCACCTGAAAATTCTAACTAGGGTTAATATGAAATAAGGAAAAAAGGAAGAAGAAATTTTGGGATTCTCACTAGAGCAAAATAATTTTACTGGGTGGGGTGACATGAGCATAGTCCCGTCTATGTAGGCCAGATGGCAAGAAAGGGAATGTGGTTTGGCTGTGTGGTCGGAAAAATATATATATATTTGGGGAAACAGTAGGGGACAGATGGAGTGTGCTTCCAGAAAAACAAGCAACACTTTGATTGCAGCTTCCCTGTGACTTTTGACAGCTGCACAACAGGAAGAAATGCATGCATTGCAGGTTCTCTGACATTGCAGCATCCGAGTCCTTGAAGAAGAAGCACCAGTTGAGTTTCTGCCTGTCACACACAAGCCCTGGCCTGGGTGGGTGGGTAAGTGGGTGACAAACACCCCTGTTTGATGACAACCCCACCACTTCACTGATTCTGACATTATCCTGTCGTTATTTTAAATGAAAGCACCCACGGAAACTCGTTTTGCAACTCTCTTGCATCTCCTGGGTTTTCTTTGTATTGTCGCACCTTAAAATCATCAGCTGCAAAGCAGAATTCAAAAATTGGCATTACCAGTTTGGGAGGCGGGGGGGGGGGGGGGAGGAGGACAGGATAGAAATAAATAAATACAACTATAATAAGAATTACTACTGCTCTGTAACGTTATATCTAGCAGTTTCATTTATCTTAAAGGGTTTTAAAACAACATAAGCCTCTTAATACTCTATATCACTTAAGGTGGAGCGTAATCAAATCACCACATTTTGTTTGGCAAACACACACACACACACACACACACAGGGACACACCAGGAAAAGGAAAAGGACACAAAAAGCCCAGATGGTTCAGGTCAAGGCACAGTGGATTTCCCACATGCTAAAATAAAATGCAAAACTGTTGCATCAGGGTTTTGATGAGCAGAGGTCCCTGGGCAGGCATCTGCAACAGGAGCTGGAGCTGTTATGGTTTCTCCCTGGGATCTTAGAGGCATGGAGTTTATGGTGGGAAGAACAGCTGTGGAAGGGGGGGGGAGGAGAGACCCCTGCAGGATTTCAGAGAGGGCACGTAGCTCATGTCCCACATGGCGAAGATAAGAAATGGAAGGAGGTGGGGTGGAAGGGGTTGTAGGAAATGGCTTAGGAATACCCAGCAACACAAGCTAAACTGCAGCTGCAGCAACAGGGTGGAGGGGTTGGGGAGAGGAAAACTGCACACAGTCAGCAGATTCAGCTCCTCTCCAGTGAGAAAAGCAAAGGGCTGCCAAACAAATTCCTGCTTGCTGAAGGCCCTGGAGGGAGAGGGGGCTCCTCGCAGCTGCTCTCCGAGCTGCCTCCAGCTCTCCAAGAAGGTGGCCTGGCTTGGCTCCGTGCGGGAAGGGCAGAGTTAACTCTGCAAGGCGTGCATGTGGTTCATATCAACAGAAGGGAACTTGGCACCAGGAGAACACGGGCTATCAATTTACCCCAGTCTGGATGACGTTTCCTCCTCTCTCTCTGCTTTGTGGGTGTTTGCACACACAGGAATCAATACAGTGGCTATAGGTGGATTTCTTTTTTTTCTGGGCAGCAATGTTGCTTAAGGAAGTTTGGAGAGCTTGGAGAGTGTTTTTTAAAGTCACTGTTCCACTTCAAAGTGGTCAAGCTGGCCAAACCATTTTTTAGCCAACAGGAACACCCTAACAGGCAGACGTGGTCCTCTTGACCCTGGTCTCATTCTCTGGTCTGAACGCAAACTATGGTTTGCAGTTCAGTTGTCATAATAAACCATAGCTTTTGCTGTGGAAAAATATGAGCTGTTGCGGGGCAGGAGGTACAGGGTGCTTTTCTCATTCTCAAGCTACAATTCCCAGTACGCCCAGCAAACTACAGTTCCCAGCATTCTTTGGTGTGTCGGGATGTGCTTTAAATGGATGGCATGTAAGTAGCCCAAACATCTCGGGGTCTAGAGAGGGAACTTCTGAGTTTATGCTGAATGCTAAGACAGACACTCTCCTTTAACTGAGTGTGCATGGGCAGAAATGACAACATTGCTACCCAGTCACACCAAGCTGGATTGGTTCCTGCATTGCAAGGGGTTGGACTAGATGACCCATGGAACCCCTTCCAACTCTAAAATTCTATGACTCTTTGCTGTTTTCACTGGTTAGGTCTCATGCCCAGCTCTCCTCCTATACTTCCATCCCTGCTATAATGCGATAAAACGTTTGGGCAATCCTAGGCCGTTTAGCACCATATAATACTGTGCTAAACATTTGGGGAGGGTAAAAAAAAAAAGGTGACCAGTATGAGCACCCCAGACATGACTCTTGTTCCAGGCTGAATAGCAGCACTCCTGTTTGGGGCTGGAGATACGCTGCAACAATTTGTTGTGGGTCCCCACTGCCCTTATCACCACTAGCCAATTATATTCTGTGTCGGATTTTAATCATAGACAGATTATGCCTGCACCGTGGCCTTTCTCCACACCAGGTCAGGTTTAGATTATTTCATGGAGCTCTCTACCCCAGGCCTCGCCTGGTTTCTTCCTCTCTGCTCCTATCTTAATACATCTCCCGCTGAGTTTCAGCCAACAAGGAAGTTGCATCTTATTTCAAGGCAACTATATTTCCTCTCTTAACAAAGGCAGGCTAGAAGTCTGCTTCTCTTCCACCCATCCAGGCCCAGGCAAAGCCAGGGACGGGGTCCTAAGGCGATTTCCTGATGAGTGTCAGCTGTCACACTGTGTCACACATTCAGTAAAGGGCCTGGCGATGAGCGACTGGCCGTAATAACACCACATGGGGGAGAGAGAGATTTGGGGTTGGCCCAAGACGTCAAGTAAAAATCGAAATGGCACTCCTTGTCACAAATTAAAATTGTGGTGCCAGGCCCTCAGAAAGTTTTCTTTTGGGGATGGCAACAAGAGGACTTGCCCTGCCCCAGAACCATCCATAAAAAAGCAGGAGGGTGAAAGGGCAGCAGAGGCTGTTAAAGTATCTATTGACTTGGCCCTTGCTTGTTGTTTTTTGACTGAACTCGCCGTTGGAAGGTGGTGAGGATTTTTCAAAAGAAGGCTGTGAGCCAGTGTTGGTTAAAAATGGGGCAAACCATTTTATTTGTACTCATCTTCCATTAAAATGGGTTCCCAAGACCTTAATCAGACATTATTTATTATTAAATTTTATATTGCTTTCATATCCCACCCTTCATTGAAGAAGCTCAAGGTGACATACAGAGTTGTCCGTCTCCCCATTTTATCCTCACAAGAACCCTGCGAGGCAGGTTATGCAAAGACGGTAACACGCTGGCTAGTTTTTACTTTTTAAAATGCTCTGTATAAAACAGTGTGCGGCTGTCTTGTTCCAGTTTCCTCTCTTTCTTTTCTAGCAAGGCTCCTGTGCTGTTGTTGTCGTCACGCGTCTGTGCATGATTTCTTTGGGTTGCAAAAATATTGCATTGACTCTATTTTAAGGTCGTAAAGTCTCTTCTACAAATCATTAATATTGTGCACAGTATACGGCTGAGGGAGCATCGTAGGCAGAAAATTAAACAAGGGAGCTTGCCACCTACTCACTGCACACCTTAATGTGGAGCATCACCTGATGAATTTCTGCCTGGCACATGCCAGTTAAAGGCACAGCAACCCTGCCAGCAAAGAAAGTGGCAACTCTAGATCAGCTTGAAAGCATAATTACTTGTCAGTGTAACTGGTGCAAAAAAGAAAACAAATGGATAATCTGAACCACTTTCCTTTTTGGGGAGAAGGGAGAACTTAATACCAGCCACCCTTGTAACAACTGTAGGTAGAATTGCTGTTTTCGATTCTAATTTTCCATCCCTTAATTGAATGGATTGCTGCCAAGGACACCCACTCTGTTTACATTCCATCTGCTTCTCCTGTTTTTCAGTAACAGCTTGGTGCAACAGCCTGCAGCTTCAGCTCCAGGCAGCTGGGGAATAGACACTCTCACTCTTTCTCAGCATCCCATCGCTTGTACTTAAACATCTTTATTAATGGCTTGAAGGAGGTGAGTAAACAGCACATGACGTTCTCAGCGCCAGGTAAAGGCCAATATATTTTACTTTCAGCTGTCTATCAGCTACATATTATAGATGGAAGTTGCAGACCAAGGGAAATCTGTAAATCACCCAGGAGAGGCAGTTTCAGGAGGAGATGCTCACACAAAGGGCAGATTTTGGCAATATGGCACCCTGCGCAAGGGCCAAAATCCCACCCACCCCCCATTTCTTATTTTCACAATAATTCCTTTTGGTACAGTTGCTTTTTTATGGATCTTCTCTGCAGGTACCCACATAATATAGGTTTTGTTGTTATTACTAATACTCCCTGGGCTCTGCACCCTGGGGGGGGGGCAATGACCCACACTTCCCTAAATCAGGCACTGCTGACACAAGTAAATTTGCATGGGCTTGTGTTTTTGTGAGGAAAGGCCTGCCAAACTTAGGGTATCCTCCTTCAAGCATATTTTTCCAAATAATTTTCAGATTCCACCCCAGACGACTTCCTTTCCCACAGGTGCTACTTATCACTGTGTGGATATTCCCTTTGAATATGATCGCTATCTTTGGGCCAAAGCTGTACTCTCAAAAGGTTTAGCATGAGCTGCACCTTGGATGAATATGCAGCAGCATGCGTCAGAAGTTAACAGACTGTGTGGCCCCACAGCCACCTCCGTATCTTAGTAGGGAGTCCCCAAACATCACCACCCTTCTCTTCTCCCTGCAGTGGTTGAGTCCCTAAAGGGTTGAGAGCCTTCTTTATGGATATTCATACACCCAGGAGATCCCATACAATGTGCTCTGTGTGTTAAGTACATGCTGGACCTCTGCCACAGCAGGGCCTGTGTTGGTCAAAGCCAATCCACCCAGCTTCGGGTAAAGTGGGCATGTTCCAGACCCTTTACAACACTGTCATCAAATGCAGTTATCCCCCCCAGAATAGCAAATTATTGCTCTTCATTATATTTCTTACCCACCTTTCACCCGGGGTCAGTTACAACAATGTAAAAATACACTATTAAAGGCAGCTGAAACACTAGGCATTCACTTATACGAAAGCAAACAAGGCTCCACTTTGTGGTTGTGTCTTCCTGCAATCTTTAGCCAAAAATGTCAACTAGCCAGTGCTTAGGCCTGATTTTTGATTCTTGGTCTTACTAGAGTAGGACAGAATATCCGGCAACAGCACAGGCTGAAAGTTGCTGTGGCCGAAAATGTGTTCTTCATTAGATAGCCTGACAAAAATGCTCAGCCTGCAGCAGCTTTTCACATACAGAACTAGAAAACTCTCTGGCTTATGTTGTTTGTACCAGCAGGACACTTAATCCCTTCTGCTGCTAACAACTGGGTTTTGCCAGTCTTGAAGGGCAGAAGTATGTGTTCAGCACTAAAAACAAGTATCAGCTCAGCATAGTTCATTGCAAGGGCACTTGGCCCAGGAGTGCGCATTGTGGCGGTGGTAGCGCTGCATCCCCCTTTTTGAGTTGACGAATCCTCTTTGCTTTGACCCTTGCACGACATAAATGCTGGCAGACAGGTTCCATGTTATAAATCTTTTATTTATAGATGTACAATTGTATAATTCTAAATTAACAAACACAGCCTTTGCAAGTATCTCTCAGGATCTATGCTTTTTTATTGCACATCGCTCATAACATCCATGGCTATCTATCTACTTAAGAAATCAAAAGGTTTGTGGACAGGTAGGCACCGGGGTTGCCAATGCCGTTTTCCAAGACGTCGGCAACTTCATGCTGAATGGGGTGACCCTCCAAACACAGTTGGAGCTCAAGGGATCACTGCAGGTTAGTTAACAGGACTGAGGTTTTAGACAATGATGTGGCCCAGGTCTTCCGTCACAAAACAACATGGGGCAGGGCGGTCTTCTTGTAGCTTTAAGTACACACTGAGTGAATCCGTCCTTCAGTGTGGGCTAAAGTATGGCAGGTATCAAGACTCATTAAAAGGCAAACTCTGTGGCTTATCTTAAATGAATATCCAGTTTGTCGGCTCCAAAAGAACAGGATAAGTTAAAAGGATATTTTATCAGTTAACACCTAACCTAGCATTTGGTACCTGGTATTCTGTTTTGAACAAGCGAATTTCCAGAAGGAATTCTGAATGCTCTGTATAGAAAATGCCTCTGGATGAGAGGAAGAGCAAAACAGAGAGGAATCCAGCTGGTGTGGTCAGTGGTAACTTGGCATAACTAAGTCTTCTCTTAACAGGACACATTAGCCTTGGTCAAGAGCACCTATTTAGTTCCACGCAAGAGGAATGAATGCAGGATAACCTTCCTCCTTAGATGACAATGGAGGATCCAGCACAGAGACAGGAGGAGCACACAACTAGAGTCGTCAGAACTGTGAGCATTAACCTTTACTCAGCTGTATGTAGTAATGTTAAAAGCACAGTATCTGCTTCTAAAAACACAAAACAAAACAAAAAACAGGATGGGCATCGCTAAGGGAAATGGGTTACTGTTTTTTTAAAAAATCCAGTGGAAAATAGACTATACTGTCCGGTCAAGTAAAAGGAGTAGTACCAGTCAACTTCTTTTAACTTGCTCAAGCAAAGAGAGACTGTAGCCAAACCTCTTCTGACAAAAAAGACCCTGTTCTCTTCCAGAAACCGATAAAGGGCAAAAGCCAGCAAACTAAGCTGCTATGCCTTGGACTTCCCTCCCTTGGGCTACCAAAGCCCCACCAGTATGAATGGAGGATGTGTATTGGGGGCGACCCATTTTGCTGACGGACACCAGGTTCCTGGAATGAAATCAGCACTAGCTGTTTGCCAAGAAAAGGAGGCAGCTTTGCTTACAACTTTATAGCACTGCAAGATGGAAATCAGCATGGGGGGGAGGGGGAATGGCCAGGAGGAGGTTTCCACGAAGAACATCCATGTACCAGAATGAACACTGATTAAAAGGCAGAGAACACAGGGACTGCAAAACATAAAAATAAGAAGTTCCACACGAAAAGCACAAGTAAAGAGACAAATCTCTCTCCTCGCTCTGAGCATCAAGCCCTCTGTTGAAAGGTCATGGATTTAGACCACAAATCCAAAACTGGGCCGAAAATTGAGTGTAGAAAAAACTTCCCTAGCAATTTTAGTGATTCTCTTATACAAAAAATGGGGGGACGATTTCTCCAGTAAAACCAAGCTATTAAAAAATACAAAACTTGTGTGTCATCAGACAAGGTTGCTTTATGTAGGAAAGTTTTCACGGGGTCAAACAGAGAGAGAGGGAGAGAGGGGGAAAAGGCTGAAATTCACACATCTTGGGTTATGAAGTTCGGCAAAATAATGAAATAATTTAATTCTATCCCTGCATAGTTTAGAAGTACAACATATTTACAGCTATAAGTTAATTCTAAATAATTTATCTTGCTTTTTAAAACTGATTTTTTTTCTTTTCTTTTTTACTCCTACGGATCTTCCAATTTCTCCCACTCTCTTCGAAGTGACCAGTGCAATTTCAAAAGCTCTCTGATTTTCTCCAGGCTTTAAAAGAAAAACAACTCAATGCTTGCTCTCAGAGACATATGACAGTTGATAGCGAAGGAAGGAGAAAAAAGACATGGTCTCCCCCCCTCCCCCATTATAAGAGATGTCCGAGTCTTAACGCTGGACAGAGAGAGAGAGAGAGAGAGAGAGGAGGGCGGTTGTGCGTTGCTAATTCTCCAATTCCATTTTAATTTAAGGTCTGATTCTTTAAATAGAAAGTCTCCTTGGCTCAGTGCACTTCCCCCAAAGTCTTCAGGCATCTGAAGAGTCTGAGAATAAAAGCAGTAACAGTATTAGAAGGATAATGACAACCCCAGAGAGCATGTTCCACAGTTTCTCCCATTCCTATAAACTGGACTAACTGGAAATGCTAATCTGCACATTTAAATGTATATAATCTTGCCATTTGACAACTTGGTACATGGGGAAATTCCCGTAACAGTAAACAATGAGGCCTTGCCACTTTCTAAGTAGAGAAGATATTAAAACAGCATGAAGCACCAGAAGAAATAAAATCCAAAACATGTCCACAGCTTCCTAAACAACAGGTGTAGCGATGCAGTCTTAGGCTTCCTTCAAATTTGTGTGGGTTCACCCAAGCCGATGTCTGCATGCATGCCTCAAAATAAAGAAGAGGGTTTGGTGGGGGTGGACAGGTTTGAGAAAAGTGATTGCGCATTTTAATTACCCCAGGAAAACCAGTGTGCCTTCACTACTTTCTGTTAAACAGAGCTGTCTCACTTCCGAAACCCTGACCAAAACTGAGGTAATTCATTTGTGGCTGGGCTGAACTACTTCAGACTGGAGTTGTAACCTAGCCTACTCCCATAAATGCTAGTTTTCTACATAGAGGGATTTGCTTTCTGTATGGAGATGCATTCAGTCTTGGGAACCCCCATCTGCAATCTGAAGTGGTACAGCCCAGAAACAGGTTTATCACCCTGCGGGGTCAAATTACAGATTGTCCTCCTGACCTCCTTGCCATTGCTTCAATTAAAATGCAGCTGCAGGGCATCTGAATGGGATTGGGTGTTGTGTTGTCTGAGGAAGGGGTGGGGTGTTAACCCTTTCCCAGGTCAACCCCCCACCCCAAAAGCTACTATTAGCTTGGCTGGAGAAAAATGGCAGGTGCCTGCCCTTTCTCCTAATTGGCCGAATAGCAGATTCCAGGGCTGAGCAATTTTGGTCGCACAAATGGCCTGGGGAGAAAAGTTTCCCACAGCATCATAGCCCTGATCCACTCAGTCCCCCTACTGGCACAGCTGCTTTTAAATTTGGCAAGGTTTTTGAAACTGAAAATTTCCACCACAGCACTTCTGAGTATTATGCAGTTTGACCCTAAGCACTAGGCCTTAATGGGGAAGGAGAAGATACACTCCTCACTGGCATATTTTCATACAGATCTTTTTTTTAACTTTGCGCTGGTTTTGTATTGTTTTAATTTCCTCTACTTCTCTCTATTCCATTATTTACAGGGAAATCTCACCACAAAGCGATAAAATCCTTGCAGTTCTCTGCAACCTCATTTGCACACCAAGCAGCTCCTCAAACGGTTCCGGAGATGTCACCATGCTGCTGCAAAACCTGCTTTTTTGGGTTGTTTGCAACAACACAATGAAATCTGCAATTCCTCTTTAAAGAGATTTCCTCCGGCCCCCCCCCCCCATTTCCTAGTTCTTTTGAGTTCTGTGCCGGTACCATAGAACCGTTTTTTCCATTCAAGAGGCAGCAGTCATACCTCAGGTTGCGAACGTGATCCGTGTGGGAGGCACGTTCGCAACCCACAGCGCCACGTCTGCGCACAATGCGATTTGGCACTTCTGCATATGTGCGTGACGTCGTTTTGCGCTTCTGCGCATGTGCCGAAACCCGGAAGTAACCCATTCCGGTACTTCTGGGTTCGGCACAGTCCGCAACCCAAAAACGCGCAACCCGCAGCGTTCGTAACCCGAGGCATGACTGTACAAATGGGCTTAACACAGGTGGGCAAAGTGGCCCAGTTACTCGGAGCAGCTTCAGATGTCAGAGAAGCACCTTCAACAGAATGAGAAATTACTTAGCTGCTCATTCCGCTTATGGCGCTTCTATGGTAGCAGCTGGAACCACTTTCTTTTCAGATAAGTTCTGAAATTCTCAGCTAGATGAGAAAGTAGGAGGATGCTTTCAAATAAACATGTGACAAGCCAATCAACTGCGAGGTCATTTTGTTTTGATCCCAAATGCTATGTAGGAGAAGCTGAAAGGACCCCAAAAGGCCAAAGTACAAACCAAGCCTAATGTCCTGGCATTATGTGTGACTTCTTGATTAAGGGGTGTCTGTGCATGGAAAAGGAGACCTACACCTATAAGTTAGACTAAGCCAGCAAATAAGGACTATGGTGCCATGCTTGAGAATCATGAGGGGTTGGGGAGAGAGGCATTAATCACTTACTTAGCTCTCTATGGACTGTTTCCGCAATAGTTATCCATGCATAGAAGCCTGAACTTCAGACAGCCTGCTGCAGCTTGGCGTCCCCATCTTCTGTGCTCTCTGATACAGATCTGAATCTCCAAAGTAACGTGCCCGGTACAGCAAGCCTTCCTCTGCAAAAGAAAGCCATTATCATTGAAGCAATTGTCATGAAGGCTGGCAAGCATAATTATTCCCTTGGGCCTGTATAATACTTGTTCCCAGATACTCCCCATGCAGTTCACTGGAGAGATGGTTTGGTTCCTAGTTGCTTCTGGAAAGAAGACATTTCCCTTCACCTATCCCATTTTGTCACAAGTCCCTTTAAGCAGGGAGCTGTAAGGGAGTCAAGAAAAACATTTATCTATTGCTATGCACCTGCCCCAGACATTGCAATTACAGCTTATTTTAGGGACAATTTCTAAAGTAGGGTTGGAACAGGGCAGGCAGCTTGGTTGCTACTGAAAGCACATCAGAACATGTCTTTGTCTCTACCTTTGGGAGGATTATATCAGCAAAGTTATTGTGCTGACCACAGGTGATGATGACCAGCTCTGTCTAAAACAAGATTTAGCTGTAGCATCTGAATACACTGGACCGAGGTCCTTCCGTGAACCAGACTTGTAAATAGGTCAGGGTTGTCTTTTCTTAAGATCATAATCTACCAACACCTTTGTCAAGCTCTCGGGATGGAAAAGTCAACTTGGAGAGACAGCTTTCTCTAAGGGATGGCCCAATAGCCAGCCTGAAAACCAAATCTAGCACCACAAAGGTTGGGACACTCACTCTGTTGTTTTTCCTTCCAACAGTTATTTCGGAGATTTGCAATATAGTCGTCTTCCACACTCCTCTCCACGTTTTTCAGATTTGTCCCAGTGTATTCTTCTGCAAAGTTGTCAGCTACATAGTAAGATACTTTCAAGTGTTCGGTCGTTCTCTTGAATATATGGCCAACCGACCTGGGAAAGGGGAAAGAAAAATAAAGATCTAATCCAATACCACAAATTAGTTTGAATAAGGATATAATAAGCCATAGAGCAGTCTTGCTAAAACGTGAGGCCCACCCAAACCAAATGCAGGACCCTTGGCCATGTATGGTGGCCTATAAAGCGGAAAAAACAACCACCTCTGTTCCCCCCTGTCTAGCAAAACCAAAGTGGTTGTGAAGTACCTTGCAGGCTGCAGTACCTTGCTCAATGGGACACTAACTGCACTGGCCTATTGTAGGTTATATGAAACTGAAAGGGTAAGTGTTTGCTAGACTTTCAAGTCCCATTATTCACCTGGAAAGAGAAAAGATCTGCTCTTCCCCTAAAGCAACAGGAGGCCAGACTAAAACAGGCTGCTGGCAAGAGTGATATGCTTGCCTGAAAATATTCCCTAACATTGTCTCTAATAAGCTGTTGCCATTTTTCTTCTAGGGAACAATATAATTTCACACTTTTAAACAAAATCAAAATACATTCAATTTTTTTTAAAAGGCTGCCTTTTATCTCTAATGCAAGAGATCTGCCCATGGCAAAATTTACAGGAGCTTGTACTCCTGGAAGAGGAATTTTGATAATCTGTGGAGTGACTCCATCTCTCTGACTGACCCGCAGCACACACACACTAGGATGAAGAGCATGAGGTCACTTGGCCTTGCATCAGAATCCAGCAGCAGGCCAAGGGAAAGGCAAAAAGCAAGAGTACCTGTACCCAGAGCATAGGGTAGTAGCAAATACTAAGGGGGGACTTTTAAAAAACATGCTAGAGGTTCTTCTCAAGGGTTTATTTACACAGGTGATGTTTTACAAAGAGAATTAAACGGATCACTTGGAAGCATTTCAATGGCTTCTGAACTTTTCAGCAGCAATGCACTTCCTTTTACCAGCCAAAACAGATGGTGAGCTCAGCTTACCAGATTTCCCCAACAGCAGCAGGGTCTAGTGCAAAGCAGTAGCTGGCGAGTCAGCATCGCCCCCTGCTGGCTGACACTGCACATTTGTCAGTCATAATTGCTGCGGCTGCAATGACGGAATGCTAGCAGAATGCGTTTATATTATATTCAGTTGCTCAGACAGGGGATGGGATCACTTCCAAGATGTTTGCCACTTGGATGAGGCAGCTAATTTGCTTGTGATGAGCCAACAGTGGAATTGATGCATTTGGCTTTCCATCCAAATCTCTATGGGGGAAGGATATGCAGTTTGATAAAAGGAGTCTGAGAAAGGAGGCAGCTCAAGGGCCCTAAACACAAAGGGGAAATCACAGACTTGAGAGTTCAGACCCTTTTCCCGGCCTTTTCCAGACTACAAAATCTACAAAGGGACCTGGAACAAAGTATCAAACCTTAGCAATGAAGCTAATGTAAGGACCACCAAAATGAATTAATCCAATCCTTACCATTGATGGAGTGGAAGCAGTTGAACGACATCACCCAAAAGCATTTGTTTAATAAATATACACAAGGAAAAGCCTGTGTTACAAGCTAGCTTCCTCCTGTTTGACGCCACTTTTGTAACTGCTTTCAATATGATGCTGCAGCAAATGCATGATGGGAAGCAAATGGTGCAGATGTGGATTTTCATTCAAAATCTACCCCTGCCCCATGGCTTGTATCAAGCAGAAGCCATGCACTCAGTACTGTGGGCCCAATTCTATAGAACTCCCTCCTCAGATCAGACCAATTCCCTCCCTGTTGAACTTCTGATTCTGGGTGAAGACATTTTCTTTTTTTAAAAAAAAACACAACAGCATGTATTTTAAGTAAGTTTTTTCTGATTTTATAGCTAACTACAACTGGATGAATCTATTATGTCTATTGCATCTCTTTTGCAACCTTATTATGCACTGCTCAAAAATTATGAGTGTTACATCTATGTAGCATACATCCATGTTGCAGTTTGTAAAATGGGGTGGTAATTTTAAAAATCTAATCATCCTCCCCTGTGTTAAGATATTTGGGCTCCTGTACATATTCCAAATCATTCAGATGGCTCCCTTCTGCCAGGGGACTATCTTCCAAGAAATAGACTCAGCCTAATCCTCAAACATCCCATCTCACAGATAAGCGCCACAGCTTCCTATCATGGGCACAACATTCCCAGTGAGCCATTCCAAGTGGAGTTTAGGCCAGAAACACGCATTGCAATGGACAAGCCCAAACAGAGCACTCTTCTCCATGGCATCTCGTTCTCCTCGCCATCCCTCTCTCCCTTCCTGGAAGGCAGAATGGAAGGGAAAGACCAAAACAGATCAGCAAAAGAAGGACACCTTCTCTTTCTCATGGGCTCAGGTGTCCAGATGCCCTTTCCCTTCTAGAAGTGGAAGTAGCAGATGAAAGAGGAGACACATTCATCATAGGATCAGATCCAGCCTGTGGCTTGCACAGAAAGCACGGGGGGGGGGGGGAGAGGAGAGTCCATGGACTAAACATTCAGAAATGTTCTCCTTGCAGTATATCTAGTTCTTTCCCAGATAGCACCATCGTCAGCCTTAATCAGCTGGTCAACTTGGTCACTGCACAATGAGAGCTGAGCTGAGCTTATAGTCTCAAGCACGTTACAACTACTGAAACCTTTCACATGGCAGAGAAGACGCCAATTATTACAGAGGATAAAGGTTTTCTCTCCCCCCCCCCCCCCCGATTTGATCAGTAGCTTGCAGGAATCAAGAACCTCAACTTGACACCACAGGGGAAAGCCTGCAGGAAGAGGTGAAGGGTTCTCTTCAATCCTGCAAAACCTTTTTTTCAGAATGTTTTTTTCTTAACTCCTGCATAACTTGGAATGCCACTTTACACCGACCCATGGAAACCACGTTGGATCCTAGAAGCTTGTGCCAATGTCACTTGGAAAATTTATAAAATGAATGCATGAAAAATTCCAAACCGAAGATCTGCCAATATGGAAAGCAACACAAGGGATTTGTTAAGTAACACATTCATTTGGGCAATGACCACAAAATGTTTCTTTGTGAAACAGTAACCATTTTCATGATAACAGACAATAGTCGGGTTTCTACAGAAGACATGTGCAGACGGATTCTGATCTAGGGGAAGTTTCACACAAGTGAGTCCTGCCCCCCACCGCCCCAATGCATCCTGAAGTCCTGTGCACAGAGTATTCTGACCACATGAAGATCTAAAGGGTTTAATCAGCGTGAGAGAAAGAGATGGAAAGGAAAAGAAGCAACATAGGGGAAAGAACGCATCAAACAAAAACAGCAATTGGCAAAAGACTTCTTTGCTCTTAACCCCCCTTCCATACACTCGACTGCCCAAGCTAACTGTGTAGAAGAGTAAAGGGAACTAACGGTCTGTGGCTCAAACTGTAAGGTGGACTGGAGACCATCATCTGGCTGAGAGCAGAAACGATGATGAGGATGAGAATAGGCATCAGCTGGACAAACAGCCCAAGGCCACCCTAGGGAGGAAGAAGGGAATGTCGTCAGTGCATTTGCATTCACAGAAGGGCCTCGCCATTCTTGCTCAGACCAAGCCTCGGATCCAGGGAGGAAAGGAGGGACTTGATGTTGAAAGACCAGCCATTGCAATGGTAATAACACAGAGCGCTTTCACAGCATATTAAGAGTACTCAAAAGTTATTTCGAAGGCATTATCTCAGCAATAATTGTAATGGAGATGTGGCCCTCCAGATGTTGTTGGAGCTACAATCTTAAGGACATAAGGAAAACCCTGATGGGTTAAACCCAGGAATTCTCCAGTCCAGCATTCTGTTTCCACAGTGGACAACCATATTCCACTGGCAAACCCACAAGCAACATGTGAGTGCAGTCACACTTTCCCACTTGTGCTCCCCAGCTACTGCTATTCCAGAGCACGATGCTTCCCATACTACAGGAAATATACAGCCATCATAACTAGTAGCCATTGATAAGTCTCACTGGACAGCCATCCACAACGGTTGGACATGCTGGCTGGAGCTGGCGGGCGTTCTGAGCCCAACATCATTCGGTGGCCCACAGGGCCCCCAAACCTGTCTTTTAACATGGCTGTAAGGTAGGCCAGTATCATCATCATACCTGTACCACAGATGGGGGCAGGGACTGAGAAAACAGTCTCTCTTGCCTAATGCCCCAAGCAAGTTCAGAGGCAAGAAGTGAACATCCTAGTTCACAGCCTGGCACTTGGCTTTTGTGCGTATGAATTATGAAACTTTAAAAAGGCACTGAGTGCAGTGCATTGGAGGACACTGATTGTACTGGTAGTTAAACACAATTGAAGACAAGTAGTCACTCGTCTTCTATTTGGCAACTCAGTCCTAAGGGCGAAAGCTGCATCCTGGGGGGGGGGGGGAAATCGCAATCAAATATAAAAGCAAAAACCCAATGTGTTTGCTTTAGCTTTCGGCTAATTAACAGTTAACAAACCAGCTGGGACAGAGGAGTACAGAGGAGCAATGTTTTACTGGAACGGGCCAGCATGTTTTGAAGCATTTTTACTTTCTCTTCCTTCTTGCCGCAACTTACGTCGCCTTGATGCTCCCGCCTGTCTTGCCTCTGGTGGTAGGTATATCGCATCCTGCCGTTGCTGTATACGTGAACGTTACCTGTGGGTGAAAGTGGGAGTTGTTAAGAGCAACTGATAATACAGTGTCAGCAAACTGAGGCAGCGTATGGCCGAGGTCACAGCAAAATTTGGAATATTTCACTGCTGGAATGGAATTTAACCAGGCCCTAACAAGTGCAGCGACAGGTTAGAAGGTGATAGTGAGAGCCCAGGATAAACTCCATAATGAGAGAGATGACAGGCTGGGTTGATCCAAAGGCTGCAACAGAGAAACCAGCTTAACCAAGACTTTATACTGAGCTACACTCATGTGTGGAAGATGTGTTCCACTGCACTAATAGGTAGGTCGTATTTACGATCAGGGTTCTAATCCTTTAACAACTAACCCCTTGGTGCGTCAAAGGAAATATGCATGGAAGAACAATGCAACGTTAAAGGCTTTCTCAAAAAGTAAGCTGCAAAACTGCTCAAGTCGCAACTGCAAAAGTAGCCTAGGCTATTGACATGGGTGCAGTTCAGCTTGAGAGAAGAATGACAAAACCTTGTATTATTTGCAACTCTACTTTTATTGCAGGGCGTATGCCACCTGGCAGGTAGGTCACCCGGCACAGAGTTGTGAGTCTCTCGCTCAGGAAAGATGGGCAGTGGTCATAGAAATTGACCTTCACAGTCCCCTGGCGTTAACTTTTACAGGCCTGTTCCCCTCATTCCTGCATGTCCCACTTTGTGGCTCTTAAGACAAAGGATCCCCAGGCGGTTGCTATTCAGCCACCCCACTCCCGGAGCCAGGGGGGGGGTGTGCCTCTGGTTCCCAAGAGGTTCATCATCTCACGTGGCTCTCCCCGACGTTCCCTCCAGGTAGATTCCACCACTCTCGGAGGCTTCCTGCTGCAGGCAGAGACGGTGCACTCCCTGTGTTGTCTTCCTTTGGGCTCTCTATTAAGGGTGGGGCCTGCCAGGGAGACTCAGATAAGTACAACCCCCCTCCTCTCCTCAAAAGCCCTTCCTCAGTTCTTGAGAGCCCTACAGGTCACTCGGCCTCCGTCTCATCTGTTCCCCCTTGCTTCTCCCCCCACCTTCCTGCTCTGGCTACCTGTTCACCGTATCGTCTCCTAGACGTGGTCAGGAGCTGGCACCAAATTGACACCAACACGCCAGTAAGAAATTGTTCCTTAGAAAGAGGAGGGAGAGGACAGGGATTTTCTTAAGATTGGTGCAGGCAATGACACCTTTGCTCCTAGAAATCTGCCTCCTGATTTCTTGTCTAGGCTCCCTTGCATCTGTCACACATCTGCCACTACGGAGCTTTCCAATCTTTAAGTGACATTTAGTGCTTTCAATAGCCAGGCTCTAAGGCATGCTAAAATCCCTCCAAAAGCTTAAGATAGAGAACAGCAACCTGCTGGGGATCACAATTGGAAGCCCACAAAACAGTCATCAATAGGTTAGAGAGCCAAAAGCTTTGGGAAAGTGGGGGGCAAGGAGTACATGCATCAGTCTGGTCCCTAATTTTGGTTTCTTATGTGCCTTTAAAGCTCAGAACATGCATATCAGGCATAAGACACACTGGAGAGATGGAGAGTAAACAGTGCATGTTCACGGATGTTTTATAAACTGAACATGTGCTTGCCCCCTTTGGGTCTGACATTACTGCCCAAGGAGCACTTTTTGGTGAGGATCTGTGCTGTGGAAACACTGGGGGGGGTGTAATTTGGCCAATGTGTGTTTTTCTTTGAAAAGCACCCTAATATTGCACCTGTACACCATCTAGGAGTCTTTACTAACACATAAATGTACATATTTAACATACTGGTTTTGATGCTATATAAATATTTTTTTGATTTTTTTTAAAGATGTAATTTTCCATTTGCTTTTCCATTTGTTATTTCCATTCAGCTGCAAGCTGTAATATTAGCAACACGCTTATTGTTTTTATGCCCTGAAGATTTGCGAATTCCTACAATGGGCATCTCATCAATGGGCCGCTATCAATTTCCCTCATCTACCTGAAGGGGTTTTTCCATTGAAACATGCACTTATTTTATGACACACAGCTACGGAACTAATAAAGCTTTTTGCAAAGGTCTGGCATTTTCTGCCTTTAGGATACTGTACAGCAGACTTATATTTCACATGAGTAAAGATAGGAACGGAGATATGTTAACAGTGACTATTGTCCAGGCAGCACAAAAGCACCAGCAACTTGCATTTTTAAACTAGAGCAAGATATGGTGGTTTAATCCAATCCCTGGACCACAAAGCCTTTCTTTGTGGCATGCAAAACATTTAGAAAGCCACAGAGTCTTGTTTCAGCGCCAAGCTTTGTTGATCACAAACACCAGTGAAATGAGCAGGGAAAAAAATCATAAAACCACAATGGCCAGGGACCATAGAGAAAAAATGGGGTGATCTTTCCTCATGCGTAATCACACCATAATGCATGTTTTAGGAGAGTCAGCAGTCAAATGGGAGCTGAGTAAATATTGTTTCATGGCATCAGTTTGGATCCAAATGCTAGTACAGAACTGAAGGTAGCAGGTCATAGGAAGCGCATATACCTGTATATACAGGGCGAGTTTTAAAAGAGACCCCGTGGAACATGTGTACTCTGTATCCACGGGGCCTCTTTTAAAGGACTCACTAAATACACACACACACACACACACACACACACACACACACACACTGTGTTTGTGTGTGTGTGTGTGTGTATGTATATGTATAGGCTAGAATTCAAAGCTAAAACTCCTCTCTCTGATATGTCCGCTTTCTATGTGCCGAGATCTTTTTTTATTCAAGGATCATTCAATCACACAACCCCCCATCTGTACTTTGAAGTGGTACAGTTCAGGAACAGTTTTGCCAGCTCACCTGCTGTTTGGATGAACCCAAGAGTGACTTTAGAACTGGTTAATGTGTTGCGAGGCCCACGGCACCATTTCCTATATAACCTGCTACCCTTGCAAGGTTGGAATTTAGCTAGAAGATGCAGATCAGATCAATTCCTGCTGGTGGATGGCAAAGCCTCCAAATTATCTAGCGTGCAAGGAAAAACGGGAAGGAGCTCTTACGAGTGTAAATGGCCGCGGACTAAGCAGTCTGTCACCAGCAGCTCTACCAATTAATGAAACCACAGTCTATGCTGCGGAAAAGGAACCGGGATGGCAACTAATTCCAAAGGATTCAAGCAAAGGAGCCAAGGCGCATGCTGCAGGGGACGCAACCTCTCCCAAACACTCCATCCTTCACCTCTCTAGTCAATTTCGACCCCAAAGAAAAGGCCGTCCTAGTCTCAAGTATGGTGATCATATTGAGCCTCGGACACAGCACCTCTCTATGTTGCGAGTTCTGCAGGACGAGAGGGGGAGGCCCGCAGCACCTCCACTCAGCTGGCCGAATGACCTGTCCAGTAGGCAGCAATGATTTTCCTTTCCTTACCCCAGGGATGGGGACCCTGTTGCCCTCCTGGTGTTGGTGGACCTCAACTCCCTTCATCCCTGACCCCTGGCCATGCTGAGCGAGGATGATGGAAGTCCAACCACACCTGGAGGGCGACAGGTCCTGTCTTCTACCTACAGGGAGGGAAAGCGTACTTCAAGCACAACACAGCCCCTGAGGGAGTCTTTCTCGCTCAAGAGCTCTATTTTCGGTTGCACAGCCCAAACAGGCAACCGCACCGGTGCTGGGCTGAAGTTATGCAGCGCTCAGGAATTTGAGTGCCTTCGGCAAAGGACAAGATGGCGCCCCCTATTCATTTCATGTGCAGAAGCCAACTGGGCTGGCAGGCGACTCTTACACCAACGCCAGTGACAGGATCGGGTCCTCCACCACACCTAAGGCAGCAGGTCAGATCAGGCCTTGCAACAAGAGAGGAATGGCTGAGGAGGAACCGCCAGGGAATGCTGCTGCCCACCAATGTCCGCTACCTGAGGCAGTTGTCTAACAGTAGGGCCGGTCCTGGTTGCACCGATAAGGAAACCTAGGAGGGTGTATTGGGTCAGAATGGTTTTCATTTTCATGCAAGGTTAGACAGGAGAGAAAGGAAGCTTCCTTAAAGCAGTAGTCTCTTTCAAACTCAACTTTAAAGGGAACTGCCACCAAGTACCTTGTGGAAGGGTCTTTCACACTGCTTGCTAGAAAATAGAGTTGTTGCTCTAACATCTGGATTCTATTAGCACATCCAACAAGCTTTGTTTCAACCAGCCCTGGTCAACTGGGGGGGGGAACGGGGTTATCTTGCCTTATCTAGGGCCTGCTTCAGTTCTGGTAAGTGACTGTGGAGGGAAGCCAGCTGAGTAGGTGACGCCTCATTTACCCAACCTTCTCCCCCCCCCCCCAACCGGATTTAAAACAAAAAGCTTACTAGAAGGAAAACCACCACCAAAGAACATATTGAAGAGGTCTTCAGGAGAGATGTCAGCCTCAAACCCTCGGTTGAAGTCCGTAGGGCTATGCCCGTGCCGTGTGGGACTGACTTTTGCATCTCCAAACTGGTCGTACTGCTTCCTCTTCTCTGGATTACTCAATACTGCGTATGCATTGCCAATAGCTGAAATGTAAGAAAGAAGAAAGGATTCATATTTTTGCCTCCAGTGATAGCAAATGTCAGCCAGTGGCTAAAGCCAGCAAACTGGAAAAGTCCCCAGTTCGTATCTCACATCGGGCAGGAAGTCAGTGGGTGGTCTCGTTCAGCCCACCTGCAGAATGGGGACAGAGAATGCAGATATACCCTACATATTCATTATGAAGTGCCTCAAGCATTTAAAAGAATGTGTTTTTGATACTCATAATAACAGCAGCCTCTCTTCTGACTGCTTTCCATCCTTCTCAAGTTGATTTTAAAGCCCTTACTAAATCTCCATTTTTAAAAGGCATCTAAAGGATAAATGCGCATGAAAGAAAAACGTGGCCTACTGATGCAATGGGTGCAACCGGTTTGCCAAGTTCATACAGCAGAATCATAGGATTGTAGAGTTGGAAGGGACCCCAAGAGTCAACTAGTCCAATTGAATAACTATGTTAAGTTTTTGTTTTAATGGTCTGCCTTTTCATAATGGTTCTGCTTTTATTGGAGAGGGAGTTCATAAATGATGAACAAAGTTCAAGCGTTCCAAACAGGGTATGCCAATAATTTGGTAAGTTTTAGGCCCCATCCTGATCACCTTTATGACTTGACATATTCTGATGTCCTGGTTCAATTTTATTGAGGATAAATCTGTCAGTGGCTCTACATTCTGATGCAGCAAAGCAGTTATTCTGTTCTTGCAAGCACACTCCCAAGAAAGTAGAGGACCATAAACAAGGTCCGAAGGCAAAAAATGTCACACTTATCATGGGGAAAAGGAACACTAAAGCACCAGCTAACATCTGAAAAAATATTAACCAAGAGATTTCCAGAAAAGAGTGCATGCCTCTTTCCATTCCCCAAAGGTAAAGAGGTGAACTTTAGTGGGCACGTGGGTGCTAACACAGAGAGGGTAAAAGGAGCAATGAAATGGGCTTTGGTAAAGATAACCTCCTGGAAAATGGCCCTGTTAGGGAGGATAAAGCATTATCTTGCTTCATGCCCAAGTTGTGACATGCAACTCTTAGTAAAGCCTTCAGTAAACATAATAACATAAAGTCTACAGGTGAAGAAACCTCCCTTTCGCCACCCCAAAGAACACACTATTGAAGAGCTTTTTTGTGCCAGATGCAAGACAGATGTCTAGACAAGTGCAGTTTTAATATAACCTGAGCACACAAAGGGCCATTAGACAATTTTCCTGTCAAATGAAACAGACCTAGATTTAGGATCCCAAAAGGGACCGAACAGACTTGCTTTCTGTTTTCTAATAACATATGGGAACACATTCTGTATAATTACTCCTTCACTATTTTACTCAAATGAGAGGTCTGATCCAGTTCCAATTCTGAAAATCAGGAGGGACCCCCCGCAACCAGAACCTTTGGATTTTAAAGCTGTGTTTGAATTCAGCCACCATGATGATTACCAATTACAATTAGGAGTAGTAAAGAAGCTATTAAGAACCTAAAGAGGTAGTTTAACCCCCCTTAGTGCAAGGGTAACTTTCTCCCACTGAAATCAAGGGGACTTGCAGGACAATCATATTGCAAGGCCCACTGTGTTCAGTTGGGATTATATCCTACTAAGTGTGCTTAGGACTGTGAAGCGCCAACTGTAAGCTGAAATCACCTATTTTATATAGGAGTATGTGGCATCTCTTCTAGTGCCTTCACTAAGACAAATGCTTTATTGGATTTAAATTACTGCGCATTGCAAAACCACATTTTATTAATTTAATGAGAGAACTGGCTGATTATTTACCTTGGGAGCAAAACCCACTAAACTGAATGGGACTTAATTCTAAACAGACATGTACAAAAATGCACTGCCAAGTTTGCATAAAGATAGGATTTAATGTGCAAAGCCTAAATCAATGAGCAGCTTACTTTTCATTCATGGTCCACAAGCAAAAATCAGTGTTCATTCAATCAACCCATGTTCCTCAAATGGTTGTTTGAATTAGCATTCCCCTGTGCTGGATAACTTTTTGTGTGCAGAAGAAAGAAATGGATCTAAACTTGTTACGTGCAATGCAGTTTAGATGCTGCAATTTCAAGATGTAAAAAAGTCTCGGCGTCAGATCCATGAATGGGACAAATAAGCTGGCTTCTATTACATACACACACACACACACTTTTTACTGGATTTGTCAAGGTGTTTACAGTGGCAACAAGCAATACACAAAATGCCCCATCTCCAAGACTTAAATGCAAAGACAACAACAACAAACCCATTAATTCTCACCAAGAAAAAGCTACTAACCCTCATCTCTTGATCTCTGCCACCCCAAGGTACTAACTTTCATGGTCCTGAGAGACGGCTCACAAAAAGAGACTACATTTTACCTTTAAAGGCCTCCGTTGCACCAGGTGCATGATTCTTATCGGGGTGAAATTTCAGTGCTAATTTCCGGTACGCCTTTTTCAGATCCTCGTCGGAGGAGTCTCTGCTCACACCCAGAATTTCATAATAGTCTTTACATTGTTTTACCCTAAAAAGTAAAGAGAAGAGCACATAGCAGCTGTTAATAAGAGATAGAAAATCTACTTTAAAAAATAGTTTAACTTTCCATTTCCCTTAAATTACAATTCAGACCAGTACTGCCCTCTAGTTTTATTTCCTCAGCTGGTTCAAAAGCATTCATTTATGCTACACCATTAACTGGGACATCTATTCACCTTTTCCCCATTCAAAAGTTCAGCTACCCAGCTTAACCATTTGCTACTCACCTGCAGCAAGCAACACCTGACCCCTTGCAAATCCTAAATTGCCAGCTGCACCTGCCTTACACACAAGGATTTCTCTCTTCTAGCCTTCAAGCTCTACTGTCCCTTTAAGGCCAGAAGAGAGAGAAACAGAGCTGTGTGTGCAAGCCGTCTCGGCACTGAGCTGCATTTAAGGGATGCAAGCAGGGTTTCTCAAACATTTATGAATTTGAAGCTTTAAAACTCTTCTATCTCAGCTTACTGACGACTACTTTTTTTTAGCAGGAAGGGGCACAGATTCCTCACACAGAGCTGCATGTATGCAGTCTGCTGCTATGCATGTAAAAAGATCTGTGGGCTTGGAGACTAATCCAATGCCAGCTTTCAAAGAGGAGCAGGGCATCCCTGACTCTCTCCCAAAACCAGCCAACCAGGGAAGAAGTTCTGCCACCACCCTAAACGGCCATATGTTCCCTGTCCCTTTGCGAGGTGTCTGGAGGATGCAAAGCTCAATGTCTGTTGTCAGGAGGAATGTTTCTTTTTGTCTCCAAGATGCAGGATAGTCAGGCATCGTGACATGGAAATCACTTTGGGGAAGAACAGCTTTTGCAACAGCAGTTTCACTCTCTAGACTCTGCACTGCTTCCAGTGACACAGCATAGCATTTCCACTTCTGTCTTTTCTAGATTTAAAGCAGCAGCTCTCAGGTGGCAGGGCAAATTCTCCCTCTAAGAAGCAGCAGTAATGCTGGCAGAAGTTGCCTACGTTATGTCCATAGCAGATACATTTAAAGTATACATTAAAATAGATTTCTATGGTCACAAAAGCTTTGGAGATGCTGCTACCCTCAATGGCTTCATCCCCAAGGAAAAAGCAGGTCTACATGCCCATTCATTGGTGCAGGGAGAAGTCTGCTCCCTATACTGAAAGGAATGAGGAAGTCTGTACGCACAGGAACACCATGTGGAGCTCAGGGTCCAAGTAAGCACATTATGCACATGATGAACTGGTTTCCTACAATGCAAGTGATAATCCAAAGCTTGGCTACAAAAAAAAATCAATTATACAAAGTGCAAGAAAGCAACTTATGTATGAGCATTTGTATGCAACTTATATGTGACTTGTGGCTTCAGTTCTAGAGAATTGGCCCTCAAAGATCAGGTGCAATGCAGTGAAAATGCTGCCCCCAAGTGACGCAACCTTGCATTGCGCTAAAGAAAAAAAACTCGGAAACAGCTTGCCTTTATCCTGACCCAAACTTTAGGCATGTTTGGTTAGCTTTAGAATTCAGGGCTTCAAGACTTCCTTCATTTTAGGCAAAAAGCACAAAAGACTAAATGGCCTTGTATAAAGAAATACCCTTCCTCACTGAAGGTCAATGACCAAACAGACAACTGGTTTTGTATATAAGAAACCAAAAGTTAACAGAGACTAACAGTGCAATCCTATACATGTCTACTGAGAAGTAAGCCCTACTGATTTCAATTGGACTTGCTCTCAGGTAAATGTGTAAAGGATTACCTCCCAAGTCTGAAGCCACATGATGCAATTCTATTCCTGAAGCTAAAGGGATCTGTCTCTAATGGGAGATCCTCTAGGAATCACATGTAAGCCACTGCGAGTTCTCTGGAGGAAGAGTGGATTGCAAGTATAATTTAGAAACCATGCAAAATGCCCAGCAAGTAATTAACCCCCATAATAAAAGACAAAAAACCACAGGGCTCTTAGATCACAGCTTGCTTAAATACTAGTTGTAAGGCTAATGGGTGTGCAATCTGAGATGCTGAAAGGTGTGCATGGACTCCTCCCAAGGATAAGGGTTCTCTATTGGGAATGGTCCTGCCACCCACTGTGGCTCACCTCTTCCCATTTCAGCCTCCCCAGGTGCTAAGGTCATCAAATGAGGCCCTATTCCACCTGCTAATACTATACTGTATATAGGTCTCAGCTTGTCTGGCTCAAGAGGTGGCACTTTTTCAGTGGTAGTATCCTTGCTACACAACTCCTTCTCCAGAGAAGCTTGGCGGGTTTACTTGAATTGATTCTTAGAAGCCAGCAAAGACTGTTCTGTTTTGGAAAACTTTGAGAGAAATTGCCCATTGCCCACCCCGCCCAGGCTGCCTTAGGAAACTTTAATGGGAATACTAAATTGTTTTGATGGACTTTGACTGCATTTTTATGGCTTTGTGGTGTTGTTCTACTTCATCCAGCTTTTACAGCTGGATGTTGTTGTTTTTAGGTCTCTGCCTAGGATTGTGGGTTTTAAAACAATACGTTTTCTGCATGCTTTTAAAACACATTTTTGTTGTTTTTCTTGTAAATCACATTAAGACTTATGAGAGAAGCAATAAATATAAGAATAATAATGCTTTTAATGTACTGTGTTTTAGTACATGTTTTATTCACTGAGCATATATTGTACACAACCCTGCAGGCTCATCTGAGCTATTTGGAAGGGTATAAAGTTCAAAAGTAACACAGGAACAAAAGGAAGCTGCCTTAATCAAACCACTGGTTCATCTAGCTCTGTATTGTCTACACCAGAGGTTCCCAAACTGTGATCCATTCATTCAGGTAGTCTGCAGCCTGCCTGTGGATTTGCAGTTGAAGGTGGGAGACACAGCCATCATGCTAAATAGTCATGTTTCTTTTTAACTGCATTTTTATTGTGTCTTCTATTTCTTCTGTTGTAATTTACTGCATTACAACCATAACCAATAAGTTATCCCACAAGCCTCCCCCCCCCCCAGCAATTTTCAAGTGGTCTGTGGGGGTGGAAGCTTGGGAACCAAATAAAATAGTAAGTCCTTATTGTGGAATTTCAGCATCTTCAGTAAAAGCAGCCCCAGCTCCTCTTAATTCTCATGAGGCTGAATGCAAAGAAGCAATTTCTAAAGTAAACAGACCTGTCTTACCGTAGATGTTGCTCTCCATGACTATGTTGTCATAATTCAATGTAAGTCAGCATCTGCACCCTGAATTTACCTCCTAAATGTGACCGAAAAATGACTCTGCGATAGCAAGCCAGGGCCCTCCAATACACAAACAAAATCTGATGTGTACACTTACCTCTTAACTGCATCTACCTGATCTTGAGTGTAACCTTTACTGATATCCCCACCTGCCTCTCCATTGGCTGCAGGGATGTCCCCACTCATTTTTCTAAGGTGGGGGTTTGTGGATTCCTTGGTTTGTGAATGGCCATTTGATGATTTTTCACTCCTGGTGAGAGAATCAAGCAGCACTACAAGGAAGAAAACACAGCAATGGGTCAAATTTGTTCTGCTCTTTCAATATTTTCATTTCTTTCATAGTTACTACCAAATGTTCTCATATCCCCCCCCTCCTTTGCTGGTCCTCTTCCAAGAAGCTTCAGTACTTTCATCCACTTTTTTTCTTTTTAAATAAATCTAGCAGGCGAGATGTTCACTCTTTTACATCCTGACAGAAAGAACACCATTTGATGCAAATAATTTGCTGTCTAATCTACTCATGCCAACAAATCAATAACCCCTTAAGCTTTGAATGTATCTATGGGTTCATGTTCAATCAGAGGGCACAAGACAAGAGGAAAATTAGGAAAAAAAACCAACCTGATGATTAAAATGAAATATATAAAGAGATTATAATATTTAAAAGAAAGCATCAAACTAGACAATGTTCAATAATAAGCAGAACAACCACCCTTAATTGATACTGTTAACAAGATCCACATGTCAACAAGACCCTTCTGCTAATAATAATAATAGTATTTATTTATTTATACATACATACATACATACCCCACCCATCTGGCTGGGTTTCCCCAGCCACTCTGGGCGACTTCCAACAAAAGATTAAAAATACATTAAAACCTCAGTCATTAAAAACTTCCCTAAACAGGGCTGCCTTCAGATGTCTTCTAAACGTCATATAGTTGTTTATTTCTTTGACATCTGATGGAAGGGCATTCCACAGGGTGAGCACCACTACTGAGAAGGCCCTCTGCCTGGTTCCCTGTAACCTCACATCTCACAGTGAGGGAACCGCCAGAAGACCCTTGGAGCTGGACCTCAGTGTCTGGGCTGAAGCTGCTCTTTCGGGTATACTGGGGCTGAAGCCGTTTAGGGCTTTAAAGGTGAGCACCAACACTGAATTGTGCTCGGAAACGTACTGGGAGCCAATGTATGTCTTTCAGGACCGGTGTTAGGTGGTCTTGGCAGCCGCTCCCAGTCACTAGTCCAGCTGCCACATTCTGGATTAGTTGTAATATTGTTTGTACTATCGCTCACCCTAAGAGATCCTTGACCTGCTTTTACTATCACAGAATCATAGTTGGAAGGGACCCTGAGGAACATCTAGTCCAACTCTCTGCAATGCAGGAATATGCGGCTCTCCCATATGGGGATCGAACCTGCAACCTTGGCGTTATCAGCACCATACTCCAAACAAATAGCCATACTATGGTTGGAGTGAGGTAGCTATCAAGTTCACAGGGTAATCTTAGGCCAGGCACTCTCTGTTTCAGAGGGTTGTTTTGAGGGTGAAATGGATGGAGGAGGGGGACCTTGAGCTCCTTGAAGAAAGGGCGGGATACAAATGTAAAATATAATAATTAAAAATAATTTGCTAGCCTCTGGCCGTGAGTAGTAGTTACCCACATGGGATAATGAAATAGCATAAGCTAAGTGGTTGTTCATTTTCTCTCTTTTAGGCTAGCAGCCTTTAAGGCTACAACAGCAAGAAGCACAACCATGTGGCTAGATGACTATATGCTGTCCACTGTTCAACACAGGACAGCACTGAACCCAGGTCCTGGGTCCAAGGGAGGCAACAGGAAAAAAAGGCCAGTCCCTGTATTGACACTCCTACTGGGAGGAAAGGAAGAACAAAGGGATCAATATCCACGACCAATTCCCCAAAGTTCTTGGGCCCAAGAAGCTAGGGTTGCCAACTATAGATCTGACATGGCCCGGGCTGTGTCTTTTATAGCTAAATATGCAGACATCAGCAAGTGGAAATATTTATCTCCATGCTATGAAACATTTTCAATACCAAACTGCTGTTCAAGGTGCAAGAGCAGACCAGGCTGAGTTTCTGCCCTGCTCAGTTGGCAGCCCAATAACACTGTTGAAACAGATGCATCTATTTCCCCAGCTTTAGAGGAAATAAATCAAATAAAGGCTTGCCATAGTGGCACTGCCAAAAGCCAGTCAAAAGATCACCATTAAATCCAGTCACGATTATTTTATACAACTTCTCAAACAGTCATGTCGCCTCCCTTCAGATTAGTGTTGCTGTGTGCTTTTCTCTTGGGCAGAAAAAAATCATCTCTCTGTATCATAGTGGTTGGAATGTTGGACTAGGACCTGGGAGACCAGGGTTCGAATCCCCACTTGACGTCATGAAGCTCACTGGGTGCCCTTGGGCCAGTCACAGCCTCTCAGCCTAACCTACCCCACAGAGTTGTTGTGGGTCAAACTGAGGAGGGGGAGAGTCATGCATGCACCATGAGCTCCTTGCAAGAAAAGGTGGGTTATAAATGCCATAAATCAGGCACCCCCAAACGTCGGCCCTCCAGATGTTTTGGACTACAATTCCCATCATCCCTGACCACTGGTCCTGTTAGCTAGGGATCATGGGAGTTGTAGGCCAAAACATCTGGAGGGCTGCAGTTTGGGGATGCCTGCCATAAATAAAGGAAGTATTTATAGATAAGTGCAAATAAGTTTTGTATCGAATCTAATGTAAGCTTCTATATCTTCTTGCAAAACAAAACAAAAACAAGCACCAAATCTGGAGAGTGGATACAATAATTTGTTCGGTCAACATTTATAGGCCAGCCAAAGTGGTCACTGGCACTATGGACACCCCCTTCTCCCCAGTTTAAACACCAGATGACCTAATGGCTGTAGGGAAGCCACTGCCTCCTTGCTTGAGTTCCATATCAGCAAATGGGATTTTTAAAAAGACCCATTTCACAGGGAAGCTCTGAGGATGAAGAATACATTGTAAGGGATTATAAACCTAAAGAGGTGATTCACAATTGGGTGGTGGTGGCGGCAGTGGGGAAATAAGCACTTATTGCAAGCCTACATTATTGCAAGCAATGGCGCAGATTGATCTACAGTGCCCATAGGCATTGCTTGGCCACTGTGAGAACAGGATACTGGACTACATGAGCCACTGAAGTGATCTAGTAAGTTCTTCTTAGGTACTTAATTATACATTTAAACTACAGAAGACATAAGTGACACCTTATCAAAAGCCTTCATTTTGGTTGGTTCTTTTCCAGCCCTAACGAGCCATTTTTAATTAAGGAAAAATAGGTTAAAAACAAACTTTTAAAAATGTTCCAACACAGGGGAACTATGACAGAAACAAAACAGGAAGGGGGCAGGGTCACAAGCAGAACTATGGGATTCAACTGCTTATGACTTTTAAATGTAAAAATTTAAAAGTAAAAATGAAGTCACTTCAGTAGGATATTGCCGTTTGTTATATTTTCCCTGAATCCCACAAAATTCTTACAAAGAAAGCACTTTTTCATAGGAATAAGCATAGCATCCGCATGTGGTTTACCACATCAATCCTAAATTTGTACACGCCGAAAACTGAAGCCGAGCAGTTCTTCCCAGTCACACACACCAAATTCTGTGAACACTATCACCACACAGGTATTCTTTTATAAAGTTAAGCTGAAATACAGAAAGGGCCATCTGCAAAAACAAACCTCCTCTTTTGCTTATTATCTGAAGGGAGCATTTCCTCATTCAAAGTTTAAAACAGGAAGAACATCATGACATCACTGTGTAACCAAATCTGATTGGCTATGAGATAGGCTGACTACCTGATTCCCAATTGGCTGGGATCACTTTCCATGAATCAGCTGCTCTAGTTTTCTTAAAGCAAGATTGAGGGCCAAATCCCCACAACACTATTTTAAGGCCAAAAAAAATAAATAATTTCACATTTGAATATTCAATACATCCTTATTCTGTAACTATTTTATTTCTATCTTCCTTGGTAGGGCTTTTTTTAAAATGGTCTCTTAATATTCCTTTCCTTTCTCTCAAAGTTGTAAATTACTCCTGTTCCATGTCTGAGGGCTAAGGTGAAATAAATAAATGTTAGAAAACACTATGTGAAATTTTCTCTGACCCACATCACAAAATTGACAGTAACAGAGCATGCTTAAGAACACATATGCAACACTTCTTGAGTTTGTACCATTTCACAGCAAGCATCTACATCATGAGTTCTCGTAGGGTTGCAACATTTTTTTAGGGTTGCAACATTTTTTTAAACAGTTGTATGACAAACAGAAATTCAATACAGTATGTGTATCTTTCCCTAGAGATGAAGCAACTAGAAAGTGCACTTGTTTACTCAACTTTCAAAGACAGAAAAGGCAGCAACTCTAATACCTTATTACTAGACCGCATGTTTGGTTCCCCACAAAAACGTGTATTGTAGGAATGGGAAATTAGACAGTGGGAAGGGGGGGAAGCTGAGTGCAAGACAGAGGGACTCCCTATTTCTGGAAAGTGTAGAGGGGCTTCTGTGCTGTAAGAATATAGAGCTACAGTATGCTGTAAGTTAAGGGGCTGAAAAGTTGTAATGCTCCGAGAGATGGATGGCAAAGTGCAAAGCAAGCACAGAAGAGATGACCACTCCACCCGGAGCTGGACAAGTTGCTTAAGAGCTGAAGGGTCAACCGGAGACCAGGAGATTGGGGCAAGCAGTGGGCGAGGATGTGTGTAACCATTTCAAAGAGGATAAAGAGCCTCTCTCTGAGGATCAGCCCAAGCAATCCGTACAGCAGTAGCCCAACGTCCTGTTTCCACCCCAGTGACCAGCAAAACGACTCTCGCGGAAGCCCACGATCAGGGAGGGCATGAAGGCAGCAGCCACCAATTTCTGCTTAATGTATGAATTTGGCGTCGTTTACAAAAAGTGGCTAAACAAGGGAAGGGGGAAGATGCTAAATTGTGGGGCTGAAGGAAATCAGTTGCTGCGGATACAAGAGCGAACGAGGGGCTTCGGGGAAGGGCTGGGGGACCATGATGAAGAGGGTTGGGGGGCGAAACCGCAAACTAAGGCCTAGAGGAAATATATAGCGAGCCACTGATTTGGGTGCGGGGGCAGCCTAAGCGTGTCAGATCTAACACGAGGAAACAGCAGAGAAAGGGGGGCGCTGGGGGCCGAGGGGGGCATACAAGGGGGCTATTCCGCTCCCTCTATAGATGTGGTGTTGCCCCCCCACACGGCGCGGTGGCTTCTGGGAATTGTAGTCTCCCCAGCCCAGTTTAGCAAGGACCAGCGGCTGACTCCTCCTGCTCAAGACACACAGGCGACTCTCCCAGCCAGGTCTCCCCTTACCCCCCGCGCGCCCCGCGAAGTCTCCCTCGAAGACTCGCTTCGCGGCCCGTATCCCGCTCGCGGAACAGAACCGCCAGGGACTCCAACTCCCACGGTGCCCCGCGGCGTCGCAGATCACTGCGCACGCGCAGTGCGGGTGAGAGGTCATTCCCACAGCTTTCCCAGGCCCCGCCGGCCTCCCCAGCCCTTTCCGCCCCCCTCGCCCCCGCTCACCGCGGACCCGCTGAGACGGGTAGAGGCGCTGCGCCTTCTCCAAGAAGCGACGCGCCTTCTCGACTTGGCCGGCCTTGATGGCGCCCACCGCGATAGCGATACAACGCTCCGCCTCGTCCCTGTTGGATTCCATGGTGGCGGCGGCAGCGGCGGAGGAAAGCGCCGGCGCGCGGTGATGTCGTCACGCGGCGATTGCGCAGCGGCCCCTGCTGGAATCTCCCTAATTGCGCCCGCTAGAGACTCTACCGAACTCTTTGGGGTAGCCGCGGTATTTCGTTGCCGTATTGACCAGAATAGCCGGGCAATCAGCGAATAGGAAACCTGTGGCGGTTGCGCAGAAAACCAGCCAGAGTACTTGGAAATCTGCTCTTGTTAAGTCCGAGGGTTCGTGCCGCGGCGGAGAAAAAGGATCCCGCTGCGAAATGCTTTGTTAGCATTGAGGTCGCGATTCTATGACCAATACAAGGGGACTTCTAAGGAAACCCGCCTAAGATTGTGCTGCAAACTGCGTAATACGCTCTTGGTGTGTGCATTACTGTTATCCCTGCATTGCGGATGCTGTATAGTGTCAGATTTGATGGCAACAACGAAGGGATACTTTCATGCTGGATGTTTCATTTTGTCAAAATTCCAGCTTTCACGATCCTTTTAAACAGCAAACCACCAGAGTTGCACAATTTCAGTGTTTACCATTGTTATCAAATATCATTCAGCTTCCTGGGACGCTTCTCTACTCCATTGGGAAGGGGTTACAGAAGAGAGACCTTGGAGCTGTCTTTTTTTTTTTTTTTTTTAAAGCTGGCTTTTCACTTTGTATAATGAAGTCTGCAATTTTTTTAAAAAAAGTTTCTAGCACAAAAGTGCAGGCAAGCTTCTACCCAAACTTATCTCACCATCTAGTGCTCTCACCAATGAGTGCAGTCACTGGGATGACAGACAAGCACTGGGCCTTGAGTGTATGTCAAATCTTAATTAAAAATTAAATCTAGCTCCCCAGTTTGAAATTCATAGAATGCATGCTTGCTCAGGAAATATAACTAGTTGCTTTAACATTTGACAATTTCATAAACACAGTAGCTCTTTCTGTGTATGTTTTTCTGGCACTAATTTTCCGCCACATTAAGCGCTCTAAATCTCTAGCTATGGGCTTGGTCTCCATTCTTTTTAATTCATGAGATGATCATTCAGAATCAGAAGCTTAGCTGAAAATTAAACTGCAGTTCCATGATAATTGGGGACTGTGATGTGTCTGTGATGATATACCACCCTCAGAAAGTACAAGTTTCATTATGTTACACATTTTATAAGATGAGCTATTGCATATGAAAACCCCTGCCATAGTCAATTTGTCTCCAAGATAGCAAACTATCTTAAATTAGGTCAGACCATTGGTCTGACTCTGTTTAGCTCAATGCACTGACTGGCATGTAAACACTCTTAGACACATGGCACACATATGCAAGAAAGGAGAGTCCAACTAAACATTGGGAAGAAATTCTTGACAGCAAGAGCTTCTTTGACAGTGGAATGGACTCCCTCAGAAGGTGGTGGAGGTTTTTAAGCAGAGGTTGGATGGCCATTTGTCATGGATGTCTAGTTTAGATTCCTACATTGCTGGGGGCTGGACTAGAAGACCCTCGGGATCCCTTCCAATTCTACAATTATTTGATTCTATAATGGGAAGATATGCTGGCCACAGTTCTCTTTACAATAAAAAGCAGCCTTCTGAAAGTTTAGAAGATAATCCTAAATTCAGTTTTAGGAGATAATAAGTTTGCATTAAATTCAGACTTCATATCTAACCAACATTATTTTTAAATGAAAATGTTTATATAAGTGAAGCTTTCTAATTTTTTAAAAATCAATTTTGATCCAGCACACCCACCCAGAGGAAGGAAAGCCGAAAACAAACAGTGAGCATTAAAGTATGATAACTTGGCATACACAGTATTGTTCCCTTGATCTCCTGTTACAGAACTAATATCTGATTTCTTCCAGCTTGGATACATTTCTCAAGTGTAAGATTAATTTGCCCAATAAAATAAAAGCAATTTTGACACACAAGTATCTAACCCCTTGTAGGAATTCAAGTAATTTTGAGTTCTCTCTCATTTCTTTTTGTTAGTGATCACTGGACAGAATGATAGTTCTACCACGCAGTTTTCCAGTACTTGATTTTATTCCCTTTACAATCCACAAAGATGGTCCAAATTATTACCTTGCATCTGACGGAAAAGAGCAAATGCTGTGGGAATTAAGATGGCTCCCAAACAGTTTCAGACAATAAATTCCCATGGCGTGTTCTGACAACACATCATATATAACAACCTTGCTGAAGCTAAGCAGGTGTGTCTCTGGACCTTTGAGTGAATGGGAGACTGCTCAAAACCTCTTGTAGGCTCCTCTTCGAAATCTCTGGATGGAAGGAACCAGGCAGAGGGCCTTCTCAGTAGTGGCGCCCACCCTGTGGAACGTCCTCCCATCAGATGTCAAGGAAATAAACAACTATCTGACTTTTAGAAGACATCTGAAGGCAGCCCTGTTTAGGGAAGTTTTAATATTTGATGTTTTATCACATTATTATTATTATTATTATTATTATTATTATTATTATTATTTTGTTGGAAGCCGCCCAGAGTGGTTGGGCAAACCCAGCCAGATGGGGCGGGGTATAAATAATAATCTTCTTCTTCTTCTTGTTAGGTTGTGTATGGCTGTAAGAACTTCTTATGTTTGATATTGCTCTAATATTATACTTTTCTGGAGTTTTAATTTTAGAGAGGTTCAAGATGTTCACTGTAATAATGTTTGTATGGGGGAAAACATCCTATCAGAGGAGGCATTTGAATGCACAGGTTCCAAAGCCCTCCCATTCCCCTTTTAAAATAATAATAATAATAATAATAATAATAATAATAATTTATTGATTTTCAAAAACAACAACAACACAAAAACAAAACAAATTGACTTCCCTGTAGTCCCTTCCCTGGTTCCATTATTTGTCAACATGCTGCATGTCCATTATTAAATCTATAACATATTTAAATCACTATTACCCATTCATTGTAAAATTACAAGTACTCTAAAAACCCTGCCAATGTATTAACCTGTGTACAATGCTTGTGTATATATGCAATAAACATATTCCATTCTTCCTTAAATTCATTGTTGTCTCTGCTTCTTATTTTCATTGTCACAAAGCCCTCCCATTCCCAGCACAAACACCGAGCAGTTGTAGTTAATTTCCACCTCAACAGAAACAAATGGGATTGATCTTGTTTTTATTTTCCAACGGGGCTTTGGAAGTAGTTTTTCCTCTGCCACAGACTCGGTCTCTTAACGGCTGTAGGATTGTTCTGTTAGTTGCCTGGAAACTATGTTTGTTGCACACCTACAACCATTTACTTTTAAAAGCCTGCCTTTTATCTAAAATTAAGGCTCAGTTCTGATGGTCAGGGTCAAGCCTTATTACCGTATATACCCGAGTATAAGCCAACCCAAATATACCGGTAAACCGAGGCACCTAATTTTCCTACAAAACCTGGGAAAGCTTATTGACTCAAGTATAAGCCGATTCACCTTTGCTGCTGTGGAGGAGGAGGAGGAACGAGCAGGCCGAAAGCAGCCCTTTGGGTTGCTCCTTCCTCTTCCTCCTTTGCCAAGTTTGCATTTATGCAAGCAGTTCAGGAATGGAACAAGCTGCCTGGGGAGAGTAAAGAACCGCTGTTCTTGTACACTTCTTAAGGAATGGTTAACTGGGCAGAGCGGGTGGCGGCACAAGCGAAGAGAAAGGGCTTCTTTCTCGCCGTCCCCACAGCCCGCCTCACTCGAGTATAAGCCGAGGGCAGCTTTTTCAGCACAAAAAATGTGCTGAAAAACTAGGCTTATACTCAAGTATATATGGTAAGTGTGCCTGTGGTGAAAGGGGAAAAGAAGCGGAAAGAAGTGGAAGACAACGTAAGGCAGGTCTGCCAAATGTTCTACGCACATTCAGCGCTCAGTTTACAACAGTGGCAAAACATGATGACCCATTCCAGCCCTACACATTGCAGATGGCATCCGACTGCTTTAGTGTTTGCATATGGACTCAGGCATGTGAGGAGCTCCGAAAGCATGTGCTCAAGCTGTGTGTATTCTAGGCAAATATGGTAATAAATATTTCAAAAATCATATTATTTGCCGATATTGGCCCAGATTATATTGGGGCTGGGTAGAGGTTAGATTCTGTGCCCTGCTGCAGTTATGGAACTCTGCATCCTTTTGCTTATTTTGAATAATGTATTCCATTTCTGGTCATCATGGAAAGAGGCAAGGAGATATACAGAGTACTGCATACCATCCATTTCTTACTGGATTCTGCCTTGTATTTTATTATTGTATTGGTTTTATATTTTTAGTGATGTAAATCAATAAGCTGTGAAGGGGTGGTCTATAACTGATAACCAAATAAATTCAAATTCATCCATATAAAGATTACATTCATGAAGTGGGAAATGCTACACTAGCAAATAAATAAAAAGTGTATAAAGCTCCCAACTCCTTGCATTTATTTCGTTCCCATGATGCAACAGATAATATTGGCTCAGCCTGTCTAATATGCCAAAAATAGTGATACCCAGTTTTGTTTTCCAAAACCTAAGAAGGGTGTGGGTTTCAATTTGTCCCTTCTTGCTGAGTGGAGGTTTGTTTACTTTGGGCATAGGCAAACTCGGCCCTCCAGATGTTTTGGGACTACAATTCCCATCATCCCTGACCACTGGTCCTGTTAGCTAGCGATCATGGGAATTGTAGTCCCAAAACATCTGGAGGGCCGAGTTTGCCTATGCCTGGTTTACTTCAATCCATAAGCTGGAACAGTCTTTGAAAGGGGAATCTACCTGGCCTGCCAAGCAGATGGGGGGGGGGGTTATGTGAGAGTCACTCACTCTCATCAGGTTAAGGTTTTTTGGGTTTTCCCCTCTGCTGAAATGTCACCCATTAGACATGCTGAATCAACTGCCCAAGCCATTCCTGTTTGCAACAGGCCAAAATTTAATTATGCACCTTCATTCTGTAGCTATTGTATCTGAGAGGTTAATTAATTCCAAAGCTGACGAAGCTTGGAACCTATTAAACTGAATTCAATAGAGGCCAAATGGCAAATGAGAAGGGAGAGAGTGTGAGGCCCTTGTGTCCTAGAGATTAATTAGGATTTGGCCACTCTTAATGCAATAAGGCAATAAGTTGGATTTTTGCCGGCTCATGTTGTAGCCAGCATAACACAAGGTTGTTGCCCCAGAACAACTCACAAGCGTTTCCAGAGGGGCAAGAGGTCTGTAAAAGAAATTATTCTTTGAACCAGGAGGGAGAGAAATCCACCCATGGATGTTTCTATGGCAAATTGCAGCAGTCTAGAACACTACATCTCAAGGTCACCCAACAAAATTTATTGGTAATTGATTCAGGACAGGCACAACATGATAGTTTATATAACCCACCATTAGCTTGTGAAACTTATAGCCCCAAGACGTGATGGTGGGCACTAGTTTAAGTGGCTTTAAAGAGAATTAAACAAGTTCATGGTGAACAGGTTTATCAGGGCTATTAACCATGATAGCTAAAATTGGAACTTTGCGTTTCAGAGGAAACGGGGGGAGATTTTGCAGTCAAGCCTAGCAATGTATATCTATGCTGGTTATAAATGGAGGGGTTAAGGATCACAGAGCTGTAAATTTCTAGAGAAGTCTTGGCTAGGTCATGCCTCACTTGAGGGAGGGAGGAAGTAAGTAAGTAAGTAAGGGTTTCCTGTTCCCTTCTCTCTCTCTCTCGTCTTTGAACCAAATAACTAACCAGACATCTGAGGCTGGGACTCCGGACTCAGACTACGTGTTTAACATCTGTATTTTGTAACCAAGACTACTTTGCCTGTATTGTTTCTTCTATAGCATTTAATGATGTATGAGTGAGATATCCAATTACTGTAAGGAAAGCATTTAAACTTACTTAAGATGGTGTTCTTTTCTATCCGAGAGGGGTAGAGGCAGGGGTGCACAATTGCGAACCCTTAATACCAGAACATTTTAAGAACCTAACAAAACATATTTCCCATGCTTTGCAAACATTGCATGTATTTCTTTTTTAAACTCTACTAAGGCCTCTTTTGACGAGAGAGTGAGTCAAGCCCCGTGCTTTTCTTCTGTAGTTTCCCACACACATAGAACTTCAGGATTAATTGTCATTAGGGCTATTTTTCTAGAAAAAGAGGTGCCAGAACTCACCATGAACACCTCCCTTGTTCTCTTATAAAGGCAATGGCGCCCACCTGAGAGGTTCTGGAACTGAGTCCTGGCGAGTTCCCGCTGAAAGAAAGCTCTGATTGATAACCCCCCGTTATTTCCCAACACAAACAATAACAGAACACTATTGCCTGTATGTCCTTTTCAGGCTGGCCTGTCAGAGAGAGCATCACCAAGATGGATTATAGGGATTGCAGTAATTTAGGAACATTAAAAAAGAAACAAGAAACATGGAGATGGGAGTTTAGAAATGACCCCTGGAGAATTGTGTGTGGAGCCTGACTGGCTGAAGAAGCTTGAGCAGAAACTAATTGCTGCTGTGCTTAATGTTTTTAAATTGTTGGAAGTCACCTACAGTGGCTTGGGCAACCCAATTAGATGTGTGGCATATCCATTAATTAATTAATTAAAAATAATTTATTGCTATTATTGCTGCTAATTAATATAACCACTATGTTAACTCTTGTGTGAATACAGTGGTACCTTGGTTCTCAAACAATTTGGAACCCAAACACTGCAAACCCGGAAGTAAGTGTTCTGGTTTGCAAACTTTTTTTCGGAACCCAAATGTGCTCTGTTTTGAGTGTTATGCTTCCGTTTTGAGTGCCACACTTCCATTTTGAGTGTTACACTTCCAATTTGAGTGCCATGCTTCTGTTTTGAGTCTGTCTGCTTTTGCATCTTTTTTTTTCTGTGACTGTGTGGAACCCAGTTCAGCTACTAATTGATTGATTGATTGATTGATTGTGTGACTGCAGTACATTGTTTATTGCTTTCATTTTATGGATCAATGGTCTCATTAGATAGTAAAATTCATGTTAAATTGCTGTTTTAGGGGTTGTTTTTAAAAGTCTGGAACAGATTAATCCATTTTGCATTACTTTCTATGGGAAAGCGTGCCTTGGTTTTGGAACGCTTTGGTTTTGGAACGGACTTCCGGGATGGATTAAGTTTGAGAACCAAGGTACCATATTGAACCGAAACTTATTACATGGATGTATTTTTCCAATAAAGCCCCATCATGCTGATTGAGGAGGATCACCAGAACTGGTGTGGCCAAGCAGTGTCACCAGCAGATAACTTACAGTTCGACCAGAACAGGTCATTTCCAAGAACAGAGGAAAGAGAACAGTTTGTTAACGGCACTACAAGCACTTAGCAGCAGATTTTTCAAGCTTTGATGGATTTGTTAGCTTTATCACCTGTAAGAAGGAAATAATTAGCTGCCCCACCACCTTTGCCAGCACAGACCTTACCCTGAAGTGCTGATTACCAAACGCCTCTGACTAGACACACAGCTCTGATGAGTCTATCTGGAGTCATGTGTGAGTGTGAGCCACTTAAAAAGCCATCAAGGATACAGAGTGGGCATGCCATATTAATAATAGACGAAGCCCAAAAGGAAATTAATGTTGGAAATTATTAAGACGGGAATTAAATAATAATATGTAACATCTGTATAGTGGTTTCAAGTGTTTAAAGCACTTCACATGCTTTTTTTTTAGCTGTAACACTTTCTACACTCTTGTAAGGCAGGGTTAGCCAAGGTGGGAAATGTTCTTGGACTCCCAACTCCCAGCCAGCATGGCCACTGGTCACGGATGATACTCCAACATCTGCGGGGAATCACATTGCCTGTAAGTCAGCATTATTATCTTCCATACTGCAGGTGGGCAAGTATATGAGGACATTGTTCTAAACCTGCCAGAAGACAGTGTACATTTCTCAGACGGTGCCGTCCCAAAATGGATATTGGTGGGATAGGTAGAGAAAGGGGAAATGAAAACAATTCAAAGAGTTGGAGCATCCATCATATGAGAAATGTTCAGAGCTTTATAGTTTGAGGGGAAAAGATGACTAAGGGAGGCCATGAAAGAGATTTATAACATTATCAACTATGTGGAGAGAGGAAGAGAGAGAAATTGATTTTCAAGTAGTTGTGGGACTAACAAAAAAAGAAAGTACATCTTCACACAAGTTATGGAGTCAGTTATGGAATTCACAAATATATCCGTCTGTTTCAGGAGACAATGGAGGAATGCGCCTTTGGGGGTGAAGTCAAACTGTTGGAAGGTTACAGTGCCTGCTGTAGCTGTGGAGATAGATAAAGGAGAAACGTGTTTCGTTGCAGCTGGGGCAGATGAAGGCCGTAGCGCTCCAAAAGGGGAAAGCTCTTGTCTCGTAACATCTTTTGGCAGGGGGTTGGACTGGATGGCCCTTGTGGTCTCTTCCAACTCTATGATTCTATGTGAATCTTGGAAGATATTTTTTTCCTCCTACTGTAAGACTGCAACCCTAAACAGAGTTATCAGGAAATGCACCTCACTTAACACAGTGGATATATTTCTGAATAAACATGCTTAGCAATGCACTGGATTTAACCTTACAGGGAGGATTCTTCTTCCCATTGCTCACCTCTTCTTTTCTACTTCCTTTGAGCATCACTTTGGGTTGGAGAGGCAGGTCTCTCTAACACAGGGGTTGCCAATGGGGCAGCCACGGGAAATTAGGCTTGACATAAGCATTCTGTTGTAGCCTATAAAATACTTGGTTGTGGGGTGTATGGAGTGCTCACAACAGTTTCTCTGGTTTGCAAATGTGCCCATGGGCCAAAAAAGGTTGGTGAGCCCTGCTTTAAAGATATTGGGGAGAAGGGGCAAATCTCTGAAAGATGTGCCATGGTTCACAGGATGCTCCATAAAGTAAAGTGAAAAAAGGATGCCCTTTCTAGACAACCACCTATATGCTGGGGTATGAGGGAGATAAAGAGAACAAAATACAGAAGCCGTGAGATCACACACAAAGCTGTTTAGTTTTTTTAAAAAAATGGTCAAGGTCTGGTCAAATCATGACAGAGCGATTTTATGGAGAAAATGGCAGACTTGTCGTTGCCAGAGTTTCTCTTCATTGCCATTATTATGGTGGAAATATGGAAGCATGGCTATTGTAGTGTTTTCCACAGTGGAAGAAATTAACAATTTGTTTTGGAATTCCCTGCTGGGCCATCTCTGCTAATGAACACATGTGATAGCAGTGATGAGTGCCATGACAGAACACTGATAAGATGAGGCAATTTCACACAGTAATGAGATAAGCTCTTAAAGTCAACTTATAGTTACTATGGCTTTTCTTTTCTTTTTTTTTAACCCAGCATTCTGTGGAGGAAATAAGAAATTTCCAAAGCAGTTAATTTGTGTAAGAATTCGGCTGCAGGGCTTGGTGCCATGGGCTGAAGTATGCGTTTTCATAAGGCACTTAAATAATTTCAGGGTGAAGCAAAGCTCTTAAGTCTGTGAGAGACCTACATTGTTGGAGGAATATACTTAGGAATATACTTAGCAGAAGTGTGAGGCGAATGCTGAGAAAAAGAAAGGAGGGAGGGAGGGAGGGGCAAAACAGGGAAAATCTGTATTCAAGCATGCCAGCTTATTCTAAAAGAAGTGTGCTTTGCAACGCAGTGGTGAGAGATAACACTCAACACCGCCTCTGACATGAAAGACAACATGGGGAAAATCAGTCAGAGGGAATGAGCCATAGACATTGTCTTCCTGCAAAAACCAAATGAACTTTTTGTTCCAATTTTACCTCAGGTTTGTTGCTTCATACACTCACATGCCCCTCCCTGCAAAGAATCCTGGGAATTGTAGTTTGTTATGGATGCTGGGATTGCAGCTATATGGGGGATAAATTCCAGGGTTCTTTGGGGGAGAAGTCGTGCTGTAAATGTATGGTGTATATGCTCAGCCTAAATTTTCCATTGGGAGGGAAAAACATAATGGTTTATGGCCAGCAAAGTCGTCCTGTTAGTGTAAGGACTTCTCCCTGCACAATAGGACTTTCTCTTTTCACTTCATCCCCCCAAACCAATCTGCTCCAGAGGGTTAGAGGAAAACCCAGTACAGTTTGGGGAGAACACAGGGGGACAGGAAGTCCTGTTGTTCAGGTGAAAGTCCTTTGTATCAACAGGACAACTTATCTGGATCCAACCCAATAGGGCCCCAAGTCAATGACCTCCAAGAAGTCACTCTTGCAGTTCCTTTTCCCACACCACAAACCCACCTATTAAAAAATAACAATAATCTAGGAGAGAAAATTAACTTCTGTTCTCTGTTAAAAAGCTCCCTGATTCTGCAAGTGACTGCTGTTTATCGGATGTGTACAGAAGCATATTGCCCTCCTGACTCTCAGTCGTTCCTTATCAGGCACAAAACTGTTTGACAGCTTAAAATATCAAGATACATTTGCATTTGGACAGAGAATGTACAAATAATTCAGACAGCGAGGCACTGAATTGCCTTGTTTAGATTACCCTTGAAATCATCCAGGCACCTTCAATCGGATGCTTTTTTTGGTCTACATAACAATAGACCATATATAATAAGGAGTAACTGAGTGATGTGGAGCTCAGTGGAGTGTAAACAGCTTCTCCTGCTCATTGCTGGAGCTATGGGGGAAGTTACACTCATCATCTCCATGATATATGTGGGGTTGCTACCCTATTTACCCAGAGTTGTCAGTTCTGAATGTTCAAAATGCTGGAGGCAGAAACTGAAACACCAGATTTTAATAAAAAGGCAACATTTTCCGTGTTGACATTCACACCTACTGTACACATGGATTTATGCCTCAGAAAATGCTTGTGCCTTCTGTGTTGGAAAAAAACCATGAGCTCTGTCACATGCTAGATTCTGTAAACGAGTCCTTATATCAAATGTCACAGCATTTGTTGTAAGAAAACTGGTTTTCCCAGCATGAAACCTTGGCTTGAATTCATCCTCTGCTCCAGTTATTCAGTCTACTGTAACTAACACGGCAGAACTGGGCTCCCCACTCTCTTATCTCCTTGGTCAAAATCCTGGTCCATACTCTGGTGACCTCTGTGGCCTTGGCAAATGCAGTTGTCATTTTTTACTGCATCTCACTGCTTTCTCCTTTATACCCAAACACTCCACTGCCAAAATCATGTGCCTTTATCCCTGCCCCTTCTCAAACCCATATACTGGCTCTCCTTCCCTTTCTCTTCCTAACACCAACACATTCTCTCTCTCTCTCTCTCTCTCTCTCTCTCTCTCTCTCTCTCTCTCTCTCTCACACACACACACACTCACACACACACACACACACACACACACACACACCTCTTTCTGACTCTCTCCAGCTTGCTGCTTTTCTTCTCTGTCACATCACTGCCACGCCCTACTCAAAATTCTGGCCTTTTCTTCTAACCAGCCATGAGGTGGGGCCCATTTTCCATCTCACACAGAAGCCCCTTTCCTTTGTTTCCCTTAATGGCCCGTCGCCCAGGCTATTACCTCAACATAGGAAGCTGGACTAGCTTATATTTCAACACTTGCTGGATCCAAGGGTTAGAAGGGTCTCTCATACAGCCTACTTCCTCCCCTCCAATTCATAAACAATATCCCTGCCACCTTCAGCTACCAGAAATATCAACCTCCCTCAAATTACTGCCCCCCTTTTACTACACTGTCTCCTTATTCCTTGGAACTTTTCCCCATTGTGTTGCTGCCAACCTTCCTTCACAATCTTTTCTCCTCAAAATCTGCAAACCTTTACGTCATAAGCATTTTGGCCTACTCTTTAGTCCTGATGTCCAATTAAAATGAAGTCTAAATACGTGTAAAATGTAAATCTGGATGGGTAAACTTTTGGGCTCCAACTCCCATGAGCCTCAGCTGTTGCTTGTTCTCTATTCCTCCTCAAACTGCAGTCCTCTTAGGTGAGGTTCTTTAATTAGCATCAAGACAAAGTGAGCTTTTGTGTCTACAGTCCATGTCTGCACTAGGAGGTAGGTGGTTCTGACAATGGCATCTGAGCTCAGTCAGGCCCTTTCAGAGATGTAGGTCACCTTCCAACTTTTGACACACATAAACAAGGTAAGGCACCAAAAAGAAGGAGTTAGTGGTTTACAGTGGTACCCCGCTAGACGAATGCCTCGCTAGACAAATACCTCGCTAGACGAAAGGCATTCGCTAACAGAAGGCTGTCTTGCAAGACGAATTTTTCAATGGGCTTGCCTTGCAAGACGAAAAATTTTCACGATCCCCCCCCTGTCAAACTGCTCTTCCCCCATTGGTGCTTCACAAGACAAAATTTTCGCTATAAGACAGCACTCGCAGAACGAATTAATTTCGTCTTGCGAGGCACCACTGTATTTCTATAATCAGCTGATCTGAGTTCATCAAGATCTAATCTTGTGCCATCAAAACTGGCATATTTTAAAATTAATATTTATAAACATTTTTAACAACTTAAAATGATAAAGTGCATATCAGTTAACCGGGGGGGGGGGGGGAGACATGTATTTTACCAAAACACATTTCTCAGTTTTGCAGCTCTAAGCTGAGTGTGTGTACATGCCACATTTTGGTCTGATGCACATAAAACCAGTTGAGAGACTTATCAAGTGCCAAAATAAAAATAAAAATGATAAAGTGTCTAAATCAAAGTTGTGTGGTCCCCCCCCCCCATTTGAGCCTGATGCTCAGGTCACATGGCCTTCCTGGCCCCACCTCTGATCCCCCCCCCCCAAGAAAAGTTGCTTGCACCTCCCAGCAAAGCAAGCTGTATGATGAGCCCTGTAGAACTTAGTCCCAGGGCCTCAGCCGCTGCCTCATTACAATTACACCTATATCACCTTCACACACAGCCATACATCACCCTGCTTGTCAAGAGCTCCCTTCTCTGTAGGAAATAAAGCCTTTCATGGGAATGATGCATTACCATATATTTCCCATCATCCAAGCTTTATCTGTACAGGTCCCATTACTATGGTGCACGTCATAAAGGCATTGTATTATGGAGGCAAAATTGGTTTCCTTTTTTCGGATTTGGATAACCTTTATATCCTGATAACGAGGGAGCAGCAGCCCGTTAACCTGCAATATGCCATTGAAGTCATAACCCTTTCCCTGGCTTTTGTCTCAGCTGCTATCAGATGCCTGTCATTTGTGGATAATACAGCATTCCCTTAAAACCTGGGGGCTTGGTATGCAGAGGAGGTTTCCATATGTTCGGAGGTGGGACGTAATGTCAGACTGTTTAGCCCAGTCTTGTCTACTCTGACTGAAAGCGGCAGCTCAGGGTCTCAAGCCAATCTTACCTGCCACCATGAGGTACCAAGAGCTTGAATGTGGGACCTTCTCCATACCTGTGCTCTGCCACAGCCCCTCCTTAGAGGCCTCTGCTGACAGAATGGGAACATGATGTGCTGACATCCGTATTGCTTTATTTATCTGAAATATTACTAAGCCACTCTTCACCTAGCAGTTTTAATTCCTTTCCTAGAGACCCCTAGCAGGGAATCTCATTTTCCCACAGTGGCCACACCCTGGGTCGGCATCTTCATTGATCTATTATGAACCCAAGGACTTGTTCCTGGTCTGTTACCCCCAGGGCTTTTTTTCCCCAGCCGGACCTCTCAGGTGGGCACCATTGCCATTCTAAGAGAATAAGGGAGGCATTGGGGGCACCTCTTTTTTCTAGAAAAATAGCACTGGTCACTGCCATTTCAGAGAACTAGCCCCACATTGACAAGATCCCAGTATAATCCAGCTATGCTCCCATCTAGGCACCAACCAGGCCAAGGTGGCTGCAGCATGTGCTTTCTTTTATGTTCACACCATGTTCCTTGTGCTTCAGTGACAAAGTCTTGGCTCTCCAAAGCAGGCTTTTTGTTTTAGATATTCTTTCAGCTTGCAGCACTACTGGCTCCCTTTTGACCCATTTACCTGCCCAGATTTTTTATTTTTATTTTCACAATGCCTGACCTGTAAAGCTATAAAGCTGTATACCTCTTCCCATATTCACATCCCTGTGCCCTAAGATCCTTAATGGAGGCTCTTCTCCGAGTGCCACCTCAGTATAAAGGCTATAAAGGAGGAGGCCCCTCGTGGGGATTATCTGGCACCCACATTAATAACTTTACAGTGTCAGGTAAAATGTCTTCTATTCTCCCAGGCCATTGAACATCACTGAATATCATTTTAACATTAGTCTCTGCTGATTGATGGTGGCAGGCTGGCTTTAGCTCCTATAAAAGGTGGCATTTAGGTCTTTTCTGATGTGTTAAACATTTCTGTTGCTGTGGCGGGCCTTTGTTCTATTCTTTTTATGCTGGGTTTAGATTCACTTGCTGAATTGACCACACTTCTGTTGTGCTCTGTTTTCGATCTGATGTATTGTATGTCACTTAGAGGAAATTGTTTTATGAGGTAATTAATAAATATGAATAGATAAATGGATGATGATGTAGGAGGTACAGGAAGGGGGCTGCAGCAGTCAGTAACCACCATTTTAAAAAATACCGAGCTCCTTTCTCATTGGACTCAAACCTTATCTTAAACTGCCACACAGTTTTGTATCACACCCTGCTCACTATTCACACCTCTACCATGGCTCCCGTTTCCTTTATCCAAGCCTGTGCCTTATTCTAACCTCTAAAAGGTAAAGGTAAAGGGACCCCTGACAGTCAAGTCCAGTCGCGAACAACTCTGGGGTTGCGGCGCTCATCTCGCTTTACTGGCCGAGGGAGCCAAAGTTTGTCTGCAGACAGTTTTTCCGTGTCATGTGGCCAGCATGACTAAGCTGCTTCTGGCAAAACCAGAGCAGCACACGGAAACGCCGTTTACCTTCCCGCCGGAACGGTACCTATTTATCTACCGGTACTTGCACTTTGACATGCTTTTGAACTGCTAGGTTGGCAGGAGCTGGGAGTGAGCAACAGGAGCTCACCCCGTCGCAGAGATTTGAACCGCCAACCTCCTGATCGGCAACCCCTAGGTTCAGTAGTTTAGACCACAGTGCCACCTGTGTCCCATTCTAACCTCTGCTGTTATCTAAAAGCGCCATTCAAAAGCCAGCCTTCTGTGTTGCTTCCTTCCCCCCCCAACCTGACTTCATGCAAATCCTCCAACCAGGTGTGTGTGATGACAACCTTGCATGTTTATGTATATAGGAAGACGTTGTCCCATATTTAGCAGCTGGCTTAGGTTTTATGGAAAGTTATCTCAAGTTCCAAAGGTTTGTGAAGCTCTGTGCTCCTCCACACTTCCGCTTGTCCCACTGCTTTACCCCAAGGAAAACCTGCTCTTTGCTGCTGAATCGGGCTCTCTGTAAATTAATAATTGCTCTGATTCAGTAGTAAAGAGTGGGTTTTCCTGGGGAAAGCAGTGAGGCAAATGGAAAACTGCTTGGACTCATGCCTTAGAAAGCACAGGACAAGCAGAAATCCCATCAGACCCGTGCTTTCTAGGCACAGGACTTGCAGAAGTGTGGATGAGCCCTCTCATTCTACAATGCATTCTGGTTTTGCCACAGCTATCCCTTCTGGGGGTTTCTCTTCAGCAACACCAGTGTAATTACTAAATACATGAGCATGCAACACATTAAGCTGAAGTGGTGGTGGGAGGAAGAGAAGCAGGCAAGACTGGGGCGAGAGACAAGTTTACATCTCGAGGCACCTTACACCTGCTTCAGCTCATTCCAATTTATTGGCAATATCCTCTTTTTCAGAGCTAACTGCGTTTAATCAACAATCTTAAATTGCCTTTTCACATCCAAGGGAGACTTTGGGGAGCACTGCTTTTAAAAACAATAATATGCGGAGAATGTTGGATAAAGAAAAAGGCCCACGTCTGTTTATGGATGTAGGCCGGAATCCTGCTTTGAAGAGAGCCTGGGGAAGCAAGCAAGTTACAGAACTGTGTAACCGTGTGAGGGAGATTTATGCCCTGCTATATAGAGTATTTCACAATTACCTAAACAATCAAGTTCTGGCCTCCAGTATTTCAGAAGTACAGCACATTAGATGAGCCTGCAGCCAGCCTGGATGATTCTCCATATAGATGCAGTGTAATTTATTGCAGCCTTCCGGGCCTGATTCTGTACCCCAGCACTTTGCTACTGGAGAATGAATGGGACAAATATTTCAACGTCCATATTCTGAACTAGGGATGTGATTAGTACCCTGGCCTGGGAGCCTGGCTCCCACTATCAGTTTTGCTGTGCCAGTGTGCCCCCACCCGAAAACCCAGCACCTGGTCTATGGTAGACCCCACTTACAGTTGCCGGAAAAGCAAACAGTAAACCCAATTCTCCCATCTCCCTCCATTGGTTCTCTTTAAAACAAATAAATTTAATTGTTTCATATTCTGCTCTTCCTCCCAAAGGGGTCCAGGGCGGCAAACCACAAGTGATAAAACAACAGAACCATCATAAGTGCAGTTCCAATACAGATGCAGACTAGGAAAGGTCTCAGCTTAAAAGGCTTGTTGAACAAGGAAGGGGTGCTGAAAAGACAGCAGAGATGGTGCCTGTCTAATATTCAAGGGGAAGGGATTCCAAAGGGTAGGTGTTTCCATACTAAACCCCAATTCCTACCTTGTGCAGAAGGAAGCTCCTGATAAGAGGGCCTTATTGGTAGTGGTGCCCATCCTGTGGAACTCCTTCCATCAGATGTCAAGGAAATGAACAACTATCTTGACTTTTAGAAGACATCTGTATGGGGAAATGTCTAATGTCTAATGTTTTACCATTTTTTATGTGCTGTAAGCTCCCAGAGTGGCTGGGGAAACCCAGTAAGATGGGCGAGGTATAACAACAAAACAACAACATCTGCTGGAAGCCTTTGGCTGCAGAGCCCACAGGTCAACTGGCAAACTGCATGGGGCTATAGAAACCAAAACCAGCATAGAACCAGATTTAGGGTGGTGCTGGCAGGGCCAAGCCAAGGAGGCCAAAATTGAGAAGATCCATTTGGGGTAGCCAAATTTTGGCCTTGTTTGGGGCGCCATATTACCGAAGTCCACCCCTGACCAGCACCTCAAACTTGGCCCAGTAACAAAAGATTTACATATTGTATTGATAAATACAGCTTTTGTGCTGGCTGTGCTCAGCCACTAGATTTTTCAAGAACTGACAAGTCAAGCTTCACTACAAAACAAGGTCATTAGCTTCATGAAAGGCATTACAAATTCACGTGTGGACTTCTGTAAAAATAAAGGGAAAGTGGGGGCGGGGAGGAGGGAGTTCCTTGACTGAAGGCTGCTATGTTACGAGCTCTGAGTGTTTACGAGGTATCAGTTTAGTTGTGGAAGCAAGCATTTGTGTCGCCATAGCTAAGCCAGATGAGGGTCTGATGTTGTTGGGCTTTAACTTCCACCAACTCGATCACTGACCATGTTGCTGCAGCCGATAGTAGTTTGATATTCTCTTAACATCTAGAGGGCACCATCTGGCTAAAATTTGAATCAGATCACTCACCTTTAAATAGCAGTGTGTAGATTTCAAAATAAAAATGCTGGACTATCCGAACCGTTATCTATATAGTTTGTTCCAGATAGAACAGACGTGCTCCAGAAAGATCTCGTGGTATCTTCATGGTGACTTGAGGGATTCCCCCTTCTCTTACTGCATGTGCCAGACTGTGGCATAGAGGGCCCAGCATTTGGATCTCAGCAAAACTTTAATTTATACCTGTATGACATTTCCACTGCTAAATATGAATGTATTGACAATTTAAAAATCGCTTGAGGCCTTCTTCTTCAGTTCAGTGTTAAATCGTTGCTTCTGCTTTGGGAGTAGTGGCATTAAACAGTTGCCAAGTTGCCTGCAACTTCTTTCTTCCCCTCACATTGTCGCACAGCATGACTCCATTCCAACAGCCACAAATTCCCATCCTCTCAGAAATCTCAGAAATGAGCTGCAAGCTCATTTGGCCGGCAGATGGCAGAGTTGTTCCTTCAGCTTGGAGAGCTTTGATCATTCCAGCCACTGTATTGTCCTGGCAGCGTCAGGGAGGAAGAAGGTCTTTAGCTGCAGTGCAGGCAACTCCACTATGAAAATATCCTTCTTATTTATTTGTTGTCCAGACTTTGGCTTCTTATGTAATGCGCTCCTGGCACCGCACACGCCATTTGTCACAGCAGCTGGGGCTTGCGGTCAAGGAAGTGTGTTGATGTAAAGTGAAGCTGCTCAGTCTGCAAAAATGTGCAGGTGTCTAGAGGGAATCACATATACATGCTACATGGGGGCACACGACAGAAGACAAATTTGCATACAAAAAATGTGCTGCCATCAGCAGGGCAGCAAAACACTGCAGTGTGGAGTGCTTCTGTTCAGCATCCTAGTCATTCCATCCCTAAACCTGTTTTCCAGTTGCTCTCCTGCTGTCAGTGTTCCATGACCACTGAGCATACCTTTAAAAATAATAATTTTTAAATTAATTTTCCAATATTTACCCAGTTTTGCCAATTATACAGATTCCAATTAATATCAAAATAATTCCAATTATTTCCAGATTTATACAAATTAATCAGTGGTTTGCTGTGCTCCTTGATCAATGTTTTTTGTCGTTCTTATATTGCTGTGGGTCATATTTTTTATTAACATCTAATTACATTTCAGTTGGTATATTAATCATTAAGATAACAGCTGCACTTTTAGCGATTACTATTCATGCTAATACCTTATCTAACTCTCCATAGGATTTCAAATGAGGTGCTCTAATTCTTTTCCTTTTCTCTGCGTGTGTCAGTCAGGGAGTGGGTGGTGCTGTGGTCTAAACCACCTTTAGTTTGCTGATCAGAAGGTCGGTGGTTCAAATCCGCATGATGGAGTGAGCTCCAATTGCTCTGTCCCAGCTTCTGTCAACCTAGCAGTTCGAAAGCACACCAGTGCAAGAAGATAAATAGGTAAACGGTGTTTCCCTGTGCTCTTGTTTCCGTCACGTTGTTCTGTTGTGCCAGAAGCGGTTTAGTCATGCTGGCCACATGACCCGGAAAGCTGTATGTGGACAAACGCCGGCTCCCTCGGCCTGAAGTGAGAGGAGCCTGTTGAGGTCTTCTTGGGTTTGGGTGGTGCCTTTTGGGGATCCCTAAACCATAGCACTGAACAATCTTAGTATGGGTAACAGAGGGAATGATAATGTATTTTTAATCTCTGTTGGAAGCTGCCCAAAGTGGTTGGGGAAACCCAGTCAGATGGGCGGGTACAAATAATATAATTATAATTAGGAAAAGGAACTCCCTAGATACCTGGAAACTCTCTTCAAACTTGTTTGAAAAATATTTTGTTACCTGCAACCTCTCTCTCAAGGAAAGCAATCAGCCTTGGGCCAGCGCTGAACACCATTCAGTTGCAGCTCGCTTATTCTGAGCAGTTGCTCTTTCATGCCAAATAACGCAGTTTCAGGACAAATCTATATATACAGATAATCATGCAGTTGCCAGCTCCTAGGAATGTATCATTTTAGATGGCAGGTGCGGGAACCAAATGTTCATGTTCCCTCGCCTCAAAATCTCTCTGCTCTTCCTCCTTATCAAATGCTATTTTCCCAACACAAATAGTGTCTTGTTTTAAGGTGGGGAGAATTTAAACATATGATACCCAGTCTGCTGGAACCTAATGCGATTGGCTCTTGTCAAAGTTCATTCACAGTTCTCGACATTACTGCAGGGGTGATTTAGCAGAATTTAACCTTTCCCTTTCTCTCTTTAACCAATAGAATCCCAACAGTCCAGTGATGTGTTGAATCTATAAAGGCAGAGGGCCTTCTCAGTAGTGGCGCCCGCCCTGTGGAACGCCCTCCCATCAGATGTCCAGGAAATAAACAACTACCTGATGTTTACAAGACTTCTGAAGGCAGTTCTGTATTGGGAAGTTTTTAATGACTGATGTTTTAATGTATTTTTAATCTTTTGTTGGAAGCCACCCAGAATGGCTGGGGAAACCCAGCCAGATGGGCGGGGTATAAATAAATTGTTGTTGTCGTCGTCGTCAGACAAAAAAGGAAGAGTGTTTTTGTGGGTTTGGAAAACACATTTGAGATTTCCCCAATTTTGCATATAGTTTCACTTTGTTTGTAAAATTAAAGATTGCTTCTCTGTTTAGGGCATCATATTCTAATATGCTCTTGAATGACATATCTGCTCCTTTTGGGGTAATGAAAAGTAGTATTCCTGCCACTTGTAAATTGGGGCTAAGGAAGAGCATATTCTTGCCCCTCCCCCTTAATCCAATTTTCACAACCAACTATATCTCTGAATATAAAAGGAGCTAACTATATTTCATTGCTTTGACTGGGGGGAAAGAAATTGTCAATTTTATAATGGGATGGCATTTTTTGATAAATGTTTTCATATTCACAGATGGGCCTGTAACAGCCACTTCCCTAAGCAGTTAATGTCTGCAGATTCAAACAGCTATGTGTTCATTACAATGAAACTAATGAGGGTGTATTTTTCAGAGAAAAACCTCTATTCACATCTGGCATATTCCATGGTGATATTGTTGAACAGGTCCAATCATAGTTATCTTTGGGCAATCTTTTCAACAGAGGGTAGCTGGGAAAGAACATTTTACCATAGCTTTTAGGCTGAAAGATGAGTAATTTGTCCAGAATATTATCTGATTTTGGATATGTAGCCAATGAAACGTGTGCTTTCTATCAGTGAAACCCAAATTATATCCTTGAATACAATATGGGGCCCCATCTGCACCACACATTCAAAGCATGATTGTCATTTTAGACACCATGGCTCCCCCCACAAAATCCTTGGAGCTGTGAGAACTCAGTTCCCCTCACAAAGCTTTGTACAATTCCCAGATCTCTCTGGTAAGAGGGATTGTTAAATCACTCTGGGAATTGTAGTTCTGTGAGGCATCTCCGCACCTCTCTTAGCACCCTTAACAAACTACCGTCCCCAGGATTCCTTGGGGGAAACCATGACTGTTTAAAGTGGTATGATAAGGCTTTAAATGTCCAGTGCAGTTAGGGGCCTGGGTCTTAAATCTGGGGAGCACAATAGCGCTTGTAATCTGTAATTCAAAACCTAGTACAGAAAACTGTTTTGGATAATCCCTGCCAACCTATGCTGGAAGTAGTAACGCAAGCACATTTGTGTATTTTAAATTCCTGCCTCATGATCCAAGTTATGAGGGGGGATATATTGCCCAAGTTGCGCATTAACAAACAAATTTCAAATGTGGTAGTGAAAAGGAGGGTCACAAAATAGAACAGAGGAAGGCAAAAGTAACATGAGCTGCATGTTCCTGAGTTTACTACCTTGATGGAACAAACCAGGGCTTACCAAACTTGGGTCTCCAGCTGTTTTGGGACTACAATTCCCATCATACCTGACCACTGGTCCTACTAGCTTGGGATGATGGGAGTTGTAGTCCAAAAACAGTTGGAGACCCAAGTTTGGGAAACCCTGGATCAGACCAAGGATACACAATTTCACTTCAGCACTGAGTCACCCATGTATCACAAGCTCTAATATACTCAAAACAAAAGTTGCTTTGGCAGAAGTTTGGGGTGGAAAGCATCTGTGAAAGAGAGAGATACCTAGCTGGATACCTAGCCTCATTACTAGCATGCAGTGTTTTTGTATGACAATTCAAGCAGAGCAACTGTCACCAGTCCTAGCTGAATCCCAGCCCATCCGGGGCTGCACAGCAAGAAACAGAATTATTCCTAGGAGAGTAAGCTGTCTTTGCAACAGTGACAATCAAGACTTGCAAGGAATGTTACTTGCTCATGATAAAAATGTCGTTTCTTGCAGAGGGGGCATTAACTATAATTCTGCTGTGATGTTTTCATACTGCAGATTTCTCCCTGAACCCGAAACACTGTTGTTTCAGTCACCAATGGTTGAAATGGTAGAATGTATCAGTTCGTGGCTTTTCTCAAACTGCAGAGGTGATAATTCCCCACGGAGGCACAAACTGTTGCTAGGGAAAGCTGGTTTCATGCATAAGCATTGTTTGGTACTTTGTTGTTCTATATAAGACAAGAACTTCACATTTATGAAAATGTAATAAAGAAGTACAGCTCCCAATACAAAAGCAGGATCAACCATATCAAAAACTTAAAATGATTCAATTTAGTAAGAATTCATAAATTGTATCCTAGCAGAAGACAAGAAATCTGCAAGAGTGCTTTGCAAACTTTTAAGTCTTCAGCAAACACTTTCCACATTTAATTTGTCTGCCAAGCTGTAGCTGTCATTGAAACCCTGGGCACTGCAGATTCTTGGAAGAGGTCTTGGGAACACACTCAATTCACAAGAAGGTCAATTCACAAGAATGTCTCTTCTGCCTCATCGTCTATATATGTATACTGTACTGAAATTGTGCCCCATAGCAGGGGTGTGCAAAATGTAGATCTGGATCTCTGGGAAATCCGTGGGGACTTCGCAGTGTATCAGCCAAAGATTCCGACATCCAAATGCATAACAAAAGCTGCAACAATATGACCCTCCCCATAAATTGTACTAGTGAAATGGAAAACCATGGGGTCACAAGGAATTAAAGTTCATGTGGAAGGACTGTGTGTGAGCTTCCTACTCGCCAATCTCCTATGGCTGTATTTGGCAGAAGATGGGTGCTGTGCTGGTGAACAAGCTTTCTTCTCAGATGCTGGCTTGCCATTTCTAATCTTCCAAGACTGAGAGCCTACTCTCTTCTCTTGTGTTTGACAACTGTTCCTTTGTTTTGCTTGCAGTATCTTCCAATGGAACCATGTCTCATCCTGGTTTTCAGTTGAGCAAGTGGGTCTGTGTGTGTGTGTAGTCGTACCTTGGAAGTCGAATGGAATCTGTTCTAGAAGTCCATTCGACTTCCAAAATGTTCAAAAACGAAGCGCGGCTTGTGATTGGCTGCAGGAAGCCCCGCCAGATGTTTGGCTTCCAAAAATTGTTTGAAAACTGGAACACTCACTTCTGGGTTTCAATCGTTCTGAAGCCAATTTGTTCAGGAGCCAAGGCGTTTGAGATCCAAGGTACAACTGTATATAATTCCCCAGCCCAGAGTGGCTGGGGAAATCCAGCCAGATGGGCGGGGTACAAATAATAATGATGATGATGATAATTATTATTATTATTATTATTGCTAGAATGAAACTCCCCTGTTGCACCTTCTCCCTTTTTTCCCTAAGGAGTTAACACACATAGTTAATACACTAGCCTGCACAATCCTGTGGCAAGCCTTTCCAGCTCAGAAGAAATGGAATCAATTAGCCGTACAAGGATCTCATTAGAGACGAGCTTTTTTGAAGTGGGGACACAAAAGCTACGGTCTGTGTCAACTGTAGTAAGACTGCCATCAAAACACAGACAAAAGGAGCGTTATCAAAAGAGTTTCAGCACCCTGCTGGCTCAAAGAGACATTTGGCTGCAGAATATTTGTCTGCTTTTCCAGAGGGTTTGGATGCAAAGGTCAGCTCCGCTGGGTGAGCTGCCAACAATTTGCTGTAGGCAAATCAACTCACCTTGCAGGAATGTGTGGGCCATCTTTGTAACCACGGAGAATTTTTTTTTATTAAAAAACCATGTTTAAAGACATACAGCAGTTTATTTCCTGCATCTGCTCCAAGTTTCTATCTTGGGGTGGAAATACTGTCAGAGAAAGAATGCTTCGATGTCTCACTGACCTGATTCACTAAAGGCTGTTGCCATGTTCCAATGTAGTGGCAACTCCAGCAGCTGATAAGGTTACACCTGTGTGATTGGAGTCTCCTATCTTTCTCAGCCAGTGTGACATTTTAATGCATACCGAAAGGGAAGCCTGAAAACCAGAGATACTCCTTTGACCTGCGGAAGCAGGATTACTGCTAGCACATATGGAGCTACAGTATTTAGAAACAAGTCGGTCTAAAAGATCACTGTTGAAAGGTAAGCAAATTAAAATGCAACCCTATGCATCAGGGATGGGGGACATTTTCCAGCACCAGGTCTAATGCATTTCCTTCTAGGCAACCTTTCAAGAGCCACAACTTTGTGGAACAACTCATATAAATGCTACTTTCGCACAGCAGGCTTGTTTCTATATGCAAATGCACACCTCCATCTCTAGCTTCTAGCCACCAGGGGAAGCAGGAGGCATTAGCAGACCTCAAGGATGCGTTTCAGCCAAGGAAAAACATTCAAGGAGGGTGTGAAGCCAGGCCAGTAGGGGATATGGTTAGGGAGTCCCAGGGGCTTGGAGTATCACATTCAGACCCCCCCAACCAGAGGTTCTCCACCCTGCCTCCACAGTAGCACGACCCACTGCATTGGACTGAAGTCTGAATCCATTAATTTGAAGGTCCATTTGCACCTGAATGAAATAAGCCGGCAAAGGAATACCCAGGATTATTATTATTATTATTTTAATTTGTATACGGCCTTATACCCGCAGTCTCAGGGCGGTTCACGGCATAAAACCACAATATAAAAACGCATAGCTTAGTGTGCTCCAGATTCCAGAGGCAGCCAATGGAGATGGACTCTCCACCTCAAAAGATCCTGTGGTAGACCCGAACCAAGATGTAGCCTAAGGAAGAATTCTTTGCAGACCACCCTAATGAATGGTGCAACAGACTCCAATTTTTGAGAGCGACCTGGGCAAAGGGCCCTTTTGGTGGTGCCAGTGGGCCTGGCTGAACATACCTGCTAAGGGTGGTAGCACTCTGAGCAGTGCTAGGTGGCTGGGTCTAGTCACACCTCCACATAGCCAACAATCCTTAGGAGTAATGCCAGATTGGAGCACTGTGGGATATTAAAACGGTGGCTAGATCTGGCAGCCTGTCACTGCTTAGAATGCTGGGCCAGAAAAACAACAACAGGGAAGTCCTAGACATGGGTCATCAGCAGTAGTCCCTGCAATGGTTCTGGTAGATGTTTGATGCCGACACCAGCCTTTGAAACCTGTCTGTTGCTCTGAGGTTGGGAGTTTCAATGAGGAACCAGAATTCATAGCTTCATCATGTCTTAGACTGAGGTCTAAGACTCCTCAGTCATTTGTCAGTTTTCAGCAGAAGGCAGAAGAGCAGGTGGAGGCTGCTCAGTGATGCTACAGTTCCAGGCAGAGTGCTGCCTCTTCAAATTCTTGGATTTGTGACATAAAAAGCCCCCATACTGTGGCAAAGTCTCTGGGACAGGGAGAGCTACATCTGTATACCAACATGGTGGACATCCTTCCAAAACAGCTCAACCAAACAACTGCTCATTGACCTACCTGGGTAGCCACTGCTGGACTTGTGCTATAGATCAGCCCCTTCCACTTTGCAAGCTCAGTTTGCTGCAGCAGGAGAGGGTGGAGGGATCCTGCTACACAACCATCACCCAACAGCTAGGGGATTTCTCTTAGTTACTGCCATCCTCTCGGCACATTTGTGATGTCACCACTGCCTTGGTTACATACGAATAAGTGTGCCTGAGGAGGATGTGCACATGAGAGAGAACGCGAGGACAGACACAGACAGAATCTCTCTGAATTCTAGAGTTGTAAGCCAAGGCCCATGGCATTCGTCTTGTTTTGTTTTGCAATGGGATACGGAACAGTTTTCCACCTTTTACCTTCTTCTGTCTCTCCCTCCCTCCGCCTTTCTCATCCTATAACAGCAGATGCAGCAAACAGCTTCTTCTGTTTCCATGGGGCTTCCCAATGCTATTCGTGGAAAAGCACACATCCTGAATATAGGGAGTTACCTCTGTAGGAGACACATAGCAGGCCCTCTGCTCAAACCAGAAATCTCCTGGTTTGAGCAGAGGGACTGATGTGTTGGTGATGGCAGCAGTGGCTCCAACTTGTGCAGAATAGGTTCAGAGGGTGGTTCCTTGAGCTTGGCCTCCATGGAGACAGCTGCCAACACAGCCACTCCATGCTAAAATTGAGCAGCAGTCAGCTCGAGTGGCGGGGCTACTATAGGCAGAGAAGACATGCCCCTCTCCAAGCCTTGTCCCACATCCCTTAAACTGTAAGTGGCCTTTTATTCTTGCAGTTTAAATGATCTAATGTGGAGAGATGAGATCATGGAGGGACGTGTCTGAGGAGACACACCCTCAGGGAGACTCATCCAATCCCTGCTTGAAACTGAAGGAAAGCAGACAGCAGATCTCAAGTTTCCTTCCTTCCAGCCTAATTCTCAAGCCCAGCTGGTGAAGGAGTTCGGAGGTGCCCAGTTCACTAGTCTCTGCTGCCAACACCCAGAGGCAAGAGGCACACACAACCCTCATTCCCCATCATATTTCATTTGCAGGGAGAGGTGTTTATATTTTGGGGCTTTGAAAAAACGTATTTTGAATTTTCTCTCTCTGCACCCTGTCTCCATGCCTGCAACACACTCAATTTTCAGAATGCAGGGGACGATGGAGAACACTGAAGCAGGGGAAACAAACATTTCCCAACACCAATCTAAGCCGTGGAGGACGTTGAGAGCAGCCGTGCCAGATTAAGAAACGTGCGCCGGCCTGTCAGCTTGCTCAGCTGAACTGGAAATCAGGCCACTATAGAGCATTGCACAGCAGGTTCCCTCCCTCAGTCATGACAGCTGGACTGTGCAGCCTGTGGGGAAGGGCCAGATCCAAATGGCAGAGCATCTGCTTTACATGTAGAAGTTCCTGGGTTCAATCCTTGGCATCTCCAGGGTGGGCTGAGAGAGAACCGTGCCTGAAAGCCCGATGACTAAGTTTTACCACTAGCCCCATTGAAATTTATGAGCATGACTAAGTGAGGTCCGTTCCTTTCAGTTGCTCTATCCTGAGCAAGACTTAGTTGAGTGCCACCCTATGTTCTCGCTGGCTGTGTGCTGCTATGAGTGACACAGCTCGGGGGCTGGCTTTACTCTCGAGATATCTCTGCAATCAACAAGGGTGTCTGAATTTAAACAAACAGCAAAAATAATATGGGCAATTTTCTCCGGTAATGAAACTGAACACCCCACCTGCCCGGCTTTCAGACAAACGGGCTATTTTCTCAAGGACAGCTTTCTTGCAGCACTTACCAGCACCCCGGCAATGGGGTCCAAGAGCTTCTTAGCAAAGCTTGATAGCAACGTGTGAGTTTATACAGGCTGAAACACATCTTTCACACAGCTAAATAGGCAATCATGGAGCAGGCCTTTGAGCCTTGCCAGCCTTTCAAATAAGTGCAAGAGTGACAGACAAGTTAATACAGTGGGCAGGAAGGCGTAGATCACAAAGATGAATGAAAGCCTTGAGATGACCGACTAGTATTCAATGTTAAATTGATAGTATGAACTTCTGCTTTAAATTAAGGAGACAAGTTGTGCCTATAAAGGAACCAACCAACCAACCAACCAAGAAATGGCTTCTGAGCTTATAAGCCCATTCAACTAGCAATTCTGGCTGGATCTTCACTTTTGGCTGGATCTTCACTTTCTGGCTGGATCTTCACTTTTGCAAATTTTTGATGAGTGGCAATGCAAAGGCTAAAAGTGGAAACGGGAGGCAAGGCTTTTAGTATTCCAGGGCTCCTCACATCATCTCCCGTCTTGCTCATGAAAATGGGGCTGTTGGCTGATGAGCCCAGAGAGCCGCCAGCTGCCTTAAATAGCCCTCCTCCCTTTTTGCATCTGGCAGCAAGGCAACTGTATTTTATAGATTGGTTGCTGATGGAAAGTCAAACCTGGTTAAATTCACAAAGCTTCCCGGAAAGAGAAAGATGACATAGGAAAGCCTGGCTGTTTGTTGGGAACCATTATAATTAAAGCAATATTTTACAAGCGCTTGATAACTCTGTAAAAAAGCAGCTTTAAGACTATATGGGGGGGGAACAATTCACGATGAGCAAACACTCTCATTTAAAAGGGGGGCAGATTATAAAGTGGGGCATATACATTGGAGTGAATATACAAGTCCAGATGAAAGGGTTGTGCAGAAAAGCCATAAACACTTAGCCAAGCCTTTGAGCATTTAAAAGAAAATTAAACAAGGGCTGTCCTACTCTTGAGCTTCCATACTCTTCTCCTGTAGAGGATGCTGATAAAAGGCAAATACGGAGGCAGAAACAGGCCTACCATAGCAATCCCTCCCCCTCTCCACCCTTCCCTGGGCATATTTTGCTTTGGAACTCATGGACACCAAAAAAAATAGTACCAGCTTTGACATTTATCATATATGTCAGGTTATAGTCCCCTTCCGCCACGTTCTCTTTAATAAAAAGCCCAACAATTTCAAAACAGCTTCAGGATCAGGACAAGATGAAGTGTTGAGTCAATCTGATGGGCATTTCTTGCCCCAGCAGTACTTAAAATTCTAGCCGCTGCTGATGCAAGCAGTATTGTTGCTGCTGCTTTGAAGCATCCTTGCTAAGCTGTTTTGCTGGAATGCAGGAGTTTGTTCGGGAGAGAGGAAAAGAAGCTGCAATATCCCAAGCTATTTTTTTTCTGGTGGCCTGCTTGGTTTCCTTCCTGAGAGATTAAAACGAAAAGGAAAATATGGAAACTGTGCGGATGAATGGCGGGAGAGGGTGGGGAGAGGGCAAAGCAGTCGAGATAAATGTCGATGGCAGAGTGCGCTCGCATTTCTGCTTAGGTATTTTTAAAGGAAAAGTTGCTGTTGTTAACAGTCTTTGCCAGAGTTTGTTTTTCAGTGCAGCAACGGAAGGAATGTTGTCATTCCATGGGAAGAGGCCTTTGTCCACAGAACACTGAACGTGACGACGCCACTTATCCAGCAGAGGCAGCACAGCAGCATTCGTGATCCTCACATCTGTGTTGCATCTGGACCATTTCTCCTGGCCCGTGGCTACTGCTTGGGCATGGCAAAATCCCACGCTGTCTCCTGCGCACATTTCCACATGGCCCTCATGAGCCGTGTAAACCCCATGTCTTTGGGCTTCTCCAAGCCCCTCATAAGCCTCTGCTTCATAATGGCAACAAACTCCTTGTTGCTTAGCTCTCCGTTCCCTATTAGAAGAGGGGGGGGGGGAGGGAATCCGTTAAGACAATTTTAAAAATTGCTCCAAAAACCTCAGAAGGCTTTATGACTCACTTACATTGGTTGGCTCCAGACTGTCAGAGGGATTCAAGCACACATAATGGAAAATTTAGGTTTGCAGAACTGAAATGGATTAAAGCACTCTCTCACCTTAGTGCAATATATCCACTTTAAGAACAACAACAACAACAACAACATGAATTTATTTATTTATTTTGCAGTTAGGAAAGCGAGAGGGGAATGCATGATTAGCAGGAAGATGGATAAACACAGCGCAAACAGATGGGGATAAATGGTCATATGATCTCCCTGCAACTGAATCAGAAAGAACTTTGTTGGATTCAACTGGGATGCAACTCAGCTTGTCTTATGGCTGATGGGGTTTGCATGGAGAAAAGGTAGACAGAGAGAGGGGAACCTCCAAGCTTCCTAGACTCTCTTTGACCTAACCTGTGCTGAACTTCCTTCTGATGTTAGACTGATGCCTCTTAGGTTTGAAAGGAGACACCTTGTGTCTCTCTGCTGAGATCAATGACCAAGCACAGCTGCTTTGCATCTCCAACTTAGTTAAACAGAACTAGGAACTCTTTTACTTGTATGTCCTGTAATTAACTTAGCTTTCCTATTTTCCATGCTAAAAGTCTCAATGTGATTGTTTTGAAAGGTTAAGCATGCTCCTCCAAGGCATTTCAGACTTCTGCTGATGCATATAAATTGGGTATGTTTTCAGGTATCAGGCCCAGAGTATAAGCAGCTTTCCTAAGCATTGCACAAGAGAGATGAAGATAGGAAAAGATAAGAAAGGCAGAACAAGTGCTTGACAGTGAGTGGACATGATATTCTTTGTGTGTGCTTTGTTTAAGGAAATCAGGATGAATGCTCAATAAAGAGGTTGTCTGAAGGAGCCTGCTGACACTCATTAGTACCAGCCATTTATCACACTTTAACATGAATTTAATTTCACATCTTATCTGTGATGTCTGAACAAGCCACAGGGTGGGTGTAGCCCGTTCAAGCCTTCCTGGATTACAATGGCAGTTAAATGCACTGAAAGCCTTGAACACTAGCAGAAATTTCATTTTGACCCAGGGAAGCTGCCTGTCCTGTCTTCACCTTGTTGCCTTGACCTTCTGGGCTAAAAAGATGGATTTTCCTATTAGTTTGTATCTTTATTCTCTTATGAAGATGACACTTTTCGGCTGTTGTGGAAATGTGCCATTGTTGTAAACCACAGGCGAAAGAGAGAGAGAAAGGAGGGAACGTCTATTTGGAAGAACGACAGAAGAAAACTCCAATTCTCTTATCTCAAGCCGTAGCCCAGAGACCATGATCTATGTAGACGTATGAGATACAGGTGTCACAAGGTGATTCAAGGACACTCCAACCCTTGACAAAGAACTCAGATTTCACAGGCACCTTAATCAAGGGAATTCTCTGTAGACATGGAAAAGATGTTATTCTACAAAGCAGTTAAGGTGGAGCAAAGTTTTTGAAAGCTTATATAGCTCACTGCCCCAACCGCAGGTAATTAAGCAGGTAATTACTGCATCAGAAGCCATGCCCAATTTACAGCCGTCTTCCTCATTTTCTAACCCCATTCAGACGTGAAGATGCCATTTCTGACTAGGCTGAACTTGCCAGTAACTTAACTCATCTATGTCTCCATCTTAACCCTCCACAGATCAAGGGATTACCCCCAAACACTCGTTAACATAAGCTTTTTTCACGTATTATGAAAATGAGTTGCCACATGAAAGGTGGGGGGAAATGGGAATGAGTTTGTGCTAGCTCTGTGCTCCTCCCTCTGTGTGCCCAATAACAAGTTTGAAAATAACTTCTACTGTTGTACAAGTATGATTCAGGTTATGGCTTTTCAAAAGACAGCATGCTGCGCAGCACATTGGCAGATCTATTGTAGTATTTACTGCGCACCAGAAGTTAATAGTTTCTGCACCCTTTTCAGACAAGTCCAGTTACTTGTTTTTAAGGACAGACCTGGTTCACTGAGCCTGCAACTTAGTGCTGCTCTGCTAACTTAGCCGGATATAAATTCTGTTAGCAGTACAGATCCATGAATATCCTCAGGGAAAGGTGAGCATCTTTCCCTTGCTGATCTGATGCCTTTTAAATGTGTTTGTGGGAGGTTTGTTGTTGTTTTTATTACGTATTGCATGTTCTCATTTTGTATTTTTATATTGAGAGCTGCCCTGTGATCTTCGGATGAAGGGCGGCATACAAATTTAATAAATAATAATAAAGTAACAATGATAATTTCAGCAGAACGAATCAGTAAACCAAATCCCACACACCTTAACTGAAGGGTTTGGCAGACCTGCTATCGAGACCATTGGGCCATGCTCTGACAGTTTCCCCACGACATGTGTACTCACAGTACAAACGAAATAGGGTATTTGCTACCTTATTTCTGGTGCAGCATGGGAGCAGAAAAACCTTTCCTATGGTATTATGGCCCAGGTGGGTTTCTACACAGCCAATGTCAGGCAAGCTTTTATATCTGAAATTCTATTTGTGTAAATTCTTCCTAGGCTTTTATTTGAACACTGGAATGGCCGGAAATAATGTTCTTCCACCTTAAGACCAAAATGTGACTGGGAAGGCAGTCTAAAATTAAATTAAGGCAGTCTAAAATTAAATTAAGGGGAGTTATTTCCAAAGCTTGGGGAAGAGGAGAGAAAGATGAAAGAAGAGTGAGAGAAGATGATCTTTGAGTTCTGTAGCCTTCCAAACATTACAGGCAGAAATACAGAAAAGGATGCTAAGCCAAGCAAAGGTGTTGGAGGTGATTAAACCAGGCACAGTAATAAGAGGAAGCATCCTCTTGCATGTATATTACATTACACTTGACCTGTTTGAACAAGGCTATCATTCTTGTCTTGGACAGAGTTCCATAGATGGTTAATGCCTTGTTTGTAAGTTGATTGCCTGCTTAGATCTAGGCAGCATTTCCCTAATCCTCAACCACAATGAGAACGCTGCCTGCTTCAGAACAGGGAAAGGCTAATATTCAAAGGTATTTTGGGAGGGAATGATGGTTCTTAACATACAAAACAGGCATCCATTTTGCCATTCCTTTCTGAAAATCCCTGCCTCTACGTAACTCCGTAAAGCTGAACTTTCTAAACAAAAATAATTCTTTAGTTCAGTGCAAGCAGTCCCTTTTCAGAACTGAGATAAAACCTTTAAAAAGCAATTACCGGGAGTTGGGATTAAAGGCAACACGCACACAATGAAACCATGGGCTCTTTATGAAATCGTAATCTTCTTCCTACAGCACCTATGTAAATGCACCCTATGCAGCGCTGCCTCTTGGACATGCAAGAACAAACAAGTTGAAAACAGGAGCTTGCAGCACAGCTTTCAAGTGAAAAGCGCCAACACAACAATGGTGACAGTTTATTAAAATGGAAGATGGGAAATGGCAAGTGCAGAAGCTTTAGCAGGAGGGATACAATGGGCATTATGTGTTAATTTCAATCATCTCCAGGGCTGGGAATTTAAGGTTTACTTGCTGAAGATTGTAATGGGGAGCAGTCAATATTTCTCATTCTGAGAAGGGAAAGTCACCAACAAGACAAGACACATTATGCATTGCCTTTGACTGCTCCACTGCCTTTGAAATCCCACTCCAATTTCCTATCACTTTTGCAGGCATGTTTGCTTCCCCCAGATCTCTTGACAAGGAAAGAAGAGACAATTTGTGCCAGCTCTAATCCCGGTACCTTTTGCTCATCATCTGGAGTCTCACCTAAGCGAGTTTCTGTCTCTTCCAAATTATTTCTTAGCAGCAAACGGTCCCCTTGCTCACTCTGCACATAAGTCAAGGAAGGCATGATGGAAAGGAGCAATTCGGAGACCATTCAAAGAAGCTCAGCCCTTTAGGATCAACTTTCAAATCGGCTTCTGCAGCATCTCCTAAAACCTTAGTCCTCCTCCCAAGGTAGTTTCAACATAATCCGTTTATTCTATTTGTACTGGGAATCCCAGACCTTCCTTGAAGATTTCAGCTTCTGTCACAGGGAAGCTAAGGCTACATCTCTCTTTCAAAGGATGATCCTCTCAAAAGGATCTTCCACCCCCTTGCCCTCAGCATACTCCTCTGGCTTACAAACGTGGCAGAATTAAGAAATAGCTCCGGATTCAGAAGCCAAAGAAAAATGTAAAAACTGCCATTGCTGGATCAGGTTAAAGGTAAATTGCCTAACCCAACATGGTTAGATGAGTGATCCCTGGCAAGCTCTCAAACTAAGCAGGACGGCTGCAGCCACCTCATTTGTCCCGGTCCATGGTATACAGTGGTACCTCTGGTTTCGTACTTAATTCGTTCCGGAGGTCTGTTCTTAACCTGAAACTGTTCTTAACCTGAAGCACCACTTTAGCTAATGGGGCCTCCCGCTGCCGCTGCGCCGCCAGAGCATGATTTCTGTTCTTAACCTGAAGCGTTATTTATGGGTTAGCAGAGTTCGTAAACTGAAGCGTATGTAACCTGAAGTACCACTGTACTCCCTCTTGACATTGTCAACTATTATGCCTAATGGACACTGATGGACCTATGCAAACATATGTCCCGACTTCTAATAAGCTATAGGAAATTGCCCAAAACCTCCTGGATATCTGCCTGGAAGGTCCCATAAGCCTCCATTTTAGTAATGGCTAGTGCATACAGGGACTGATGGAGAAGGCAGGGGGACCAACAGTAGTCAGCTCCTTCTAGTTCTGCTCCCATTCTCCTCCCTGCTGAATTCTACAAGGGAGTCAGGGACTGGCAGGACACTGATGAGTGCACACCGAGGGAAGGGAGTCTGGAGTCTGACTTGGGAGAGGGGGCCAGTGATTTGTGGGGAAGTATACCAGCCAGGAGGCAAGAGTCGGAGGCAGGGGAAGCTTCAGAGCTGGAGAAAGGAAGAGGCAGGCCACACAAGTGAATGGCCAGGTGCTTTCCCATTCTCCCATGCACCAGAACCAGGAGAGAATTGAAGTGGGAAGAGCAGAAGCGAGCTTCCATGCAGGTGCAGCTTCCGGCTACGTGTGCGCAGCCTCTCGGGGGTGGGGGTGGGAAGGTACATAAACTGGTGGAGGGGGAGTGGTTCCCGGTTGCTGCAGCTGCTCCACAGATGCTAGATCGGTGTGCGTAGCTCTCCAGAGCTGTAGAAGTGACTGCGTTACTTTTGACAATAGAGTGTTAACTCCCTGCTGTGTGCATTCCTTGGATGGAAAGCACCCCTGACAAAGGGCAACATGGAGACTGAGAAACCTGACAGCCAGTGTCACCCTCTGGACTAATTGTAAGTAAGGAAGGAAGCAGGCATATGGGGGTTGGCTGAGGGTAGGATAAGGTTGGTAGGGCAGAGTCCCATTTGCCCTAATGAAGAAGCCTCTACGGCTCCTTTGTGAGTGAGCGTCTATTGCTTAAGAACAGCACACACTGTAGGAGAGAAACACCTGGTAGGACCTGGGGCACCACTCAGCCACAAAGTTTACTGGGTGACCTTGGAGCAGTCACAGCCACTCAGCCTAACCTGCCTCACAGGGATGCTGTGAGGACAAAATGTGTGTGTGTGTGTGTGTGTGTGTGTGTGTGGATGCTGCCTTGAGCTCCTTGGAAGTAAAGTAGGATATAAATATGATAAATAAATAACTATTAAGTGATGGGCGTCACTTTATTTCTCTTTTGCTCATCTTTCTGAGCACATCTGGATAAATGATGGCAAATAAAATGAAGTGCAGAGCAAATTATTAGAGTTATGTAGCATGAACTTTCATTTTGAATGCTTACCATGAAGAAATTATTGACAGTCCTTGGAGCCAAAATATGGTGTAACACTATGGGTGATATTCAACTCTATTTTACTCAGAATAAAACTTAGTCTTGCCTGTTAAT